>NC_080425.1:81459777-81776714 GCF_029873635.1 Malania oleifera
AAATGATTTTTCTAGGCCTGTCGCAAATTCCCTAATGCTTAATTTGAAACTCATTCAAAATCATAATGTCCAACTTCTTCAAATTTTGAAAAGAATTGGTGCTCTCAGCTATAAAATTAACCCAGAATCGAACACTTCTCCACATCTGATCTGCACTTTGATAAACTCCCTCCATTCTCGCTTTACATCTTCAATTCTAGAGGCATCAAGTAATCAAACATGGAATCAGCCCCATTAAAATACCTTTAGTAGACGATTTTTGAGCATAGTAGAACCAATTTGCCATTCTGTTTTTCCAGGGAAGGGATTGTTGGCAAGGAATGCCCGACACCACACTAGCCCAATGCCAAACCTCTGAAGCCACCTCGCCTAAATAAAGAATATGATTTACAGCCAAACATATAAACCAGACTTTCCATAAACACATTGAGATTCTTTTGTGCTAATAAAGAATGTCAAAGCTAGTCATTCCACACAAAATTCTCACTTCTGCTCCTCAATGCCTCCCAAGCCATTTTTGTAGAAAAATTACTATCACGGGCAAACTTCCAGACAAAAATATCCTACCCACTTTTACCAGCCGACACCTAATGCAAAATTTCCATTATTTTATTAGCACCAACCAATTCCAGTAAAAAATCAAAGTTCCAATTATTATTCAGCCAGCATTCCTTAATACACAGTTTTATATAATAATAATAATAATAATAATAATAATAAATGGGATGGAGATGGAGCCCATCCTATCATTTGCTTACCTTCAGATCATCACCCACATGCATGCATGATTACATGCATGCATGAATAGTTACACTATATACATATATAGTGTAATGATGATGGTCTACCATCATCCAATCCAAATTATGTCGGCAATGCAAGGCATGGAGAAAGAAAGAGAAAGGGAAGAAAAGAGAAAGAAGAAGGGAGAGATGTTTAATATGATAGGATGAGGATAATAATGGATATGTATGTCTCGTGAAGGATGGTGAAAAGGTAAGCGCCAATGGTTTTGGTCGGTCTATAAATAGGGAACGATCGATTCCTTAAAATCACACAACCTCACTTACGTGAGAATTTAAGGAGAGAAGAAGAGTGAGAAAAATTTGAGTGGCGTTAGGAGAATTTTAATTATACATAAAATTTATATTCCTCCACTCTTTCAAATCTCACCTTAAGAAATAAAATTTGTTGTGAACGTTTCACAAGGTTAAGTCAAGTAAGTAAATTTGATTATGTTAAGTTTTTATTATATTTTACCCAAGTTTATTTTTACGTATATTTAATTATATGAGTTTTAATTTTATTATACTTGAGTTTATTTTTTTTGGTTAAGAAATGTTCTAATCTGCTCGAGTAATTTTTAGCATTACTTTCTATTCAAGAAAATATTTTTAACACAAAAATTGTGTGAAATAAGTTTATTTTTATATTGCACGTTTCATGAAAATATGTATAAAGATGACATGAGTTTATTTCTACATTACATGTTTCATGAAAATATTAGTAAAAATGAGATTTTCATGATATTATTTTAATTGTATAAATTATAATAAGATATTTTTAAAACCCCTTATGGCGAAGAAAGTTTAAAGTTACAGATGTTCAATATTGTAGCTTAAAGTTTAAACGGATTAGAGTGCACCCACACTATTAGCCTTAGAGGCTACGCAAGCTTAATTGTCCTGTTTTGATGATAACAGCCCATTAGTGGTTCTAGGTTAGCTTATCTTTGCATATCAAGTTATAGTAAGTATAAATACGAATGCAAAGATTAATAAATTTAGTAATAGGTTTGTCATCATCAAAAAGAGGAGAATGTTAGCCTTGGTGGGTACATCATCATTGTTTAAAGTGTTTTGATGATACTAACCTATACATGGTTCGTAGTATTTTTCTACTTTTGCAGATCATGTTGAGTACAAGTACTCATACATGAAGTACTAGATCGAAGGCAAAGATCGAACTGAGTAGACGTCAAGAAGGAAAGATCAAATAGACACGTACTCGGAAGGACCCAAGCATGACCAAAGGAAGCTTAATGTAGTCTTATATGTATTTAGGGAGTGTTTGAGGTAGCCTATGTTGTAACTCTTGCGGGTGTGTTTCTTGCATGTTTTCTGAGCCAGAGTTGAGCATAACATATGCATATTAGGACACTTGAGTTTATAGGACTGCATTAAAGTCACAAATTCACATTCATAATTTTTAAAGTTAAATTCAAAGAGTTTTTCAAAAACAATCCTTAACTTAAAATATGTTTTCAAAGGGACAAGTTTTTAGCATCCTAGTTTTAAGAACATTTTTATACTTGGTCCCGGTTTTGTTATAGTATGGTTAATGTCCTAAAGCTTCAAAGAAGTCAAATACTTTTTATAAAGGACATTCTATGCATATAAGATATCAAATGATCTTTCAAAGATGTTTTCTTAAATCAAGATATCTTATATTTAAGTGGAAACTCACTTGGATAAGTTTTAATCTTCATTAGACTTTATATATTTTATATACTTTTGTCCAAAAAAATTTTAAGTGACTAAAACTCTTTTTGGTTGGGTTTAAAATCTCAATTATGCACTTATCAAATTTCCTGAACACCGTCCGGTATTTGGGGCATAACTTTTGCTAGTAAAGTCCAAAAAGGACGATCTTGATATCCTTGGAAAGCTAAGAAAAAAATCTCACAACTTTCATGTTGATGACTTTTTCTAATTCAGGGCACTCTTTGATGAGAACAGGGGATTAGTCAACAAGTGACTAGTTGATACTAGTTGACGAGCCCAACGGGCAGAACGATGCTAACAGGTAAAAACAGCTAGTTTTGTTTGGGATTTGCTCCCAACAGTCCAATAACGACTAGTTGGGAATTTTGGCTATAAATACAAGCTATTGGACTTGTTTAGACATAGTTTTGATGATATATACTAGCTTATAGTGAAAAATATCCTTGATTCCAAAACCTACCACATTGCATCTTAGTTCAATTCTTGAGAGAGAAGTGTGAGGTTTGCTTTGTATTTAATATTTGCTCATTCAAGGAGCATTCTCATTGTAATCATCTACTTCGTGTAAAGTTCTTTGTGAACCATTGTGAGGGTTCTTGGTGAACCACTTGCTAAAGGCTCTTTGTGAGTAAGTAGGGATTTGTTCCCAAGTACAGGGTTATGTGCCCGAGTTGTAAGGCTTGCTCCACTAGGGAATGAGCGTTTATAGTGGATTGTGGAATCCTTAGCTTGGTGCCAAGGCGTGAACGAATGCTTGTTGCTGAACCACGTTAAAACCGGTGTTAAGCTTTTTTTTTTCCTACTCTTTATTTTACTATTTATCTTGTGCATGATTTATATTTTGTGTATTGTGATACAATTGCTTGCCATCTTGCCAAGACTATTGTTTGTAGAGAGAAATTTTTAATACGTGAAAAGAGTCATTCACCTTGTAACGATCCGGAAAATACTGATATTTAAATATTAAAGAGAGAGGGAAAATGGAAATAGGAACAAAAGGAGGCAGTAGACTTCGTCGACGAATTTACTGAAGGATTTGTCGACGAGGTGAAGTGTCTCATCTACGAATCAGGCCCTATAAATAGCTAAAAACCGTATTTTTATCCATTTTCAACGCCGCTCTCTCTCTCCTTTCTCTCTCTACGTCCCTCTCTCACTTCTTTTTTCGTTTCCGGGCCTATTCCTAACCGGATCGAAGATCTGAAGCCACCACGACGTTCCTGGCGTATTTCTCTTCAAGTTTACTAGCACAGGTCGTTGGTGGGATCGAATTGGAATTCATCCCAAACTCAGGGTAAGGCCTTTTAGCCCATTTTTGGCCTTCTGACAGTTACAGGAAATCATGTAGACGAAGAAATACTGATATTTTGTTCTAGGGAATTTTTTTTTTAGGATATTGAATTAGGAACCCTGCGGGTATAGAGCCAGAGTTTTATAGGGGCTTTTTAAAGTTAAGGTAAGGGAAATATGCTATGCTAGGAGTTTTCATAATGCTATCAGAGATTTCATAGACACATATTTATTCTAGTTTATTATACAGTATTTACAGAATATGGATTTAAATGCTTGTATGGCCTGAGTAGATTTACATATGATGAATAATTTATACAGCTTTTATAATGTATCATACTATACTAAATATGCAGATATATATATATATATATATATATATATTCACAGAGATTATACAGAGAAATTTACATGCATATACATTTTTTATATGAATAGTTTCATGAAGCAGAGATATATATATATACATATACATGTACACAGTTTTATTCAGATCAGTATATATATCACAGCTTTATACAGAACAGTATATACAGAGTTATAGTATGCCATATTTCCTATTACCATAACATACAGAGTATACAGATAGATATACAGAGGTAGCATCAAGATGCTACAGATATAGTATATAGAGATTACAGTATTTACAGTACAGAAAGATAGCGTTCTGGTAATTTTGGAAACAAGAAGAAAATAGTCAAAGAGTATATATGTATATAGTATCAGATCCCTGTGGAAAGATTACAGGCAGATACAGATATAGAATACAGAGCATAGTACCTTTGCTAAATACAGAAAGAGTGCAACCACATATCTCAGATAGTGTGTGGGTACCGTCAGCCGTGCTCGGAGAGTATGCAGCTCTCCAGTTCACTGGGTGGAGGGGGCCGGTTTGACAAGGTAGTAGCCAGTCCCAAGCTTAGGGGATGATGCAGTTTGGCCGGGCTGAGGTAGTGTAGAGTATATTGACTTATCTAAAGGACCGACCAGATGAAGTCACGCCTACGGGCCGCACAACCCTGTCATGAGGGGTCAAATCATGATGTATAGAGTCCCAAGGATAAAACACAGTTATGTATACGTATACAGTTTTACAGTATATGATGAGTATAGTATGATATTATCAGTATGAAAAGTAGAAAATACAGACGATACAGTATATTTTAAATTGTCAAAGAAAGATATGTTTTACAGATTATTTATTACATTATTGTTCAGTTACTATTTATAAATACTCTTAACCTAGTTGTCACACACTAGTAATAGCATATTTCCACTTACTGAGAGTCAACTCACCCCATTACTTTAACATTTTTTAGGTGAGCTAGTTAGGCGACCAGATCAAGCTCACGGATAGAGAGTGTTTTGATTACCCTGGTTATAGGGTGAGTTTTTGACAGAGTTATGTATATTTTTAGGTAAATGATGCTGGAGAGGTATTTTGTATGGCTATGGTTTGTATATGCTGGATTCTGGTATTGTATAATATATATGTGAATGGTTATATGATTTGTGTTTCCGCTGCTTAGGTATGGATGTAGATACACAAATATATATATATATATATAATAACAATTTTGAGGATGCTACATTTTGGTATCAGAGCCTAGGTTGCTAGGTTCTGTAGACTCTAGAGTGCAGCAGAAAACAATACCAGAATATAGGAAAAAGATTTGATGTTTTGTTCTGTCATCTGGATACGGAATTTCATGATTGTTTCCGTGTTTTTCCTGGGGTGATGATTTCAGGAAAACCATAGTAAACTGTCGACGAGTCATGTGTTTGGGTTGGAGGAGTGGATTTTGGGGTTAGAAACATGAGGGATAGTTAATAGAGAGTTTGGAGTTTCAGTTGAGTAAGCTGGGTCTGTGGAGAAATAGAATTATGAAACGGTGTTTTACGTGTTTGCAAGATGGAGTCAGGAGGCAATAGCGCTCACGCCAGTGGGGATGATGGAGCTGGTCCTTTTGGCACAACAAGTGGGGATTCAGATGCTGTGCTACGTAGTGTGGCTCAGCAGGTCATGGCTGAGATAGCATGAAGTTCTATAGAGTAGGGAGGTCCATCCTTAGCTCAGGGATATACCATAGAAAAATTTATGAAGATGAATCCGCCAGCTTTTTCTGGAGCGACTGATCCTGCAGTTGTGGAGAACTAGGTGTAGGAGGTAGAGAAGATTCTAACAGTACTCCATTGCATCAACGAGCAGAGAGTTTTATATGCTACATATAGGCTGGCAGGGGAGGCCGAGAGATGGTGGGCAGCCACCAGGTTGTTGGAGGAACTGAGAGCTATACCAGTGCAGATGACCTAGGCCCGATTCAGGGACATGTTCTTTGATAGATATTATCCTGCTTCAGTTAGGGATGCTCGAGTACAGGAGTTCTTGAGTTTGTTCCAGGGATCGTTGACTGTCTCACAGTATGCAGCAAGATTTATTGAGCTCTCTCGTTTCTGTCCCTATATTGTTCCATATGAAGCAAAGAAGGCTAGAATGTTTGAGAGAAACTTGAGACGTGATATTTACCGGCAGGTGGCAATACTAAGAATTCAGGATTTTACAGAATTGGTTGACAGGGCCACTATAGTGGAGGAGAGTCTGTTTAGAGAGACGGAGACGCAGAGTTAGAAGAAGAGGACTGCGCCCTCGAGTTTTTAGGTAGGTCCCAATCGAGACCCTTGGAGAGGAGGTAGATCTAGTGGGGGTCAGAGACAGATGGTAGAGCAAGGTGGATTTCAGGGCAGTCAGCCTCCCGCCATTTGTACCAGATATGAACGGAGACACCCGAGTGAATGTCGATTCGGGGAGAATGTTTGCTACCGTTGCTGGAGACCCGGTTATATGGCTCGATTATGTCAGATGTCGTCAAATTATGCACAGGCTTCCAGACCATTTCGAGGTGGATATCAAACGCCCTGTGGTGGTAAGCAGAGGAACACTGCGCCGGCGACGGTTTATGCGTTGACACCAGGAGACGCTGAGACGGTTGGGAACGTGGTCACAGGTACTCTTACTGCTTTACCATATAGAATGATTGTTTTGTTTAATACAGGTTCTACCCACTCTTTTATATAGGCGGGATATGTGAAAATAGCTGGAATAGAGACACAACCATTAGATATAGAATTGTCTGTTGGTACGCCGATGGGATCTGCGATTAGATGCAGGAGGGTATTTCAGAATTTTCCAGTAAGTATTCAGGAGAGAGTGCTTTTAGTCGATCTTGTGGTCCTGGATATGCAGGGATTTGATGTGATACTGGGTATGGATTGGTTAGCCATTTATTACGCTAGTATAGATTGCCATAAGAAAGAAGTAATTTTCAGTCCCCCGGGTGTGCCAGAATTTAGATTTATGGGTTCACGTGTGCATGCCTTGCCACAGATGGTGTCGTTTATTCAGGTGAGGAGACTACAGTAGGGTTGTTAGGGGTATGTCACATACATAAAAGAACTGCAAAAAGAAGAATTGAGACAAGCTGACATACCGGTAGTGAGGGAATTCCCAGATGTATTTCCAGAAGAATTTCTTGGTTTGCCACCAGATCATGCGGTTGAGTTTACGATAGATTTATTGCCAGGATCTGCACCAGTATCTAAAGCACCGTATCGTATAGCTCCAGTCGAGTTGAAAAAACTGAAAGATCAGCTACAGGAATTACTGGATAATTGTTTTATCAGGCCTAGTATGTCGTCCTGGGGAGCGCCAGTTCTGTTCGTGAAAAAGAAAGATGGAACCATGAGGTTGTGCATCGATTATAGGGAGATAAATAAACTGACAATCAAGAATAAATATCCTCTCCCTAGGATTGATGATTTATTTGATTAGCTCTAGGGGACCCAGGTTTACTCTAAGATTGATCTGCGGTTAGGCTACCACCAGGTGAAAGTTAAAGCAGAAGATATTTTGAAGACCACATTTCGTACCAGGTATGTGCATTACGAGTTTTTATTGAGGCCATTTGGGTTGACTAATGCACCAGCGGTGTTCATGGATTTGATGAATCAGGTGTTCCACCAGTATTTGGACCAGTTAGTGGTTGTGTTTATTGATGATATACTGGTTTACTCGAGGAGTTGTGAGGAGCACGAGCATCATTTGAGGTTGGTATTGCAGGTACTAAGGGAAAGGAAATTATATGCAAAATTCAAGAAATATGAATTCTGGTTAAGGTAGGTTACTTTTCTCAGGCATATGATCTCAGAAGCAGAAGTATCAGTTGATCCGAGTAAAATAGAGGTAGTGGTAAGTTGGGAAAGGCCAGGAAATGTTCAAGAAGTTAGGAGTTTTTTGGGATTAGCAGGTTATTACCGGCTCTTTGTGGATGGTTTCTCCAAGCTATCATATCCATTAACACGACTTACGAGAAAAAATGTAAAATTTGAATGGACTGATGACTGTGAGCAGAGTTTTCAAAAGTTAAAGCAGCGGTTAGTTTCAGCTCCAGTACTGGCTATTCCTCCAGGGGAGGGTGGGTTCATAATTTACAGTGATGCCTCTTTGAGGGGTCTCGGATGCATGTTGATGCAGCACGGCAGGGTTATCGCATTTGTGTCTAGGCAGCTTAAAGAATATGAGAATAATTATCCTGTCTATGATTTAGAGTTTGCTGCAGTGGTGTGTGCTCTCAAGATTTGGAGGCATTATTTATATGGTGGAAAGTGCGAGATTTTCATGGATCATAAGAGTTTGAAATATTTATTTACCCAGAAAGAGTTGAATATGAGGCAAATAAGGTGGCTCGAACTTATTAAAGACTATGATTGCACGATTAAATACCACCCAGGAAAAGCGAATGTTGTGGCAGATGCTTTGAGCAGGAAATCAGGGGGATTCGTACTGGCAGCTATGGAGATTCAACACTCAATTCTGGTGGATTTGGAGAGGGTCAGTATAGAATTAGTGGAGGAGAGTCCTCAGGTAGTTATTGCTAGTCTAGTGGTTCAGGCTACACTATACGAGAGAATTAAAGTAGCTCAGGATGATGACGCAAAGTTGTCAGCGGTGATGGCTAGAGTACGTGATGGTCAGGGTGCGGAGTTCAGCATATCTGATGACGGAGCTCTGCATTTCCATACTAGGCTATGTATTCCTACAGATACTGAGAACAGGAGGACTATATTGGAAGAGGCTCACAGATCCCTATACACGGTCCATCCTGGCAGTACTAAAATGTACAGGGACCTGCGAGAATATTTCTGGTGGAGTGGAATGAAGAGGGAGATAGCCGAGTTTGTTCAGCAATGTTTGACGTGTCAGCAGATTAAATCCGAACACTAGAGACCAGCAGGGCAGTTACAGCTCTTGTTAATTCTAGAGTGGAAGTGGGACCACTTTTCGATGGACTTCGTTACGGGGTTACCACTAGTACGACAGGGACTGAATGCGATTTGGGTGGTTGTAGCTCGTCTAACAAAGACCGCTCATTTCATCCCTATAAAAATTGGTTATTCCATGGACAGATTGGTAGAGATATATGTTGAGGAGATAGTACGTGTTCATGGAGTACCAGTATCCATAGTCTCAAACCGAGATCCTCGATTTACTTCACGATTCTGGAAAAGTTTTCAGGAGGCTATGGGTACGCAATTAGCTTTTAGCACTGCTTTTCATCCCCAAAACAGATGGTTAGACTGAGAGAACAATTCAGACACTAGAGGATATGCTTCGTGCTTGTGTACTTGATTTTGAGGGCAGTTGGATCCAATTTATACCGTTAGTTGAGTTTTCTTACAATAATAGCTATCAGCTAGTATTGGCATGGTTCCATATGAGGCATTATATGGCGGGAGATGTCGTTCTCCTCTTTTCTGGGATGAGGTAGGTGAAAGACGAGTTTTCGGTCCCGAGATAATACAATAGGAGCCTAACAAAGTCTGATTAATTAGAGAAAGAATCAGTACAGCACAGAGTCGGCAGAAAAGTTATGCAGACACTCCCCGCCGAGAGTTGGAACTTGATGTGAGAGATTGAGTATTTTGAAGATAACTCATCTGAAAGGAGTTATGAGGTTTGGGAAGAAGGGCAAGTTGATTCCTAGGTATATTGGCCCTTTTGAGATACTTGAGAGAATAGGGTTAGTTGCCTACTGGCTAGCTTTACTGCCAACTATGGCTCGTATTCATGACATGTTTCATGTTGCCATGTTAAGGAAATATGTCTCAGATTCATCACACATCATCAGCTATGCAGAGATAGAGCTTAAGGATTAATTGGCATATGAAGAAACACTAGTACAGATTTTAGACAGAAAGACACAAGTACTGCACATCAAAGAAATTCAATTAGTAAAAGTTTTGTGGAGGAATCACGCTATAGAGGAAGCTCTTGGGAGCTCGAGGAGCAGATTAGACAAAGATACCCGTAGTTGTTCTAAGAGGTATAAAGGTACTTAGGTAAAGTATAATAGTTAGATAGGTTTCTTTTGCAGGTACATGTAATGATTTTAGTTAGTAGATGGTTTTGGTTTTACATGTGTAATTTTCCCAAAATGTAAATATAACCACGATATTCCTCCGCCACAAGTGAGGGCAAGTAATAAAATAAGTAGACCCTTTTTCTTCTACGGATTGATGGAATATATAGATGGGGATACAGATAGTAAATTTCGAGGACGAAATTTTATAAGGAGAGGAGGATGTAACGACCCGAAAAATACTGATATTTAAATATTAAAGAGAGAGGAAAATGGAAACAGGAATAGAAAGAGGCAGTAGACTTCGCGTTCGTCGACGACATCACATTTTGGAAATAATAATAATTTCAAGAAATTTCCAGAATTCGTCGACAAAGACAGGGGTTCGTCGACGAGTGCATAAAGGAACTCATCAACAAATACAGGGGTTCGTCGACGAGAAAATATTGGGAGGCAGATTTAGGCTACTCTGAATTTCGTCGACAAATACAAGGATTCGTCGACGAATTTACTGAAGGATTCATTGACGAGGTGACGTATCTCGTCGACGAATCTGGCCCTATAAATAGCTAAAAATCATATTTTTATCCATTTTCAACGCCGCTCTCTCTCTCTCTCTCTCTCTCTCTCTCTCTTTCTCTCTCTCTCTCTCTCTCATTTCTCTCTTTACGTCCCTCTCTCACTTCTCTCTTCGTTTCCAGGCCTATTCCTCTCCGGATCGAAGATCTGAAGCCACCACAACGTTCCTGGCGGAGTTCTCTTCAAGTTTACAAGGACGGATCGTCGGTGGGATCGAGTTAAAATTCATCCCAAACTCAGGGTAAGGCCTTTTAACCCATTTTTGGCCTTCTGACAGTTATAGGAAATCATGTAGACGAAGAAATACTGATATTTTATTTTGGGGAATTTTGTTTTCAGGATGTTGAGTTAGGAACCCTGTGGGTATAGAGCCAGAGTTTTATAGGGGCTTTTCAGAGTTAAGGTAAAAGAAATATGCTATGTTAGGAGTTTTCATAATGATATCAGAGATTTCATAGACACATATTTATTCTAGTTTATTATATAGTATTTACAGAATATGAGTTTAAATGCTTGTGTGGCCTGAGTAGATTTACATGTGATGAAGAATTTATACAACTTTTATAATGTATCATACTATACAGAATATGCAGATATATATACATATATATTTACAGAGATTATACAGAGAAATTTACATGCATATACAATTTTTATATGAATAGTTTCATAAAGCAGATATATATATACATATACATGCATATAGTTTTATTCAGATCAGTATATACATCACAGCTTTATACAGAACAGTATATACAGAGTTATAGTATGTCATGTTTCCTATTACTATAACATACAGAGTATACAGACAGATATACAGAGGTAGCATCAAGATGCTACAGATATAGTATATAGAGATTACAGTATTTACAGTACAGAAAGATAACATTATGGTAATTTTGGAAACATGAAGAAAACAGTAAAAGAGTATATATATATATATATATATATATATAGTATCAGATCCCTGTGAAAAGATTACAGACAGATACAGATATAGAATATTGAGCACGGTACCGTTGCTGGATATAGAAAGAGTGCAACCACATATCTCAGATAATGTGTGGGTACTGTCAGCCGTGCTCAGAGAGTATGCAGCTCCCCAATTCATTGGATGGAGGGGGCAAGTTTGACGAGGTAGTAGCTAGTCCCGAGTTTAGGAGAGGTTGTTGTTTGGCTGGGCTAAGGTAGTGTAGAGTATAGTGACTTATGTGGAGGGCTGACTAGATGAAGTCTCGCCTACGGGCTGCACAACCCTGTCATAAGGGGTCAAATCATGACGTACAGAGTCCCAGGGTAAAGCACAGTTATGTATACGTATATAGTTTTACAGTAGATGATGCGTATAGTATGATATTATTAATATGAAAAGTAAAGAATACAGACGATACAGTATATTTTAAATTGTGAAAGAAAGATATGCTTTACAGATTATTTATTACATTACAGTTCAGTTACTATTTATAACTACTCTTAACTTAGTTGTCACACACTAGTAATAGCATATTTCCACTTATTAAGCGTCGACTCACCCCATTACTTTAACATTTTTCAGGTGAGCCAATTAGGCGAGCAGATCAGGCTCGCGGATAGAGAGTGTTTTGATTACCCTGGTCATAGAGTGAGTTTTTGACAGAGTTGTCTATATTTTTGGGTAGATGATGCTGGAGAGGTATTTTGTATGGCTATGGTCTGTATATACTGGATTCTGTTATTATATAATATATATGTGAATGGTTATATGATTTGTGTTTCCGCTACTTAGGTATGGATGTAGATACACAGATATATATATATATATATAATAATAATAATTTATATATATATATATATATATAATAATAATTTATATATATATAAATAATAATAATAATAATTTTAAGGATGTTACACACCCCCCTCTGACTCTACATTGTATATCCGTTGTAGGGCACGCATATATACTCCATGGGCTACGACGTCTAATACACACTGTGTACAGAGTGGTTTTATATGGTAGTAGATTTCTCTTGAGTACACACCTGGGTCGGACTAGGGCTTAGTAGGGAAATTCTCACTTACAATTTACAATTTGATTTAGTTTGGCCGGCTCGCCAGTTAAGTCCAGTCTTCAGACCATACAACCCTGTCATGGGGGTAAACATGACTTACGGTTAACAGGTATAAGGGAGGTTTTTATGGTATATGTATATATATAATTATGTGAACTTGGCTATTTTATGCCTAAATGATGATTTGAAGGAAAAACATATGTTTATGTGAACAATGCCATTTTTGTACTTAAATGATGATTTGTGCATATATATATATATATATATATATATATATATATATATATATATATATATATAATTAATTATTATAGTTATAGTTTTAAAGTTAACAAGTTCAGTTTAACAGTTGCAGTGTATGGTTATAAAATTTTACTACTATATTTGATGGTAAAATTTTTATGCAATAATTTTTAAATTTACTTTTATTTAAATATAGTTTTGAAATTATAGTATTAAATGTTATTTTACAAAAATAAGATATTATAAAAACTCATTTTGGTTACACACTAATAATAATCTTATTTACTTACTGATCATCGTCTCATCCCAATCAGTATTTTATATTAAAAATAATTTTAAAAAATGTCCTAGGAATTTGGCGTAACAAGTGCATGAATGAGAATAGAAAGAGTAGAGTAGAATAAGAATTAGTATAATACCATTTGGATTACGTTTGTATATTTAGAATTTTAGGAAATGAGAATTTTTAAATATTTGAGATACATTTGTAATGAAACTAATTAGTGTTATGGTAATAAAATTAAGTTTTATTTGTTTCTATTGAAAAATTATATATAGGAACCCACTCGGGTTCGGATTGTTACAATGTGCATTTCAACAAAATATAATATCAAATTGTACTATAAAATTATATTAAATTTCGTTAAAATATATATAAATATCCAAGAGCATGATGGCATTTTCTCTATTCTCAACAATGTTAGTAAGGTCTAAGAGCCATAAATAATCACTAAATACTTGTTTCCTACTCCACTCTTTCCCATTTCATGTGTATGATGGAGAATTTCATCAAAAAGTTGAGAACAATTTTTAAAATTCAATTTGCTTATACTTTATAATGATGATAGGTATTGAACGATAACCTAGAGAAAACCTAGTAAATATATTAAGAAATTCATGATAATAACTAGAGATTCCTTAATGTCCAAGGATAACCTAATACTAAAATATTTCCAATGAGTGTTTTCTCTTTACATTTTCATCAAATAGATGGTGGATCAAATTTTCTAAAATTATAATAGTTATGGATTCATTAATACATAAAGGAAACCCACTAATAAATCTAATTAGTACTTTTTCTCAAGAATTTCATCAAACAATTGTTGGATGATATTTTCTAAAATCTTCTATTAATGATAATTAGGCATGCACCGTTACCCAAGAAAAAATCCATTGCATCTTATCAACAATTACTATCCAACTAACATAAATTTTTTTTGCTACACTCGTCATCATATAATAAATATGGCAAGGAAGAGATGATAAACAATATAGTGCTCATTAATCATATTGCCCCTCCTCCCTCCCAATTTTTTTGGTTTGAAAAATTTAAAAATTTTCTAACTAGAAGTTAGGATTCGAGTTTTGAATGATATGATTTTTTTTAATTGAGATGAGACCTTGATATTAACTAGAAGTTAGGATTCAAGTTTTGAATGATATGATTTTTTTTAATTGAGATAAGACCTTAATATTTAAGAGAAGTACGGAGAGATATATCAGACCCATTGTTCTAAAAATTAATTATGTGCCCAAAGGATCAAAGGCACAATTGTACACTTGCCTGTGTGCAAATATTGCTGTTGGAATTGATGTACCCAAGAGGGAGGGGGTGAATTGGAAATTTAAAAATTTCTTCCTAAGTCAGGTTCAAATGCATAGCCAATATATCACACTCTAGGGTCTATTTAAGCAAATATCAATCACCGAACAATATTAAACTGAGCAGATATATAAACAGATATAACAAACTTAGTATTTCACAATCATTTAAAACATGTAAATATAAATAACAAATCATGCACAACATATAAACTAAACATTTGAGTAAAAAAATTAAAGTGTAGGAAATTAAAGATCTGACACAAGAAATATTATCGGGGTTCGGCCAAACTTGCCTACGTCCCCGCCTTGAGCCAGCAGCTCAAAGATTCCACTAATACTCGCCTAACGGGTAGAGAGTCACCAATTACAAACCTCCTCTCCTTACTGAGCGAGAAATACTCTCGGTTACATTACAAGGTTGACCACAACATTTACAACACCTTACAGAATGATGCTCCTAGTTTTCCTAATCGGGTCTAAACTAATCTGGGACTTTCTTAATCGAGTCTAAGTTTATTCGGTGCACGTTACAGGCTAGTACAATCCTCTTCCGACTACATGCCGGGAATACAATAGTATTAAATATTTTATGTACCAAGAAAGTGCTTCTATAACAAACAGAGATGTACAACAATAAGCACAAATGCACTCACAAATTATATGAAATAAAGCTCAAGTGAGTAAGGGTATTTTTCTCAAAATAATTTTGTAATATTGAAAATGATGTATATGATAAAGCGCTACAAAGATTTGAACCCTAATAAGTATATCTCCAAAAAAAGTTTTCAATAAAAATTTAAGATAACCTAGGGTTTTGCTTCCAAAATATTTTGAACAAATATGATCTTTGATTAAAAAGAAGTATGCAATAAGTACGTCAAAGATCTTCAAATCCTCAAAATGAAATTTCCAAAAATATTTTCAAAACGAAGTATAGGAGATTTTAGAGTTTTAGCTCAAAAAGGAATTTGTGCAATAAAGTAAGATGAACTTATGAATCTTGCAATGGAAGTACAAAAGATTCACAAGCAAGAACATGATTTTTCCCAAAAATATTTACCAAGAAAAATGTATGGGAAAAACTATAAGTAACTCTCAAAAATTGATTTTCAAAAATAAGGAATGAATGAGAGTATTATGCTTTGAATAAAATATGAATGCCCCAAAAATAAAATGCTCTCTTCTAAAAAGAATTTTTCAAATGATTAAAAGGAAAGAGAGTGGGAGAGATTAAAAATTTGCCCCAACAAAAATTTTGCAATAAAAAAAGTGTTTGGGGGGACTTTAATTAACAATTTTGCCTAAAAAATTAGAAAGAAAAATTTGACTAATCAAAGTTGCTAATCAAGGTTATGAAATGGGTATTTATAGAGTTTTAGAAAATTTTAACCGTTGGGGATATGTTTGGTATTTTAAAATTTGTTTAATTAAAAAATAAACGTGTTTAAGCGCTGAAAAATACCGGAACCTGAGAGGTTCGGTTGACCCAGGGCTTTTCCAGTCTACTGTCCTTAATAAAAGTTTGAATTTTCTTAATGGGTTCGGTCAGCTGAGGAGCGTGACAGTCGACCGCCCAAAGGTGATTTACGAACCTTCGTAGGTTTGGTCGACCTAGGCTCAAGGCCGGTTGGTTGTCAATGTAGGTCTGTTGGTCGGGCATATTTTGAACTAGATGCCCCGTCGGCCATCCTTGAAAAATAGGCTAAAAATACTGGTCGGTTGGCGAGGCATTTTTAAGAGAAAACATGACCGGTCGGCCAAGCTGGTCGGTTAGCTGAGGGATTTGAACGTAAAATAGTCAATCGACCTAGGCTTTTTAATTAAGCCTAAAATTGCAAGTCTTTGTAAAATTAATTTTGGCCCTGATTTTATCCCAAATTTGACCCTAAAGTTATTCCAAAAATCCTTGTTTGATTTTAACTTTTTATGAAAAGGATTTTCATGAACGGTGTGGTCTCCTAAGGTCAGACTATGGTCACCCTGAACTTTCATTCATATCATGCATGATATGTATTATTACAAACCAAAAATAGAAACTAAAAATGCATTTGTAATTTGAAATAAGTCTTTCTTCTCCTTCTTCTTTTGGTTTTCTGTTTTCATGGAATGCGCAAGATGATGTGAGCTTGAGGTCCTTCTAGCTTTCAATTCCTTTTGTCTTATGTGCGTGCCAAAATATAAACCTATTTACAAGCTAAATACACACATAAGATATTTGAACTTTGTCAGCATCAAAATAGAGGTCAGACTCAAAAAGTCAATAGTTGCTGTCCAGTAATGGTACAAGCTACAAGAACCCCCTCACTAGATTTGCAAGTCTATAAAGACCTTCTATGATTTCATCAATCATAAGGAGTAAAGAACTCCATGATTTATTACACCTTAATTGGTGAGTGTGTGTACTTGTGTGTGTGTGTGTGCGCGCGTGCATGTATAACGAGTAAAAAAAAAAGGAGCCTATGTAATTCTATAAGCAGTCTTGTGTTGTCATTGAAGAGATTCTCTAGTTTCTATTTGTAGAATGCACCCTATCTTGGCACCAAACACCCTATCCCACACATAAGTCCCTAAACCACACACAAGAAATACTTATAAGAAATGTTTTTTCTGCATAAGATTATGTGTGTGTGTGTGTACAAAAATGTGATGTAAAGTTTTACAAAATTACAACTATATCATTTATAGAACATATAATATTAATTGGACAAAAACTCTAAGCTCCCCTGAGATTTGATAAAAAGGTAATGGCCTTTCCTATGATTTCAAAAATTTCAAAAACCCGCCATAAGGTTTAAAAAATCCACAATTTTCTTGAGATTTGCTAAAAGGACACTAAACTCTCCTTGTATTTTACAAAAAAATAAAAATAACAACTCTAATCTCCCCTCAGGTTTGACAAAAGACAATTAACTCCACTGAGGTTTCAAAAATTCCAAAGACCTCCTCTGAGGTTTCAAGAATTCCAAGGGTCTCATCTAAAATTTGCTAAAAAAACACAAATCTTTCATTGTATTTTGCAAAAGATAAGTTTTTTTAAGAGAAATTTTTATCTTTTTGGCAAATCTCAAGGGAGGTCTCTAATACATTTAAAATCTCGGGAGAGATATGTGACATCATGAGAGGTTTTTGTCTTTTTGCAAACTTCATGTGAGGTGAGTGTTTTTTACCTAAAAAAAAAAGAGTTTTGAGAGGTGTAATTATTCCAAAAATCAAATGTTAGGGGAGGTCTGTAAGAATTTTGAAACCTTAGAGGAGGTTAATGAGATTTTTAAACTTCTAGGGTGGTCGTTCAATGTCTCTTACCCTATAAAATTATGTGATTTGTAAAACATGACAAATAATAAATATATATTATAAAATTAAAAATGTAAAATCATGTTGAATTATATTAAAATTTATATAGTTTAAACTTAAAACTCAAATATGAGAAGTGAAAAGAAATTTTAAACTCAAATATAAGAGGAGTTGGGGTTGGGGAAAATATGTACAATGTGTAATTTAAAATATACCCTTCAACTTTGAAAGGACGATGAACCTTTATAGGTCTTGACTTTTTTGTTGTTCACTTATATAAAATACGGTACTTTATACACAAAAAGTATATAAATTTTTATTTATTAAAATATTTTTAGAACCTAACTTCTAGATCAAAAGCAACCCATCCTCATTCTAGAACCTTTTTCACGAGAAATCTTATATTGAAGTCTTTTACCCTAATCATTAGAATTTGTGTTCTAGGATTATAAAAAAAACTTTTTCTATTAATTTCATAATTTTTATATTAAACACATTTTCTTAAGATTTGGGCCAAAAACCCAATTGAGACGATGTTTGAAAAAATTCAAATAATTAGAACACCTGATGCACTAGTCAACTCGCTAATTAGTACATTAAAACCAATCAAAAAATATGTAGTGTTTGATACGTTATATCATATTATAAATAAGCTTATAATGACCCCCACAGGTATGGCGAGGTGGAAAGACATAAGCAAGTAAGAAAGAGTATCGAGATTTCAATTTCAGGTAGATACACTCACGGAACTAGCAGTACCTGTGGATGATGAAAGTTTACTCTATGAGCCAGCGGGGACCGTGGATAGTGAGAGTTCGCTCTGTAAGCCAGCAGGAATCGTAGATGATGAGAGTTTTCTGTGAGTTAGCGGGGACCGTGGATGATAATGGAAATGTATCCCGGGGGCCGGGTTGGCCGACCGTCCAACTGATGCACAAAAGCCGTGTTCGCATTCCGGACTTTACCCTAATCAGTGAGACCTGGGGGCGGAGGACGCTAATCTGTAGGTTTGGTGCCGTACCAGGAGATTCGAAGGGCTCGTTGGTGGCTGGAGTTCCTATGTAATAAAAAAAAAAAACCTTATAATGCATTTGAAAACATAAATTTTGGACCTTCGATTTAGATTCAGGTGAGATTTGAATAAATTTTAATATAATTTTATGTTATGTATTATCCAAATCTAATACGAACCTAAATCCTCAGCCTCTGCAAACATAGCATAAGGTTAAATTTATTAATTTCTAATCCAATCAAAATAAATGAATTTTCACACAATATAATCTGTTTTTATATTAATTAACCTGATGATCAAATTTGTATGATTTTATGATATAATATGAATTTTGCATGTGTACATTTGAAAAAAAAAAAATATAATATCAAATTATATTATAAAAATATATTAAATTTTGTTCAAATATATATAAATTTAAATTTAATATCCAAGAGCATGATGGAACACTGCCTAATATTTTTTTCATACATGTAGACCGTACCCAAATCTTGAGGGCCCCCAAGCTGTTTCTTCTTTCTGCTTCTCGTGGGTGAAGTCATCTAAGGGTTTTGAGGCTTCTTCTTTCCCGCCCCACCCGCACCAAAACCCAGAACGATCTGGTCTGAAAATCCACATACACCAATCCGCAAATCTCCAATCGTTAAAGAAAAAATTCATAAAGGTATTTATTTACTCTCATTTTCTATTTGAACTTTTCTTATTTCGTTTTTTAGATTCTTGTAGTAAAAATTCTCCTTAGATTCCTGTAGCGTACATTTGATTACTGAGATGGTTGAGGAAACGAAATGAATAGAAACTGGGAATCTCGTTATTATGAACATAAATTTGTTTATTTTAGTTTCTCTTTCTACAATTTCTCAGCTTCCAAAAAGAACATTGGGCCTTAATGTATAGAATATTATTGTTGAATCTTCCTAGGTTTATGAATTGTTTCTGTTGTAATCAAAAATTGAACGACTTTCCCGATCTTAATTATGACCACCTGAAAAAGGATAAATAAGTAAAACTTGGAGGACCCGGGTGTACTCCGGGGATCTCACCGATGCCTATGTGAGGGATTGACTTAAGAGGTTTTTTGATGTTTGGTTCGTTACTTTCTTTTGTATGGATGTTTCGTCACCGTCATCACTGTGGGGGTTTATTGTATTTTCAATTAGGTGTATTGGTTATGATTTCTCAACGGGAAGAGAATTTTTTTTTCAAAAAAAAACAGCTCCATAGGTTGTGTTTTGCTTAGATATGTTTTCAGAAGATGAGAAATGATTTCATGTATTGTAGTGTGAATTTATGTAAAATTAATAACTTAGAAGTGATCTGTGCAAGTATCGCAAGTTTTGTCTGCACAAAAGATGGTTATTCTCTTTTACAATAGAAAATAATGTAAGACCAAACCAAGAAGCTTGTTTGATAGAGCTAATGCTCAAAGGAAAAATATCTATGCTGTTCAAATTGTGAAATGGAGGGAAAAAAAAAGACAGTTTGGATGAACTAATATATAGTTCCTGAGGTTTTGGAATTAACAGAAAAAAGTTGTTTATTTCTGAACTTCTTTTTGAATAAAACAGAGAAGTCTAATCCATGCCAGTATTACAGATATTTTTGTGGAAATTGTGGATTAGTACAGCAACATGAATGCATGAATATATTCCGTGGAAGTTTATTGTTCCAAATTGAATGTGATACATGTATGAAACTGTTTTGAGCGCTGTTTTGTGTATATTGATGAAATTTTTCCTCATTGCAATTGTTCAAGTTGTGTTCTTGAAAATGTTGTATACGATAATTAATTGGTTTATTTCACATTTGCACAATTGCTTAGATTTTTCATGGCGTCAAAGTTAGTTCAATTGCAGTCAAAGGCTGCTGAAGCTTCACGGTTTGTGGCCAAGCATGGATGTGCCTACTACAAGTAATTAATGGAAAAGAACAAGCAGTACGTCGTTTGCTATCTTTGTGCACTTCTATTGCATATTGATGTTTTGAGTATACAGTGCTTAATCTTGTACAAATTCTACTTTATTGTGAGAGTGTTTTTCTTATACGAACAAATTTATATTGCTATTTTTGCAATTGGATGTTTCGGGGTTAGAATCGTTGCCTAGCGAGAGGGTGTTCTCGTTAGAGATGGATCTCCACCTTTCAATAGAGAGAGGCATGCTCCACCTATTGAACGTAGTGGGTAAAGGAAATCCTCACAGCAACTGCTTGAGGCAAGGTGGTTGGCTCGTCAAGGCTTGGGTCCTTAACTAGCAAAAATAATATTTATAATCTAAGTAATCCCAAGTTTAGTAGAACAGGGAGTGAGTCAAGTGTCGATCTCAGGGACTCTAGCGCAGTAATGCACCAACTTTTAATAAAGTTTACCACGCTGAAACAAGAATGGAAATATGGATTTGATGGTGTTTCTATCAACTACAAAAGCAAGTAAATTGTATTAAAACTACTTATAGAAAGCGAGTTTGTAGTTATGAATCTGGCTTAGGCTGTCATTTGCGATAACTATGTTCGGTCAGCTATCCAAACTAGGTTCAACGGTCAAGTGAACCGCTCGAGTGACATAGGGTAACGAAGGTGCATCAATAGTCTAGAGTACAATTGGAAACCAAGGTATACCCTATCCAGCGAACACGGAACCCTCTATAGAAGTCGTACCCTATTACATATAAGTGACTGAATCCCTAGCTATGCTCTCCTATCCCCTAGGGTTTCATCACAATCAAAGAACTAAATGTGCAAGAAATTAAAGACATGACATTAAAATTGCATAATTTAAATCAAAGGAATGTAAATGGCAATTAATTGAAAATGACATCAATTGAAGCTCGAAGGCCTGTCACTAGCTGTTCGAGAATACAATTGAGAACCAACTACTCTACGTGGTTGGGAACCACACATGAAAGTAAAGAAAGTATGAAAACCTAATCTAAATGGCACCCAATGGCCTTCGAGGTCTATCACTAACTAAAAAAGGGCCAAAGGAGAACCTTAATCACCTATTCAAAGTTTCATTTTATACCCAAAAGGGTTTACAAGCGATTGATTTCAAATCGGGAAAGTTTCGCCAAAAATTTCGTGCATTAGTTTCTGAACTTGATCTTAGTCGACCTGGTCGTGCCCTGGACTTCCCCTAGTCGCACCCTAGTCGATATTTTCTAGAAAATCTAAGGTTTAGCTAAAGGGTTCCTCAACCTAGTCGCACGCCCAATACCTCTTGGTCACGCCTTTGGTCAAAGCTCTCAATATTTATGCTTCAATAAGCACTTTGGAGTCTTCATTTCATGACCTGATTGCCGCCTGTGATGGCCTAGTCGCACCATATGTTCAAGCAGAATCATGTTGCTTTGGATGGAATGAGGCCTTGGAGACCTAGTTGAGCTCTTGGTTGAGCCTTGCACTTTCCAATTGCTTCCTTGGCTTTTTGTATTGCTTAACTCCTAAGTTTAAGCTCCAATTTCATGAAACATAAACAAATCATGTGTAACTCCGAACTAGGATAAAAAAGATAATTACAAAGAAAAGGAGAACAAAGCATAGGTAAATGGGAGCCTAAAATAGTATATTTTAGGAACACGTCACAACCCCCAACTTATATTTTACTAGTCCTCGAGCAAAGACAACTAAGAAAAACCTACAAAAGATAAACAAACTCCTAACTACCTCCTCTTTTGTGGGAAGCATAATTGCATTTACCACATGCAACAAGGTTTTAAACCCCTAGGTGGCCCTAGTGGACGAGTTATAGTTTCGTGAGGGTTTCCAGGGCGATACCCACAAACACATATCCCAGTGAACCTCAATTAGAATCAACAAGTAACACAATCATGCCATTCCACTTACAGATATATAACATTATTACAATCATGCTTCTCTATAAATAGCTCCATTATAAAGACAATTTCGAAACAAATCACTCATACATGTCTCAACTGGGTATAGCCTTCAAGAAAATCCAAACCCTTAGAGATTCAATCAGTAAGTCCAATTCAGAGTTATACAATCATATAAATCTAAGTATAAACACGCATATTTACAAGGCATGTGTAAAGTGAATGATTCATCTCACTCGGGTCATCCACCTACAGAACGGTTGTCTTGACTCAGTCTCACTAGTATACTCTAAAAAACACTCATAAAGATGGGGTCACTCTCGTATGTGAGCAAAAACATGCATGGTCAAACATCTCACATACATAGAAGAACCAACGATGAAGATGGAGTGGACTAGTCTCATCAAAATGGAATCTAGTTATTTAACGTGTCGGGTCCTTCACTTTAGCGCTTTCTTACCTACTTGCCACATCCTACCAAGACCACTCTAGATTCATAATTCATAAACCAACGCGTGAATCTATCATATGCATCAGAGCACCCGAAGAAGCTTCATACGTGTAGGAATGTGGTGTGTTATGCCCCTAGCTTGGCCTTTTTGTATTTAGAGCAATCATCTATGTATTTTTCTCATTTTCTCTTTTTCATTCTTTTCTGCTCATTCTTTTCTTTATATATTTCTCTTTCATGACCAATTAGGACAATCATCACAACTTATGTTGTCTTCATGCTACTGATAAGGAACTAAGCTCAAAAAGGAAGTTCATTAATTGTGCCCATCTCTAGGGTTGGCTTAATACTTACGTCTTAAGTAGGCTACAAGACTTAAGTTTATATCTCCCTACTAGACATCACCTCTAGACTAGAAAATTCAAATAAGGAGACTAGCATGCAAAGAATATCTAGAGAAGAAAATTTGAGTTTCGTGAACTCAGAGTTCATGTGAATGACTCTCTCAAAAAATGAAAAGCTCAACAAAGCCTCACAAGGTGTCATAGTCGCCACATTTGTTCTCTCAATGCTCACAAGGGAACCTAAGTGAAACAAATCATGTGAAAGTGCGTCCTAGCCTTATAATATACCATGTGAATACCAAAACTTATACAACAACATTAAAACGAATGAACTCCTAATCGACTCTCATCGAGTTGTCAAATAATAAAACTGACTATACCCCATGAAATTATGCTCAAACAACTCACTTCATCATTAGTGAGCATAATAAATTCATTTACAAGAAACAACATGAAATTGTAACACAAATGCTAGATAAAAGTATGTAAAGGGCATAAAGGGTGTTAACATGGCACACTGCATACAATGTTCAATTGAAATTTGAAAAATATGTCATATTTGTGCTTTAGATGTAACGTGTAGTGCCTTCCTAACCCCTACGATCCACAACTTAAGACTTTAGTGTCCCCACTGAAGTAAGGATAGAGAACACCTAGGAAGCAAGGAAAAAGGATCCATCCCACAAGGACAAAAAGTAAAACAAGTGTTCCTGCACAAGCACGCAAAAACCAGAATATGAGGAATGAAAACATATGTACACCAAGCACAAATAACAAGAAGCAAGTCGTCATATATGCATTAATCAATCGGGCAGTACATTCGACAAATGGATACAATATAAGTAACGGTACAACCAAATAACAGTCATGGTGATTCAAAATAAACAGAAAATACAAAGAAAAGAAGAAATTCCACAATGTGCTCGAGCATAGTACAAATACAAAGAAGTGCTCAGAATCATAAGAGAACATAAAACTCCACGGAGCTATCAATACCCCTCCTCAGTAGATCCACTCGCGTCATCATCGGAGTTGCCGACCCTAGATCTCCAGAATCATCGGACTGGGTGCTCATATCAGATCTGTGAGCCGCATCAGATGGCGTGCTCGAAGTAGTCACATCATCCTCAGAAAAACTACCAGAAACAGCTAGTGACTCAGGGGTTGTGGAAGCAGCGGGAGACGCGGGAGCAGCTGGGGTAGTAGGTGGTGCACGAGAGGTTGGAGCAGTGGAGGATGTACTTGTGGCGGGAGCACATGATGCAGGTGCCATGCTGACTGCCATGTCCCTCGACAGATGCACCATCGCACGTCGCAAGCCAGGGATAGGAGGTGTAACAATAGAGAGGGAGCGCTTAGTGACATCGATGGGAAATATGAGCACCATCATCATGGAAGAGTTTGGATGGACACGCTCCACCTGTGGAGGCTCTGTGGCGGCAACCGGAGATGATAGAATATCGGCAGGCTCTGTACGTGGCTCAGCAGAGGCGGCCAGAGGACTCGCGGGAGTAGGGGTTGCCTGAGGATTTGCGGGGGACTGTGCCTTGCCCGCGGATGCCGTGGCTGGTGTAGAAACCTCCTTAGTTTGAATCTCCATCTCCTTCTCATTGGAAGTGTCAACATCGATCATCACCACCGGGCTCACCGGTAGAGTAGTCTGTGGAACTAGAGATGGATGTGAAGGCTGTGGGGCTAGAGACTGAGGATCGGGAGACTGCGCAGCTGGGGAAGGACGCAGTGTTGGCGACTGATGGGCAGGTGAAGATGGAAGAGCTGGAGAAACCGAGGGCCAGGGGTTGTAGCTGGAGTTGCGAATCCCGAAAATACAAATATCTCTAAAGAATGCGGGAAGTAGACTCTGGGTGCCACAAAGATTACCCCCAATCCCTGGGTGATCACAGTCCTGGTCTCTGCCAACTCGTGTTGCATCTCTAACTTGAAGTTCATAGGGGGTTTTATTTAAAGTTGATCTTATGAAACTCTATTCATTACATAATATGCGATATTAATCACTTTAATCTAAAAGTACTTAGGTAATTTGTATTCATTTAACATGGTCCTAGCCATTTCTTGAAGGGATCTATTCTTTCTTTCAACAACTCTATTTTTTTGTGGAATTCTAGGTGCTGAAAAAGTATGTTTTATTCCCTGTTCATTGAAAAATTTATCAACATCTTTATTATTGAATTCTCTTCCTTGATCATTTCTAATATTTAAAACACCATATCCCTTTTCATTTTAAAGTCTTTAACACAAGTTTATCAACATATTGCAAGCTTCATCTTTTGAAGCTAAGAAGAGTACCTAGGTAAACCTGGAATAGTTATCAACAATAATGAAAGCATATTGCTTTTCTCCTAGACTTTGTATTCTAGTAAGGTCAAATAAATTTAAGTGAATAAACTCTAAGGGCCGCTAGTGGAAATATGTTTCTTCTTCTTAAAGTTGGACTTAGTTTGCTTTCCTAGTTGACAAGCATCAAATATTTTATCTTTTTCAAACTTAGTGCTTGTTAGTCCTCTAACTAGGTTCCTTTTAGCTAATTTTGATAGTAAGTCCATACTAGCGTGTCCTAGTCTTTTATGTCATAGCCAACTTGCTTCATTCATGACTGCTAAGCATGCGATATTTTGAGATTTTAAATTGTTAAAATTTATGCAATACACGTTATCAATTCTTTTAGCGGTGAATAGAACATTATGTTTTTCTCAATTTTCAACAATGCATTTGTCTTGTTTGAAAATTATGTCAAATCCTTTATCACTTAATTGGCTTATACTTAAGAAATCATGTTTCAACCCATCTCCCAACAAAACATCATCAATGGTCAAAAAGGGTTCCTTGCCTATTTTTCCAATTCCAATGATTTTACCTTTAACATTATCGCCGAACGTGACGTATCCACCATCTTTTTGCATTAGTGTGGTGAATTTGGATTTATCTCCGGTCATGTGCCTTGAACACCTATTGTCCAAGTACCATTTGTCTTTTGATGGGGTTATCCTAATGCAAACCTACAAGAAGGGTTCACCGTGTTATTTTTAGGTACCCAAACCTTTTTAGGTCTTTTTATTTCAGATTTATTTTCTTTGACTTTCCATATTTTCTTGACTTTAATATTTTTTCTTTTAAATGGGCATTCAAATTTTATGTCCCTTTTTCTTACATAAGAAGCACGTAATGTGTTCATAGATATTTGTGGAAGATGTGCTTGCATAATACTTTGATTCATTGTCTTCGTCTTCGTCACTAGAGTCTTCTTTGGCAGCCTTAAGGGTTATTGATTTCTTTTGTTTGTTATTTTCAAAATTCCTTTCATTCATAGTCATCTCATAGGTGAGAAGTGATCCAATCAATTCGCCTAGGGAGGTATTTTTGAGATTTCTTCCTTCCATAATTGCTGTGGCTTTAGGTTCCCAAATGGGTGGAAGATCTCTAAGTATTTTTTGGATCATCTCATATGTAAAGTAATTCTTTCTTAAGACATTGAGGGAGTTGATTATATGAATGAACCTAGTGTACATACTAGTAATGTTTTCATCTGGATTCATTTTAAAGGCCTCATATTCACTTGTGAGCATGTCGATTCTACTATCTCTAACATCAACCGTTCCTTCATAGGTTACCTCTAGTTTATCCCATATTTTTTTAGCTGATTTGCATGTGATGACCCTATTGAATTCATTTATGTCAAGAGCACAATATAATGCATTCATAACACTTGAATTTACTTGCAACATTTTATGGTCACTGTCAGTCATTTCTTTTTCCTCTTTGGGCATTTCTTTATTATCTACGATTTTAGTAGGAATAAGGTCACCTTGTGTGACAACTTTCCATGCTTTTCAATCCATAATTTTTAAATAGATTCTCATTCTTTGTTTCCAAAAGATATAGTAAACACCACAAAAAAAAAAAAAATAGGAGGTCTAGTTGAGGATTGACCATTGGCAAAGGGAGATACATCTAAGTGTGCCATAGAGATCTTTATATAGCTTCTAATTTAAGATTTTCTATAACCCCGCTCTGATACCAATTGAAAAGTTAGGTGTACTCTCAAGAGGGAGGGTGAATTGGGTTTTTAAAAATTTCTTTGAAATCCCTTTGTTTTACAAGTTCCTTTAGTTAAGAGTTAACTCCTTTTTCAATTAGAGTTAATTTACAATCACACTCTTTAAACACAAAAACTTCACAAGTACAATTGATATTCGATCCAATCAATGAAGTTAGCTTGATATCACAAAAATAGAAAATTCAACCAAACTTTCAAAATTCAAATATTAATATCAAATAAGTATCTTGATTTTAAGTATGTCACCAATCAATATATTAATGAGCTTTGGTACTAATCAATCAACGTACTCCCTTGTAGTTTCCGCAATCATATTGATTAAATAACGTACTCCCTTACAGTTTCCGAAATTCCTAAAAATAAATTAATATCAAGTAATTCAAATAAACATCCACACAGTTTATATATGTTGTAATTTAAAGAGAATAGAGAAGAGAGTGACACCAAGATTTTTACGAGGTTTGGCTATATCCGCTTACGTCCTCGCCTTAGGTACACCACCCAAGGATTCACTATATCACTCCCTTAATCAGGCGGAGCAAACCTTTTACACACTCCTTCAAATAGGATTGAACTCTCCTCTCCAAGCGATAGCCCATGCTTGGTAAACCAACGATTCAACAACCTAAACCATAAAAAACCACAAGAAACAAGAACAAATTCTTGTGTACAAAGACACTCTCACAATAGAGTTGATTAGTACAAGTTAGAGCACTAATTAACTTCAAATTAAATATCAATAAAGAATGAATTTGAAGCTCAAGAAATTAATGATCGGTTTCTTCTTTAGATTGAATGAAACTTAGTAAGAGCACAAGAACCGAGTGGTTGTATTAGTAGGAATTCAGTAGAACTTCAACAAGGATGTGTGAGTAAGAGAACTTTTAAAATTAGAGACTTTGATTGCTAAATTGTAAGTAGTGTGTAAAAATCCTTTGGTTTTCCATTTATTTATAAAGTTCTAAAAGTAATTTCTTGTTGCCGAAGTTTATTTGGAGTATTTTCCAAGTTTATACAAAGCTTGGAGCCCAAGCAAACAATTTTGGAAAGTTTCCCACACTACTTTATCTTAAATTTAAAAAGTCACTCGCCTTTCAAAAAGAGGTGTTGTCAGCTTCAACCACCCCTTATTATTTTGGGTATAACTTTCACTATACACCTCTAATTTGAACGTTCTTAGTATCAACATAAATCTAAGCAAAAATCCCACAACTTTCATGTTGGACACTTTTTAAGATAAGGAGTTTTTGATAGATAAAATTGCTCATCAATGCAAATGAAAGATGTTTTTCATTTCAAAAATAATTTTAACTTTTTTGAAATAACTTTTGACCTTAAAAAATATTTTGTAAGTATTTTAAAAATGGCTCTAAGTCAATAATTATTCTTAAGAGCTTTAAAACATCCATATTGATTTTAAATTGAAGTACTTACATAAGACTTTCTTAAGACTTAAACATTTTGTTGACCTTATAAGTCATTTCTTATTTTGATAATGACAAATGACTTTGTATCTTATTAGTGTCTTAAGTGTTTGTACAGGACTATTCTTAGCACGCCATGATAAGATACTGTTGATGTCATAAGAGAGTTGAATGATCACACCACTTGATAGCTTTTGGAAAAGCAAAGGGAATGAAGACTACAAGTTTCAATTTGTATTTGCATTTATATTTGTTGGTCTGTAACATTATGGTTGTAATAATTGCATTACATGCATGATAGGATGCATAAGTTCAAATACCATAGAATGACTTTAGGGATCACCTTCAGTCGACCAACATTGAATTTTTGGGGTTAACTCAATGACCATAGATTGACTTTAGGTCCCCATAAATTCTAGTAAAAATTCAGGACTTTAATTAACCTTTGAATGAGTTTCAGTTGACCGAACTCAGTTAGTTATATTCAGCTCAGTCGACTGAACCATTCAGTGGTTAAGAGTTTGACCAAGGCTCAGTCGACCAAACCTTTTTGAACATATCTTCTTCAGTCGACCGACCCTTGACATCCCCCAACGGTTTAGCTGACCGAATGTTCAGTTCATTTTTGACTCAGTCGACCGAACTTAGCCTTAGTCGACTAAACCTCAAAGGGGTTCAAAATTGCCTTAATTCAGTCGACTATATCTGTAGTTCAAAAGTGTCTCGGTCAACTGTATTTATCAATATAGTGGATCGAACCTATTTTTTAGTTGACCGAAAACTCTCGGGTTGGACATTTTTACCTCAAGTTAAATGAGGTTAATTTTAATTAACCTTCATTAATCTTTTTTTAAAATTCCACCTATGTACTCCAACGGTTATAATTTTGAGTATGTCTATATATACTACTTCATTTGGGAAGATTAAGCATGGATTAAAAATTTCTTTAAAATTTCTTGTGCCTTTCATTTCCATACAAGCCCATACTCATTCCTTTGCTAAAATATCTTTGGTGAGAGTATTGTGAGATACCCCATATTGTTTTCATGTGTTTATATTCTCAAATACGTGAATTGATTATTGATTTTTGTGAGAGTAAGCCAAGAGGTCTTCCTCGGTGATTTAATTCATAAATTCATTTTTGGGGAAACCTTCTTAAGCTTGTGAGTCTTTGTATTTTTATTGCAAGACTCTTGAGCGTGTCTTGTGTTTTGTAGAAAATATTTTTGACAAGGTTATTTGTTAAATATCTCTTGTGCTTAAACTTTTGGAAATCCTTTTTGAGATATTTGATTATACTCTTGAAAATCTTTGAAACCTTATTTGTGGTTGATATATTTATATATATTGTTTCAAAGAAATGCTGCTAACTCACTCTCACACTTTGATTGCATATTGACATTATATTGAGAGTAGTTTTATATATCTTCACTGAGCTTATACTTCCTATCTTATTGAAGTGCATTGATTATTGCTTGTGTGTATCGGTGCAAATCTGCTTGTGTTAGAAGCATCTTTAATTATACGCAATTTTATGTTCATTGTTGTAATTCTAGGTGTGGCCTGAGGGGGTATTGATCTAACCCGTAAGTATCGGTTATAATTCAGGCGTGGCTTGAGGTGAGTCTTCTCTGCCCCGTTAAGGAGAGGCTTTAAAGGTTGAGGTTAGCCTTGGTAATTTGACCTGGTATTATATTCGGCGCCGCTCCACCCGTTAAGTGAGTATTAGTGGAATCATCGGGCTTGCGAGCTAAGGTGGGGATGTAGGCAGTATTGGTCAAATCCGGATAACATATCGTGTGTGCACTTTATATTTTCGCAATTCATTTACTGCACATGTATGATTATTTTTAATAGACTGTGAATGCTGCGTACGATTTACTGCACATGTCATGATTTAATCATGACAAAAAAAGGATCTTCATTGTCAAATATTTTTACAAGAAACTCTTTATCCAGGAGTCGATCAACATTCACTCCCCTTGCTCTAAATTATGGAAGACAAATGCCTCAAATAAGGTTGCATTTTTTACCTAAGAAGTAGCTTATGGTAAGATCTCGACCCTCAACAACTTGCAAAAAAGGAGGTTCTCCTTTGCCAACAGATGTGCCCTTCGCATGGTTCAGATTGAATTAGTAGACCACGCCCTTCTTTATTGTCCTTGGACTAGAAACCTTTGGAATGTGGTTTTGATTCTTATCGAACAAAGGTGGGTTACCACTAGATTTGTTGGAGGGGAGCTCTAGGTTTGGAGAGTGATTCAAGCAACAAAGCAAAAGAGGAAGGCTTTCTCTCATTCCTCTCATAATTTTCTGGTGCGCATGGAAAGAGAGAAACAAGAGAGTTTTCAAAAATTCAATCTTGACACTTCATTTCAGTAAAGAGCAATGCTTTACTATGGTTACTAGTTGGCATAGTGGACTCGTAGCAAATGAGTTTAATGCAATTTTTTAGAGCTCACTCATCTACGTTGTTTGGCTTATTTTGCAGATGTTTGAACCATCTAAGTCGCTCTTCCCTTATCTTCGTGCGATTGCCTAACTAACTGTGAATATATTCATACCTTAATTTATCTTTTACTGTTATACCACTCATCCACTTTAATATTCACATTTCAGCAACTTTTACTTTTTGGATATGTTATTTCTTAGTTTTACAATATTTTGATTCATAAAGCATAGCTAATCTTCTAGTCACATCATAAAACTTTCCTTTTAATTTTAAGGGTATTCAATGATCACATAACACAAACTTCTCCATTTCATCAATCATACTTTAACTCTATGTATAACATCTTCGATTTCTCCTTCCGCTTGCATAATAGATTTAAGGTATCAAAATTTAGTATTACTATTAGTTTCTTGACCATCAAGTTTAAACTTTCCTTAATATTACTCCTACCATGATTGAAATTATTTCATACATTTTCCTTCATTTTTTATTTATCCTAAAACTTATAGACTCTAAAAATTCTTTCCATAGTCATCATTAGTCTTTTAAAAGCGTTCTTAAGCACCGCCTTGAGGTGTGCCTCAATGTGTTTTTGGGCAAAAACGCACTAAGGCGTATTTTAAAATGTAATAACTCTCCATATGTGTATGCCTTTTGTAGCTGGGAATACACCTTAGCCAAAAAAACGCACCTTTCATGCCTCAAAATTAAAGGCGTATGTCTATTGATCCTCTTATTAATCTATTTTCTAAATAATATAAATATTTTAAGAAATAGAAAATATCATATTAGGGCACGAATCCCCTTCGTTCGTGCAAATTTCGAACAGAGCGCAAAGAAGATGATGATGTCAAAGAAGAAAGAAGGGGAATTACAAATGGTTGAAGGACATGGAAATGGGAGAGTAAGCATAGGGAAAGTTGGTGAATCCCCTCAAGGAATCACCATTTATCCCACTGTTCATAGTGTGGCCCGATAGTCACCAAAGATTTTAAACTCAGCAGCTAGTCAACAATTTGAGCCACGTCAATAAAAGGGGAGAAGGGAAAGAAATGTAATTGAGCCTACACAGATGACGTACACAAAACTCTTTCCACAGCTAATGTAGAATCACATGATTGTGTCCAGTCCCTAGAGCCACCATACCCCAGGTGGTATGATGTGAATACCATTGGGGAGCAATGAGGCATGCTTTGGAGAATTGTACAACTTTTAAATATAATGTATAGGCACTGAGAGATGCCAAGTGGCTAAATTTTCCTAAACAACTGCAATGAGCCAACACATGGAAAACGTGACCTGGTTAAATGAATACAACCAATGACATGTACTAAGAACACGACCTAAATTAAATGAATGCAACCAAGAGGCATTACATGTAAGAATACGACCTGGATTAATAAATGCAACTAGGAGGTACTGCGTGTAAGAAAAAGACTTGGATTATTTGAATGTATATGCCATTAATCACTCTTCAATTCTATGAATAAGATATTTTAATCAAATATTCATTTAACTCTATTATTTGTTTCATAATCAAATGTAGTATTTTAAAAGAAGTTATAAAGAAAAACACTTCTAATTTACTGCTTATAGATTTCTAGTAATTTTATTATGTACTAAAATCAATTTGCAATGTCTTCTTATAACAAACACATTCTCAACAGAAATAAATAATTTCTGGAATAAATTATTCATGTCTTTGAGTCGAACATAAACTTATGCCATTGTACCATCCTAGATGAGTCATAATATTTGGACCATATCCTCATTTAATTTGATGGTATGAAAATGATGACACAAATCAATTGTGCGGTGGAAAATTTATGATTTAAGGTTCTTTTTTGGTAATAATACTGAATGCTAAACTCTAAAACACTCCAGGATTATATTATTAAAAATCCTATTCAAAAATCACATGTTACCTCCCAACTCTATCACCAATTTAAATTTAAAACTAGAACTCCTAGTTGACGTAGTCATTTGTTGGAATCATGTTTTAAATGCATTACCATATCCCGAGGACTAGGATCATTTTTTTAAAGGTAACTTCAGTCTTTATTTATTTTCATTCTCAACTTTTTCTTTCATTTATTTACTTTTCTCAACCAAATGACAAATTCCAATTGAAGAAATTTTTTCAGAGACAGAATTCTTCTCCTCCAAGGTTTGTGAAAACGAAATTTAAAAAATTCCAATTGCAAAAAATTAAGAAAAAGTAGAAAATTCCAATTGAATAAATTTTTTATTAAAATAACAGAAAATCCCAATTGAATAAAAAAAAATACATAACCCGGTTATTCGGTTGAGACTTTCTATTTGAATTTGTATGAATTTGAACAAAATATAATATAAAATCATATTGAATTTTATCTAGATCCACTCAAATCCAAATTAAAGTCTGAAATTCATACGCCCAAATAAGAAATAACTATTGCAAACTTCTTTGCAACAAAACAGCAGATTGTGCCCTAAATCTCACGAACCAAAATCAACAGCACCTTTAAATATGGTATCACTGGATGTACAAATTAAAGGACTTTTATTTACAAAATATTGAAACAAATAAATATGAAATGGGGGAGGGAGGGAGTGGGGGAGCATCTCAAAGTAAACAGCGGCACTGTTTACGGAGATCACAAAGCAGAGGGTGATGTGGAATTGCAAAGAGAGGTTGTAGATCTTGTCAAGCAGAGATATTAACGAGGAATCACTTCAAAACTAACCTCTGCACAAAACCAAGTGCAAAGAACTGTGCTGACGGGAAAATGAAATTCCCCCAAGACCAAGAAATGACATCCCGACTCCTAAGCAATAACACCAGAGTCAAAATAGAGGCAACAACTGGAGGGAGGAGTACCATCTCATGTTCAAGAATTTTTAGAAATAAGTCGCTGCGCAGCATGTCCCATATTATGGTCCCTCCGCAGCAAATTTGATGGAAGAAAACAAGGAATGAATAGTGCCAATCCCAAACAGAGCAACACCAAGATAACAACCCACCAAGCCTTGTGCGGAATCCCTAATAATAATTCATCGCAAACTATCATGAAGAAAGAAAACATAAGAACAAGATGTTAGAAAAATAAACAATACAAAATGAATAAAGAATATCTAATGGCTATTGTCATGAAAGCATAGAACAACAAAATAATATTAACACGGCTTCTCATTCAGCCACCTTATGCAATCTTAAGGACTAATTGCACAGGGCATCACTCTGCTCTCATGGAAGCAACGACTAAGGTTTCATTTCATTAAAAATTTCAAGGGTCTAGATTCAAGGAAATTTTGAACGGAATTTCAATTTTGATTAAAAGAAACAATGGAAACTTATAATAAATTATAGAAATTATGAATGGAACTCTGGGAAATTTTGAGTAAATCCCTGAATTTCACCCACTATTCCAGAATTCTTGTGGAAATTTTGCAAAAAGAAAAGAATTTTGAACCTTCATTTTGTTTCAAATCCTCCCAGATTTTGATGAAATTAGAAAATTTTGAGACTTGTAAAAAAATTTCCGTCATCATATCTGTAGTACAACATCGTTAAGAGTGCCTAGGGAAGTCTTCCAAGGAACAGCCTAATTGGGAGGGGGGTGGTATTTAGGATATGCAGGCGTCCCAATGAACCAAAAGAATAGTGACATTTCTTTCTTTTCTCTCTCTGGAAAAGTAAAATAGTGGGTGAGAGAGAGACCACTGGAAGACTTACTTGTTTAGGTAGAGATAACAAAGCTATAGATAAAAAAAAATATTAAACTCAGTATCCCTCACAAAATGCATTTCGCTTAGTCACTAGGAAACTAGTAACAAAAGATTCCTTCTATGCAGGCGTCCTTTGCTTTTGAGTGAACCAAAATACCAATGGAAATTAAATCAAAATCTCTAAAAACAACTAATTCACAGCAAATTTAAAACGGGCATGAATAGGTGATAATTTTCAAAGAGTTAAGCATCATCTGCAGTAACAAAAATGAGCATTTTGCAAGCAGAATATTGAAAAGTTTCAAATTTAGGATTGAAGTTCGCCCCAAACAATGCTTCTATCAGTCCATTGAATATTAATTTACTAACCAAGATCATATTTAAAATTCCACTTACAGTATCTCTTCTATAATGTCACATAGATATCAAGGCATTCTTTACATCCACTTTTTATAGTTTCCATCCAAAGTAGCAGCACAGGAAAGAAGCATCTGGTATGGAATTTATTTTTGTAGCAGGGGAAAAATTTTGTTCATAATTCATGTCATAGGCATAGGCAAAGGCCTTGGCAACTAGTTTTGTATTTCTCTATTGATTCATATGCTCCATGTTGATTGTGAACACCCATGTACACCCCACCGATTCCTCTCCTATTGGAGGAAAGATAAACTCCCAGGTATTATTTTTCTTGAAGGGTTAGCATTATTGGAAAAGGGCAAATGCTTTTTCGGATTTTCATGTTAGGAGTGACATGAGTAATGGTGTAGACCTTGCGATAGGATGCTCAGTCTCTTCGACATATCTGTTATCTGAACTCTGAAGTATTTTCCCTCTTTCATCAATCCTAACATGATATCAGAGCCTACAATCCTTCGAAATACTTAGAACCACCTTCTCTATTCTTCTTTTTCTTTCATGCCATCGGAAACAAGGCAAAAACCTCAAAGAAAGTAACGGAAAGCAATGAGAGGAGGAATAGGAGCAAAATCACGTCCATAACATATGGACTTCTATGCTCCATGTCCATACAATCAATATAGAAAAACACAGAAAAGTTCAAATGACTTGTTTTGGGTCTTTTCAATCTCAAAGTAATCTAGTTTGGTGGTCTCACGGCTGCTTGAAGTTTTCAGTTTCTGCTGCTTGCTGAGATGTGTTCCAAACTGATTCAGTTTGGATCTTTTCTTCTTTACAATTATTAAAGGTGTCTTTGTGACAATTTGCAAGCCTAGCACTTTTATTCAGTGTGTTTTGAGTATTTGGCATGGAATATTCTAATTATCATAAACCAGCTTCTATCTCTCCCTCAATATCTTCTATAGGTCAAGTTAATGTTTAGATAATGACTGTAGAGTTAAATGGCCATAACTTGCTTTCGACACAACCCATGATGGTCACTTTTGGAGATAAGAAGAAGTTAAGGTTAATTACAGCAGATCCTCCGTTTATGTTGAGTGGCAATCGAAAATTGGGCTGTCATATCATGGCTATGGAATGGTCTTGGGCCATCTATTAGTTCAAATGTGAAGCAAAGGAAATCGAGGATGTCATTGTTGAGATATATTCTATGGATGAAAATATGTCTCCGGTTTATAATATATTCAAGAACATATTTAAGTTGCATTGGGAAGATAAATCAGTTTCTGAGTATTATGTAACATGTTTAAGCTGCACGAGAAGAGAAATCAGTTGCTTTGTGTTGAGGCACTTTAAAAGAGATGCTTGATGAATTGAACCAGTACCATCCCCTTACCAATAAGTTGGATACATAGAAGAAACAAATATAAGACTCCTGTGTCTCATAGTTACTGAAAGACATAGTAGACACCTTGTTGCTGGTTCTTTTGGTTGTCACTGGTTATTTTGGTCATTTAGCATGAGTTATTGCTATGTTAGTAGGCATGAGTTAGTGGAGGTATTGTGTTCATTGTTATGTACTTGATATATATTGTAAATAGAGGATGTGACAAATCATTGTGAAAAGGTTTTTCGATTAACCACATACTTCAACATGGTACCAAAGCAAGATCCAACCTACACCCTAAGTGCATAGCCACCACCAAAACTAAATCCTAAGCCTCAAACCTACTGCTGTATAAGGATCATCCACACCACCAAAAACCAGAAGCAAGTCCAAGAGATGCCAGAAAATACCATAATCACCGGAAAAATCTTGGAGACTGCTGCCCTTTCGGAGACTCAAAGAAACCTTCATATTTTGCAAAACAACCACATAACCACCCACAGAACCTGCCAAACTGCTGCCCTAAAAATTTCACAGCCAGAGGGTGTTCCATGCGCCAGCCAAAAGCCAGAAACTCTTACTCCACGTGCCGATGTGCAAGAATTCGTTTTGCTATACTTTTTGTTCTGATCCCTTAAAAAATGTCCAAAATGCCTCCAGCATCATAACCACCCACAGAACCTGCCAAAACTGCTGCCAAATGCATGCTTTTTGTACAAATGTGTGAGCCTTAATTTTGCATTTTATGCATGCCTTGCCCAAATACGAGCCTCGATTGAGCCTTTTAATACATTGATTTTTTGCCTAAGTTATCGCTAATTCAAATTTTATTTGTTATTTTGTTAATTAGAGTTTGAGTGGGACTATGTGTACAAGCAAATGGGCGAGACTTTTACGGAGAAGGGGAGCCTCCCCAATATTTCTCATTTTCATTGTACGATAAGGAATCCTTGGTGATGACAAGCCCAAACAGAGTCATTGCTTGCTCTATGTAGTGTTGGGACTTGAGAACATAATTTTTTCCCACATCACTAAGAGAACGAAGGCAAGACGCTTCTCCATCTTATAAAACTCAACCCCAACCCATGCTAGTTCTTAGGCCGCAGTGATTTGCTAATAAGCTCATGTAAGTCAATAATTCATTGCATGGGGGTTAACATTTGAATGGTTCAGCCTTCGGGCCATCAAATCAACTAACCTTCTAGCCTTTGTGCTCAGCCCAGCCTTTACCAAATATTAGTCAATATCTAAACTTTCAAAAACAAAAAAATAACTTAAAAGGAAAACCAGCTACTGTTTTTTTTTATTCGACGGTTTTCAGTTCAATTTCAATTTTCAAATTTAAAAACCGATAGCTTCTGTTTGGTCATGTTCAATACCAAACTGAATCGAACTGATTACAACCCTATCCATATACAACATCCCATCTCTAATTTTGTTAGCTATGAGTTCTTATCATCCTCATATTATTGTTTCATTAGTACACTTCCTTACGTTACCATCCAGAAGTCTGTTTCTAAAGCCTTGGCCCATACTGGATGGAGGACTGCAGTGATCGAAGAGATGTGTGCATTACAAATTGGTGCTTGGGAAATGGTACATTTTCCTCCTAATAATTCTGTAGTTGGTTGTCGCTGAGTCTATACAATCAAAGTCAATCCTAATGGTTATATGACCCATTTGAAGGCCCGCCTTACTAATAAGGTATATACTCATGTGTGCAATTTGGATAATTTGAACATATTATCCTAGGTTGCTAAACTTGCTTCGTTTCATTTGTTCATCTCCTTAGCCACCATATATCATTGGTCTCTACATTAGTTGGATTGGAGAATGCATCCCTACATGGTGATCTTCAGGAGGAGGTTTATATGGATTATGGAGCAACCACTTGTTTCTTGCTCAAGGGGAGTTAGGCTTAGTGTATCGCCTCAAGAAATCATATGGTTTAAAGCAATCCCCTAGAGCATGGTTTGAACAATTTAGTACTATAGTACTTGAGTTTGGCCTTTAACAGTGCATGGTATATCATTCTCTATTTTATCATCACAATATATCCCATAGGATTCTGCTTATGTACGCAGATGATATTTTAATTACTAGTGATGATGATCAAGGTACCCAGTGCCTAAAGTATTTTCTATAGAATAAATTTCAGACCAAAGATTCAGGACACTGAAATACTTACTGCGTGTGTAACTAACACAAATTTTACAGAATCCTATTCAACTGCAGGCAACTAATGTTGCTAAATTTTCTGTTCCAGCAGCAGCGAGGCTTTAGCCCAGCCAGCTTCTCATGAAACTTGTCACAGTAGTATATTTTCTCACCCCCCCCCCCCCCTTTTTTCATCCAAGAATGAAAGGTTATTGCACATGTGAGAGAATAAATGTTGCTCTGCGTGAGCACTTATCAAGAAAAGAGGTTGCACCCGACATGAGGGCTGTAAGGCTGAAGATATGGTCAGTTGGCTTAGCAAACTTTTAGGCTACTGATAACAAACAATTCAACCAGATGAATTGCATGAAAAATAAACAGGCTTCCATCAGGTAGTTGTGATTTGAATATTTGGTGTGATAGGATAATAAATCTAATTACCTATATTGAAAATGACAAACTGCCTCTCCTGTGCGCGAGGAATTGCAACAATTCCCTCAGGCTCCACGGTCACAAGAACATACATTCCATCCTGATGAGAACTCCAAATTATTAGCTTCCCAAAACATCAACAAATATATTCAAAAATTCAGAAGCATAACCAACCTGATCTCCCAGCAAATTAAGACTATCAGTCTTGAAAATTAGTTTCTCAGTATTGAGTAATCTTCTGTTCTGATTCAGCCCAAAATCTACGACCCCCTTCCTCAGTTGTACAGAAAAGCTTGAAGGAATCTGTTTGTAGATGAAATAAGGAAAGCTTCCCAAAAAGAATGCAGTACAAGCCACAACTAAAGCCATGTTATACATACAGAAGCTGGATAGGAAATCTTCACTTCGTACCAAGTATTTGACTTGAGCCCTTGCAGTTGGTAAAGACGAGAACCCATTTGTAATGGAAGAGTTTCCTTCTGCAGCTCTTCCCCAACATTCAAAACTTTGTTGTCAATTCTGTAAAATAGTGGGGAACAAAAAGATACACGGTTCATGTAAAATGGTTCCGTCAATAACATATTTATGTCAAAAAGATTGCAACAGATGCAAGTTTAAAAGCATACTAACATATTCCCATTATTGAAGGATATGCCACTAATGACCAGAATGTAGAGTAGAAAAAACTTGTTCACAAGTGCATAATGCATTGCAGAACAGCAAACTCTTCAACTTCTTGGGCCCAAAATGGCACAACCATGCATTTCAATTATTGAATACTTTTGTCAAGTGGTTGTCATTCTGTACTGCAACAAGTTAGCAAGTTAATGCTCTAGTTCATTGACAAATGAGAAGGAACATAAAAACAAGGGTAAAAGACACTAACAGCTCCTGAGGTCAGGTGAAAAGAACCGGACCTCCCCTAATGTTTTAAATTTTTCATGGACTGCCCTAGAGGTTTGGCAAAATGACATAGCCTTCTCTTGAGGTTTCAAAAATCACAAGGACTTGTCATGAGGTTTGGCAAAAAGACACAAACCACCCCCAAGGCTCAGCAAAAAGGCAAGCCCACAGGGAGGGTATAAGTGTCCCAAAAATTTGAATATTAGGGAGATCCATGGTTTTTTTGAAACCTCAGGGAAGGTATCTGTCTACCAAACCTCAAGATAGGTTTGTGGAATTTTTTAACCTAGGGGAGGGTCAACATCTTTTCTGCCAAACTTAAGAAAGGTCAGTGCCTTTTGTCACCTTAATGACAAAAATGAAGAAGATAAAGCAGGGTGTAAATGTTAATATCCCAGCTATGTAGAACAAGTAATCCCAAATATCTAAACCCTAGTAAGGGCAATGAAGTCAATTGGGAGGAAAAGAAGAAGGTGAGAAATTAATAAAAATGGATTATACTCATAGAAAATTCCTTTATTTCAGTAACAATTGAGCCAAGCTCAAGCTCAATATACCCCAAAAAAAAATTTAATGCACTAAGATGACATGCAGGCATGTACACAAACATGTATATAAGCACTTAAAAGTGTGTCTACCTTCCTCTACCACAAAATCAAAAAATCTCACACCTATAATAACTATATAAAAATGGAAGCTAATTCTCAGCAATCCATGTGTTTGGTGTTTTTTCACTTCCCATGTGAGAGAGGCTACCTCACAGTCCAAAGCATTCCTTCTTTACTGTTTTCACCACCCTGCAATGGCATTTTGCCTCTCAAATCTTTGATTCCTTCCCCTTTGCTTTGATCTTCTCCCCATTTAATTTCCTTTTAGGGATTACATTTAATCAGAAAGTTTCTCTTAATATTTTCATAAAAAGCTGCAAATCCTCTCAAAGAACTCATTTTGTTGTTGACATAGAAGAGAAAACCAGTTCTCCATTCAAGCATGCCTGTCTCCAGTTCTCCATTTATAAGTGTTCGAGTGTCATTCCGATCTAGACTTCTGCCTGTGTTGTAATCCGCCCACGAAGAAGCAAAGTATCAGCCAATTCTCCAGGAGGGTGAATACCTGGTAGCAGTCAATCAATGGTTCGTTAGATGCACCCAACCTGTCTTCTTTGAACCTCCAGTTTCCTCCTAAATTCGTTAATTCAGCATTGAGGGTCAGAGAAAATGCAACAAAATTGGTGTGGCATGGATCCCACTCATCCCCCTCTTCTTGGTGGATGAAGTTCCATCCATGAGGAAGAGAAGGCATGGTCGAAGCACTAATTAAAAGATGCTTGGCCATGGGAAAGAAGAATGGGTATGGCTTCTTTGGCTTTACTTTTTTTGAGATTGAAAGATTGCATTTCAATGGTTGATGTTGAAGTTACACTTGAATTTTGAGAATCCAAAACAACCTAGCAAAAACAAATGATTTATCTCTATTTAAGCAGAAAAAAAAATAACTTTCCCTTTCAAAATTTCCCATCAGTTATGGTGTTGTATTTTGCTCAGTAATTTCCTTTTACCTTTTCAGACATACATGATATTTGTCCTTATATGGTGGTGGAGGTTGGCCGCTTAGTGTATTTACTTCACCTGTTTAGAAACCTTTGATAAGTGGAATTTACTTTTCCCAGATGATAAGTATGGAAGACCACGGCTTAAACCTATACTTGGGTGAAGGATACTTTGGTCTTATGCTTTCCTGGTTGTCAGTAATATTTTTCAGTTTAACCATTGCACTTTGTTGAATTGCTCTACTTATCATTATGTATAATAATTATGTTAAAATGAAGAAATATATTAGTGAAATAGTATTATATTCTATCGTTATTATTATTTTTTAAACTAATATATTAATTTTAATCATTAATGTAAAATCTTGCACACTGCACGGATTGCAAGCTAGTGAATAGAAGATGTCTTGACCTGTTTTTTTCACTCTCCTTAATATAAACAAAGATACAATACATTTGTGACACAACTGGCAGACAACACATTTAGAGAACTGTTGCACCCACTGTCCAGGGAGGTGTGTCTTCTCCAGTGTCTAGCAGAACCAATGCCCTTCATATAAAATTCAGGAAAAGAAATAGACAAATTGGCAGGAAATTAAGCTACCCCAACTAATAACATGAATAAAATACTACAAAACGTATAAAAGTATCCAATTCAAATAGGCATTTCATCAAACAGGAAGCAAGCACAGTAACAAGAACTCTTAAGATTTACAAGAAAAATTCTTCAACATGCCAACCAAACATTGAAACTTTCCATATAGAGTATTCTCAAGCAAGAAAACTCTAACTCACTAACAGCTGGAGCAACTAAAAGTATCACAGAAGAACCAAACAAAGAAACACAAAATCAAATGTGTGATTAGAGAGAGAACAAAGAGAATAACAAAGACAGTGTGCGTTGGACCAATGCAGACATCAATTGAGAGAGAGAGAATAGAATTGCTCACGTGTTCCAAGTTTTTCTTTCATGCCCTTCTCTATCTCGCAGTCCCAAGCTCAAATTGTCTATGCAATTCCAGTTATGCTTCATCCATAAACAAATATTGGGGGAATAGACAGAGAGAGCAGTGTCCTTGTGGGGATTGAAACTGGCTCTACAGGTGTGAAGGTGAAGGCAATATGGTAAAACATAATAGACTATAAATGAGGTTGTGCAATGTTTGGGAGAAAAAATTTGAGAACTGAAAAATTTTGGCTTGGTAGGATTGCCAACGAAACCAAACCAAAGTTATCTTAGAACCAACGACTAAACCAACCAAAATGGTTGCTTCAGCAGTGCATAAAACTGAACCAACCAAACTCTGAAAGCCTCCAATTCAGAACAATTTTGATATGATTTGCAGAGAAGAAGGTATGAAATGAAGTGAAGCTACAAACACACAATGCTTATGGAGACGCCAAATTCAAAGCCTTCGTCCTACAAAGAACACCAAGAATTGAATGCCCATATAAAAGAATCTAGCTCTTTCCAGATTACCTGTCAAGCAGTGAAAAGGCTTGTGCAGAAGGATTTAAGGGTCCAAGCATCCCAAAGTGGCGAGGAGGAGGAAGAAGGATCGAGCCACTGACGGACTGAGAATCAGGCCATCAAGGAGTGAAGTCCAATAGAATCCGACTCTGATACTAAGGGCCAAGATCCTCAAGGAGGTATTGTAAGGGGGGTGTTTGATAAAATTTAGCATTCAGCGCTAAATGCTCAATGCAATTCTGAATCTGTAAACCGGGTACTGTGTATAACTGGAATCAGTCTTTAAATCAGAGTGCTAAATTATTTCTGTTGTTTGGTAACTAACCTCTAAAGACAGCGCTGAATGCAATTCTGAATCTGTGAACTGGATTCTGTATATAACTGGAACAAGTCTTTAAATCTGAATGCTAAATTATTTCATTCGTTTGGTAACTAACCTCTAAATATGCCTTTTTCCAGTTTTAACCCTCAGAATCATCAAGAACAGGTCTGTTTGTTAAAATAAAAGGCATTTCCCGAAATCAAATATGTTTTTTTTATTATAGCAAAAATAATAGTGCACCCCACTTTAATAGATTATTATCAGGAAAAATATATTATGCAATGTCAAAAATGAATGGACCCATTTAGAATAATCTTATAATATTGAATGGGTTTGATGACCTTTGGGTGGTACAGATTCAAATATTCCTGAAAAATGTGAATATTTGGATTGAATTAATTCCTGTACAATGCAAAAGAATACATTCATTGTTAAACAATAAACATGTAGCCTCAATATTTCTTCGAGAACTATGATATTCATATGCCATGTGAATCTGTTTAGGAGTAGGAAACTATAGTTATTTTGTATGTGGTCACCCTTGGCAATTGCAGAGTGATCAAACTTGGGAACATTAAATGTTGTTTTGGCCTTTTATGTATTTCTCTGCATTTTTCAATTATATAATACATCATAATGGATGGATTTTTGCCTTCATTGCGCTATGAACTATACTATATTGTGTTTGGTAAAAGCAAATAATAATAAATTAATAATAATTTATTATTAATATCCTGGAAATTTTCCCTTTACAAATTGGAGAGAATGGCAGGGAGAGGCAAGGAAGCATTTGTCTCTCGGGTGGATGATTGAGGTCAAACCTCAAAAAATTAAAGAGCATGTTTGTTAATAGAAATATTTTAATTCATTGATTCCCACTCTTTAATCAACTTTGGGCAAATTATTCATTGGCCCAACTTATAGACAGAATAAACAAATGAAAGCAAAATAATTCACCAAATCAATCTATGCATCAAATTGAAATCGATCTCACAAAAAAGTGAGGACACAATCTGCCGACACAAGCCAAGATATTTAAATAAATAAGGATGAACATAACTACTGGGAAGACAACGCAGACCACCTGGAAGATGACGAAGAAGAAGAAGCTTACCGCAGAAGAGGGGAGAGGAAAGGCAACTGCGCATTGGACTGGCGCTGGGCTGTGCCTGGAGAAGAGGACAGGAGGGGATTTGAGTTTGAGGAATTATAGTCTAATTAGGTTGTTTAAGGAGGGCAAATATAAAATGCGTTTAATTTGGGAAGATGCAGTGCAGACGGAATCGGCGTATTAGGGGAGTTGATAAATTTGTTTAGGGCCAACTCAAAGCCCGGTGATTGAATATTGAATCATTTGGAGTCCAAAATCTATTTGAAAGTTAATTGTGTAAAATAAACACTTTCAAGACACTTTCGCTTTAAATTACTTGAAAGTAGACCTAACAAAGCGAATCAGGTTAGATAATTCGGGGCGAATTAGGCGGATTATCGGGTGAAGAAATCATAATCCATATTCGACACGTTTAAGTGACGGATTGGTTGCGGTTCATGTCGGATAATTCATGAAGGATGATAGATAATCCGCCATTCTCAAATATAATTTTATTATTATTTTATTAATCATTTATTTCGTGTCATGTGTAAAATTTGAACTTTATTTTTAGTTTGTGTAAAATTTAATTAACCATGTTTTTTTTTTTTTTGTTCATGTCTATGCTGAATCATATTTCCAATGTGATTATTTACAAAAATTCAGAACAAACTTATGATTTAATGTATGCATAATATTTTAATTTTAAACTGTCCAAATGCACAACATGAGTTTTGGGTCTTCATTTCCCTTCTAGCCCATATGCACCGTATGATATCGCCAATTTGATCCTGCACACAAACTCAGCAAACATTAAATATAAAGGTATTTGTCATAATCAAAACGAGATATGACCCGTAAGGTCAATAGTCATACTCTGGCCAAATCATGTTTTTTATCATATCCTGTGGTTGTTGGATAGATAATGAGGCAATTGAAGTGGAATGGCTTGCTTGAGAAGTTTATAGGACTTCCTTCTCTTTACTTTTTTTTTGTTGACATTATTGGAGTAAACTCAATAGGAAATTTTGGATCTTAGCTTGACTCGCCATTGTTTTGCACCTCAAGCTTATCCATAAGTAAGACAATTTGAAGATATTTTTTCCATTTCTATGATATTTTCCTCCACAATGATAGTACCCGTCACCATAACAACCCGTCACCATAACAAGCATAATGTTAATGGATGAAGGGGTATCAATTGCGTGGGTAAATCTTTCTAATAGGGCTTCCAGGGGATGACCCCTATAAGCCATATTTTTTCCATTTCTATGATATTTTCCTCTACAATGGTATTGCTCGTCACCATAACAAGCATAACGTTAATGGATGAAAGGGTATCAATTGCGTGGGTAGATCTCTTTAATAGGGCTTCCAGGGGATGACCCCTATAAGCCATTAAAGGTGTAATATTTTGTTATGTGGATTTAGGTTCGTTATGCTCTTGGGTTATTCTAATATTAGAGAAACCATCAAATTTGACATCTTCTTGTGAGGAGATCTAACATTATTGTATGTTTTGTCTTGGTCTCCTTGAGTTGACCTTACAGTCTAAAGAGTCCTTGATTTGCTTTGAGTGAGTGGACCCACAAAAGTCAAGTTGTTGGTGGTGTTAACATTGACACCTACAGATCGAGAAGCCATGGAGGCAGTAGCAACATTATTGATGACCTGATTATTGGTGGGAGCCATCAAATTTGATAATGTGTTGTTGAAAATTTGTTGTGAAAGAGAAAGAGATGAGATGTTGAGATTTCCTACTAAGCACGTTAGAAATTTGTAAAGACAAAATTCATGCCTTAAAAATTAAGATAGGAAAGTTCTATACAAATATTCGATTTTGTATGAAATAAAGAATGAGTACAATACTTGCATGAATTCTTTACAATGAAGAATTAAGAATCCCTATGATTTAATATCCTGGTGAGTGGATCCACTGGTTTAAGGGCTTGAGGAGTGAATTTCCATTAGGCAGTGGGAATCTTCCAGATGACAAAATAGAAATTTATAGGAAGATGGAACCATATCTAATATTTGTAGGTGCAAGTTTGATCATAAATGATAGATGTTTGAACAAAGAACACAAGTACAATCCAAAATATGTTGATATTCCACGATTACAAAAATTGTCGAAGAGCAAAGAATAGGTTGATGTGTACCTTCTCTCCTCCGCGCCTCCCCCCCCCCCCCCCCCCCAAAAAAAAACTCCTGAGAAAGGCCACAAAGAATATTTATAGGTTGGAATTAAAGTTAGATTAGTCCACTAAAATAATTAGTCATAAATTTATTAGATTAGACTAATTAAATTAATTTTAAGCATTTATAATTTTTTAAAAATATTACAAGGGATTAGGGTTGGGTGAGCATATTAAAATCATTAATCATACATTTATTTTTTTAACTAATTAAATTAATTATAGACGTTTATATATTTTTTAATGCCTATAGTTGCAAATAAAACATAGCACCATGTGCAACAAATGTCGTACACTATTTCTTTAAAAAAAAAAATTAAAATGGGAAAGGAAAATTGTTTCCAACAACTAAACATGCCCCCTTAGTTTTCCCCACTTTTTGTGTTAATCTTTTGGTATAATAAGATGATGATAATTTTTTTTTTTTTTTGTTGGTTAAGTTATTTTTGGATGGATGATTTGTTTTTTTTTTTTCACACAAAATAATAAGTAAGCACAATCAAGACATGTCACAAAATAGACTTCACCACTTTTAAACTTACAAGAGTAATTTTGTCTGAAAAATTATTATTGTAAATTTTTCAAATACGTAATTCATTGCATAAAAAAATATATTTAATGAAAATATTTTTTTTTGAAATTAAATAAATAATTTAAAAGTTTTAAAAATACTTTTATAATTTTAAGGAGTGAATTTGTGGCATGTTGCTTCAAAGGGGTGTAAATGTATCTTAAGCATAAAACACTAGTCGCTCTTCTCGAGTTACGGTGGTGCAAAAGTCAATTTTAACTGATATACCTCGGATGTTGTAAAACGTGTATATTATACATGTGGACTATCTTGAAAATAGTTAATTACTTTTGGTATGCTCACATAATGGTTCATTATGAAATTGATTGTCCACATAATGATTCATTAAGGAATTGACTTTTGGGATGCCAATCTTTACCTATACAAGGATATGATTTCCGACCAAAATTGATAATAAAAAGATGATTAGTAACATCTAGTTCCTGAAAAACTAGACGACTGAATTTTTATAACTCTAAATTTCTTTACTTTAATCTTTTATATAATTCTCTCTTTATTTCATTTACAACATTGGAGTAATCAATAATTATTTTATTCTATTTTTGTTTTGATTCTAAAAAAAGGAACAAAAAACTGAAAATTAATTTTATATAAAATAATTAAAATTTTTCATTTGCTCAGATGTCCCGCCCTTTTCTCTACTTTTGACTCTAAATAGAAAAAGAAAATGCCCTAGCTTAAAAGGAGCACAGAGAGAATAGTACCCATTTTCTAACACAAACATTCCAAAAATTTTTGATTAGTTGCTAAAAATTAAGTTCATTGAGTTTCCAGTTGAGTTCTTCGGGTGTTGGGTGTTGGATTTAGGGTTCTTCAAACCCAACTACATTGTTCTTCGATTGGGTTCTTCACCAGGTACCTTTGTTGCTTGAAGTCTCTCTCTAAGCTCTGTACTGGAAATGTTTGGTTCTTCGTCTTTCTTTTTTCTTTTTCTTTTTCTTTTTCTTTTTCTTTTTAGCTCTTATTCCGCTGTCAATTTCAATACTCCGTGCTTCATTTCCATCGGCTTTTCTTGATTAGGTTTTATTACATCCGCGAGCGTCTGGTGGAACATGGTGCTTTTCTTCTGAAATGTGTGTGCTTAGATTATATTAAATTAACAAGATATAGCTTTTTGTGGAAATTTGGTGGCTCATTTCTTAGATCTGCTGGATCATTTCTTTGTTGTTCTTAAAACCGATCCTGTGTTGGTGTTGTCTACTATGATGTTGTTAGTTTAAAGGATTTGCTCCTTATTTTAAAATAAATGATACACGAGCTACCAGTTTACCATTCTAAGTTCAAGTGTTCAACAAAAACCCAATGAATGGAACAACAACAGTGGATTAATTATAGAGGCAAATTTTAGTACCAAATACTATAGGGGCAAATTTTTATAAGAGCAACTATAGATCTATTATAGATATGGGGGCAAATTTTAGTAACAGTAACAGTAACAGTAACAGTAGATGACTAAATGTTGTGACATTCTTGGAACTGATACTGCTGCCGTTACTAAAGTATCATTTATTTTTATTTTTACTTTTAAAAATAATTGCAGATCCATATTCAACTCAGAGAGTACTGGTTCTATTGAGATTTTAGAAAAGAATTTGGGACTCTTGTAATTTAGTTATTGTGTTCTTGAAAAGGAAAAAAAAAGGTTTAGTTTTATGTATTCAGGCCGAAGTTTTGAAATAAACTAAGTTCCATAAAAGAAAATGAGGCACTACTTCAAAAATCTTTAGTATATCTTCCTCCATTGTCTCAACAATGGAACAGATGCATAACAGAAAAACCAAATCCTCAAGTTCATGCAATATACAATAACCACAAATAATTAAGCATGTGCAAGTCGGTGCGTACTATTTCTGCACACAAGAGCGAGAGATGGAGAAAGGAGTACCAGTCTATTACTTGTTGAATTTTTGGAGCAAATTCCTCAACCTGCATACAAATGAGAATTAAATTAGTTAAAAAGTACAAAACAACAATTTGGAAGAGCTTTTCTTCTTCTAAAATTAAAAATGAACAAATTCAACTTCTTAGATTGGGCGAAAACTTGCTAGAAACTCAAATCATGCAAGACCAAAGACAGAGATTAAACCACAGATGGAGTAAGAGAGATACGAGCGGTTTCAGCCAAACGAGGCACATCAAAGAGGATCCAGAGCTGAGTGAGCAGAGTAGCTCCGGACTCTTCACATAAACTCTTTTCCAAAGCAGCTTTGGCGGCTACAAAGGCAATGCTTTGTCGGTATTTGGCAAAGCATAAACACTGCCCTGCTGCTTCCCATTTTGATGGAGGGGCCTTGCTAGCTGATGCTCCCATCCACTCTCCATACACAGTTACTTGCCTTGGTGATTTTAGGTCATTAATAACGATGTCATTTAATCTTTTGCACTAAAAAAATACTAGGTACGGTTTAGTTGTGAGAATTTTCCATTTCTCAATTTTTAATTTTCCACGGGTCCTTTTGGATCAAGAATTTTGGGTGAGAAAAAGAAAGGAAGAAAAAAAGAAAACTCATTTTCCACTATATTTTCCCTTTATACCAAATACTACTAAAAATGATTTTTTTTAAAATGGTTAAAAATAAAGAAAAATCAAATGTAAATGATGTGTAAATTCATATTTTTATTCATTGATTTGGTATAATTTTTGTTTTCTTTCTTACTTTCCTTGATAAACAAACAAGAAAAAGTGGATTCCTTCATATTTTCCTATCCTTAAGATTTTTCAAGTTCCAAACAGACAATAAAGTTACGTTTGATTTTCGTAATACCTATTCTTAGGAATAGAATAGTTATTCCATATGAATGGAATAGAGAAGGAATAGAACTACTATTCCTATTCCTTTGTTTGGTTTGCAAAAAGGTATATCCACTCTTATTGTTTTTATTCCCAATTCTCCCTAAGCATGTCCCACTTGCATTTCACCTTTTTAATTCCAATTTGCCTTCACATGAATATAATCCAAAAAATGAAAATATTTATCATATGCTTCAGATTATCAAATAAATAAATAAATGCAAGTACATTCATCTCCTTCAATTATCACATTTTCAAAAATACAAATTAAAAATGCATATAATTTGAACCATCGAGCTATATGTTCCCAAATATTAAAGTTAAAAAAATAAATATATAAATAAATTTAAAATTTTAATAAAAACCAAAATCAAAATATCAAATTACATACACTTCACTATAAAACTAATTCAACTCACAAATTTTTAAAATAATCCATAGGGAACTTTAAGCACGTCTCCTATTGATTGCATCAAGAAGAACTCTCCCATCAGCTGCATATCCCTCCCAACCAGGAAGAACATAGACAAATTGGATTTCAGGTGTACATACCCCTAACATGTTCATTACAATATTACCTTTGCCATTTCGGTATCTAGGTTTATTCACCACGAGTACCCTAACTCTAATAAAAGTCCCATCTAAAGCACCTAGGTAATTCTACAATAATCCATACGGAACTTTAAGCCCATGTCTCCTACTGATTGCATCACGAAAAAACTCTCCCATCAGCTGCAGGTCCCTCCCAACCAGGAAGAACATAGACAAACACTCTCCCATCAGCTGTGTAAGATAGGTGCCTCAATGACTATACAAGTCATTAACATGGTGGTGCTACTTCGCTGGTTGCTTTGTGAATATGAATTGTACTGCAGGATAAGCTGCTTGTATCCATTGTTGTAGCATGGTAAATCCCACTATTCAAACAATATGTAGGAAGTTTTCCCAGAACATACCAAAGCACGACCAAAACCTAGCCACCCCCTTCTCTCCAGCCATGGTGGCAGCCTTGAGATCACCTTGCAAATCCCTCCGAACTCTGTTAGCCCCCTTAGGGTCCCCCAAACAAAACCTGGAAGTAAAAGTAGCCTACGACCCCTATTTTACCCTACCCACTCGTCTCTTCCATGTGCCCAAGCCCCAAGGCAGCTGGCTGGAGCTTACCTTGCAGCTCTTCTGGAAGGGAACCTTTGGAACTCCTTGTTAACGATATAACACACCAGTATTGATTTTGTAGTCGTTAGATCAAGCAAAACCAAACATTTAACGAATAAGTACAATGTCAAAGAATTCAAATGAATAAGCCTATCACAATCTCAAGATGATAATGTTTAACAACGTGATACTTACTCCAAAAGGGATGCAGGTAGCCGCTGCCTTACTTTGCAGGAGGGCTAACCGAGGATTTTCTGGCAAGAAAATCAGTATGGGAGAACTGGCGAAGGTAGGGTGATGCTGATTCAGGCAGTATGGCTGTCGAGTGTACAGAGTCTACACTGTAAGAGCGAGCGAGCGATGGGCAAACTGGCGAAGGTAGGGCGAGGCTGCGAGGGATGTCACAAGGCTCCCTGCGTGATTCGCTAAGCAGCGAGCGAGCGATGGGCGGTGAGTCCGCGATGGCGACTGCGATTCTGCGAGGTTGAAAATGAAACCCTAAATGCCCAAAATCTTCTAAACGAAATTGATGAATCGTGAATCTCAATGAGAATCTGGGCTTGGCCTGGGCCGGGTGGTAAGGGCGAGCCTTAGAACATGCTGGTAACCCCGGTCTGGGTTTGATTCCTGCCACTCCCGCTGCATATCCACAATTTACCTCCTACGGCTGTGGACACAGCTGGCGTAGGCACAGATTAGTCTAGGCGAAAAAAATGCCTAGAATACTATTGTTAATCCAATAAGAATATGGGCTGGGTGTGGGCTGTGTAGCAGTGTGCGCGTGAGGCGTAGGTAGTGTGCAGTGCGCTGGTTTGTTGTCTAGGTAGTTTGGGATAGACCTGGTAAAATGGATAAAAATCCGTTAATCCGATCCGCATCTGACCCGTTTTAACTGACTCATAATCAATCGCTTGCTAAATGAGTCGAATATGGTTTTCAATTTTCATATCTGCCTCCTTAGCGGGTCGGGTCGGTTTTATCCGGCGGATATCCGCCAAACCGCTTAAAAACCCATTACTAATTAACCCAACCCAAGAAGTGCCCATAGCCCACTGCCCAACTATGGAAAGCCCAGTGCCCCAACATTGTCCACACGACCCATTAGGCATTATTTATGCCAGGTCTTCACAGTGGAGTCCCACTCTAAGGCCAGCCCTATTCGATTCAAGCCCTAGCCCTAATGCCCTATTCGATTCGACATTCGATCCAAGAGAGAGCCAGCACGAGAGACCCTTCTTCTTCGACCCTTCGAAGCCCTCTGCCCTCTGACCCTTCGTGAGTCCATCTTCGATCCTTCGAACCAGTGGGAGCTTCGTGAGTTCATCTTCAACACTTCGAACCAGTAGGAGCCTTTCGTGAGTTGGTCAGGAGCTTCATGAGTTCATCATCGACCCTTCGAACCAGCAGGAGCTTCGTGAGTTGGTCTTCCGCACTGCGAAGCATCAGAAGCCCTTCGCGAATTCGTCAGGAGCTTCGTGAGTTCGTCGTGGACATTTCGAACCAGAAGCTCTTCGCAAGCTCGTCTTCAAGCCTTCATGATTTCATCTGCTTTGCAGTTCGAATTTGTGAGTCTTCTTCTTCTTCCACTTCTCTGTTATTGCATATTAGGACATTACATATTTCTACAGAATTTTCTGCTTCTAGACTAACAAAAAGGTAAGGCAGTGAAAAATAATTCCTTTGCCGGCCTTTATAATTCATAAATTTCATCTTTTATTCCTGTTGGATGTTTTGGTGATACATGACATGGCTTTAACAGTTTAACCAAGTGCAGAACTGTCCATGGTTTTAATCTATGCTAAATAAGCTTGTTGTATTAAATTGGATATCTTGGAAGGGAGAATGAACTCTCTTTAGGCTTCAAGTTAATAGTAGGAGATAATATGGAGAGGCCTGCTGTATCTTGCTCTCTGTCACCCACATTCTCTTTGTTCAGATAAATCCTACAGAAGAACATGACCAAGAATAGAGATTGTCAGTTTGGCCAAAAAAATGAACAGATTGAACTAATGAAAAGGCCATTTTATGATCAACAATTGTTGTACAAAGCTTGTATTTTCCCACACCACTCCTACCTAAATTTTTTAATCTAGGTTGATCTGCATCATAAGATAATTCAATCCTCCATGAGAAGGAATACTAGCCACTTTCTAAAATGCAGAGATGAAAAAGAAAATATACATTTTACTTTGGAGTAAAGGGTAAGTAAAGTTGTGCATGTGGTTCCAAGCCACACCAATGTACATGCCATCATTGCCATGAATGAATTCCAAAAGAGAACATATGCCAAAAAGATAAGACATTATCAATGTCCATGACCATGTAGTATAATTGCATTTTTTTTCCACTTGTTGAGTTGGGTTGCTGTAGAAGGATTAAATGTAATGCAAGGCTGTAAATTCTTAGCATCAGCAAGACTGTTGATGTATATGTATGTCTATATCTGTATGTAGTACATGTACAAATTCTTTATGGTATATATATGTAAATATATGTCTGTATCTGTATGTAGTACATGTACATGGTCTCTTTCAGAGTTTCAGGATACTTCTAAAGACTATGGAGTCTGATTCTGAAGTTATATCAATATTGAAATTTCTTCTCATTCTTACGCATAAAGTTTTTTTGACAGAACCAAGAACTATATTAAATATTAATTAGTCCATGACTCCATGGCAATGGTATGAGGTGATGGTTGGATTATGGTCGTTTTCTGTTCTTTCTTTATATGCATAATGACAACTTTTTGACTTGGTCAGTCAAATTTCAATATAAATATTGTGGTCGTTTGACTTATTTCATTATGTTCAATAGAGATATAAAATGAAAATGTTTAATCCCATTTTTCTATTTTTTACAGTGCATTATAAGGATTAGAAGAAAAAAATGTCTCAGTCAATAGCGAATTCAATTGATCAAAATGATGAAATAGTGGTGTTTAAAGAAACTCACATGCTTTAAGAACAGTTGTAATGTTTAAATTTTAGAGACTCACACGAGTCACATGCTTAAAGTTTCTATTTTGAGTTGGATTGAGACTAATTTATTATGTTTTATTGATCTTATAATTTTATTTGCTTGATTTAGGAGTAGTTAATTAATATAAACGATTGAATGGTTGATATAGTTACTAAAAAAGTTAATACAAAAATTAATCGCAAGTTATCGTATACAACTTAATATATTATGACACAAAATAAATTATTAATAAAATTATATTTGAGAATTGCGGGATTTCGATTAGTTATATTTGAGAATGGTGGATTATCCGCTCATTCGCCATGAATTATCCGACCCGAAACCGCTTAATCCACCACTTAAACAAGTCGAATATGGATTATGATTTTTTCACCCAATAATCCGCCTTATCCGTCACGGATTATCCGACTTGATCCGTTTTGCCAGGTCTGGTTGGGAGGAGGGGCGTTGGGCTTTTTGGGTTAATGGGCTTTTAAGTTGTTTTTTTAATACTTTTTTTTAAGTGGGTTGGCGGATATCTGTTGGATAAATCTGACCCAAGCCGTTGGCTGTATATAAAATAAAAAATCATATTTGACTCCGTAACAAATGGTTCAATTATAAATTACTTAAAACGGATTAGATTTGGTCCGGATTAACGAATTTGTATTCATTTTGCCAGGTCTAATTTAGGCGATAATTAACTCTTTTTTGTTACTCTTGCTTTCCCCTATTATCTTGATAAGAGTAATGTTTATGACCATTAAGTCCTTGGTCGAGTTTTTTCCCGTTTTATCTTTATTTTAAAATATTATATTAAATAATATCCTATTTGAAAAAATATTTCCTAAAATGACGTTTTAAACAAATCTTGCAACAAAATTTGCTTAAAAATCGCTATTTCATGTAGCGAGGCGTCTTTCTCTCCTGGCCGCGCTTCTCTCTCTCTCTCTCTTGGCCGCACTTCTCTCTCAAGCATTGATCTCTCTCTCTCTCTCTCTCTCTCTCTCTATTCTTTCACTCCCCGCAAAAACAGAGCAACCCCCAAGGTCACAAAAATAACTAGCAGCAGAAGTTTAAAAAAAAAAAATCCTTCCAAGCTGTTGCCCTCGGGCTCCTGTCGGCATTTCCCCCTCAATAAGTAATTATCAACAACACATCATTCACATGATCATAGTTCCAGTTCTCTTTAATTCTGAATATTTGTCTATTGAATGTTGGACCAAACTAGTTTCCATCTACCTGTTTCAGGGGCACAAAATTGATCTCTGAAGGTGGCAATGCCTGTAAAAGTGAATTGAAAAGAAGGGTTAAAAAATATGCATGTAAGTATAATGCAATTATACATCATTGTTCACTTCTAAAATTGGCCATCCACAGAGCAAACCCAACAACCCATTTTACAGGACACAGAAAAGCTGATATGCAGAGTTACATCTTAAAATTTGTAGAAATATCACTAAACAGTCCATGGAAACAAGAAATATACTAATGCATAAGTTTATGCTTCGATTCCCTGCCAGTGGTCCCAAGGTCGACGAGTTGTTGCACGCTTTCACTTCAGCATAGAAGCGACTCTGAAGCTGAAAAACAGAGCCAACAACACGCATATCACCGCAGCCCCCAGACTCCAAGCTGGGTTGATGCCGGTCCCGGTGATCGGAATCGTGGCCAGGTGAACTGTTGCAAAAGGATTCTTGTTGCATGTCATTAAAATTTAAATAGTAATAAAGAGTCAAGGGGTATGTATGATAATATTAATATTTTTTGAAAAGAAGTTTAAAATACTATTACAATTATTTATTTCAGTATATATTTTTTAGCTGAATTGTAATAACCCAGAAGAGCTTGCAATATACGTGTTCACCTTTGGATGTATTAATGAATAAAATTTATTCAATCCCAGCTTAAATTTAGTTCAAAGTATTCAATCCCATCTTCTGAAGAGCTTGCAATATATGTGTACACCTTCCGGTGAGTTTGCTGCACTGGGTAGAGATAAGACATGAAAGAATCAATCTGTACACAGGCATGAAAGAATTTCCAAAATAAAAAATAAAAAAATGTAATATAAAGAATTTCCACTGGCATTGGCGCTGCATTAACCAGAGAAGGTGAAGTGAAAGACTCTCACGCAACGGCTCGTCGCCGGAGAAGGTGACCTTGGGACCACTGGCAGGGAATCGAAGCATAAACTTATACATTAGTATATTTCTTGTTTCCATGGATTGTGTAGTGATATTTCTGCAAATTTTAAGATGTAACTCTGCATATCAGCTTATTGAAGGGGAAATTCCGACAGGAGCCCAAAGGCAACAGCTTGGAAGGATTTTTTTTTTAAACTTCTGCTGCTAGTTATATTTGTGACCTTGGAGGTTGCTTTGTTTTCGCGGGGAGTGAACCGTGAGAGAGAGAGAGAGAGAGAGATATCAATGCTTGAGAGAGAAAGTGAGAGAAGTGTGGCTAGGGGAGAAGGACCCATGCAAATCTCGCTACATGAAGTAGCGATTTTGAAGCATTTCAAGCAAATCTCGCTGCTTGGTCCAGCGAGATTTGTTTAAATCTAGTTGGACCAAGCAGCGAGATTAAGTGTGCGTCATTCTGAAAAATAATTTCCCAAATAGGATATTATTTAATATATTATTTTAAAATAAAGATAAAATGGGAAAAAACTCTTTCTTTATTACCTTCTTGTCTTTTCACGATCAACCACAATAGAATAAATATAAAATTAATCTTTATAGTTCATCTCTACAAAAAGCAATACAATAAGAAAGAAATAATGATGAATTGTATAAAATGATATTGGTTATCGTGGCTCGAGATACTTATCACCATATCATGTGCACGTGTGGCTAATTCTTCAAATGAGTGTGCTTTAATTCCTTTGAGGATATAGAAAACCCCAACACATGCCTTGGATGGGCATCTTTACAATAGAAATTTCTGAAATATGCTCCTTGCAATCAAGACTTAGGGTGTACCATATGTTGATGTAGTCCACAATGACCTTGTATTTCCATTGTTGTGTTTGTTAGCTATATCAAGCTAACATTGCAAGGTGTGCTATAAAAGCAGTTAAGGAATATTCCTTTTCAAGCTCCTTCCAACTATCAATGGATTCACAGTCTAGTTTTGTATGCAATACATTGCAAAGACTGAACAAACTGCTTGACGAGGTCACCACGAGTATCGACATTATCGCAAGTTTCGACAAATGAGTAACATGTTATTTAGGGTTGCCCGTCCCATCAAATTGTTTAAATTTTAGAGGTTGGTATCCAATGTTCGGAGGTTGGTATCCCGTTTTGAATATGAATTCAAGTACATTAAGGAACTTTGAGGGGTACTATCATTGTTGGAATTGGTGTATTCCCAAGAGGGGGGGTGAATTGGATATTTAAAAATTTCTTCCTACGTTTAATTATCTAGCAACAGTATCTACACAACCTAGGGTCTTTCTAAGCATAAACCAATCCCACAGATGAATGAGATATACCAACATTAAATAAAGTGCAGCATTCACAATCAATTGAAAATAACATACACATGCAGGAATATAAAGTGCTCGAAATTAAAGTACACACACGATATGTTATCGGGGTTCTGCCAATATAGCCTATGTCTTCTTGTTAGCTTGAGGCGGGGACGGCGCTCCCCAGGGTGACACGCTGGGCCCAATAGACCTCTTATCTAATAATTTTTGTAACTGTTCCTTTAACTTTTTTTTTCCCTACTAGTGCCATTCTATACGACGCTTTAAAAATCGCATTGTCCCCAGAACTAGATCAATAGCAAATTCTACCTCATGATCAGGAGGTAGTTCCGACAAATTCTCGGGAAATACATCGAGAAAATCCCTCACTATTGGGATATTCTCTAATCTCAACTCCCCTTCTGATACCTCCTTCACATAAACCAATATCCCTGACAACCCTCTAGCAACAACCTCCTCACCTGAATGGCAGATAACATCTGTAGTGGGGTGTGCACACGTGACCCCACAAATCTATACTTCTGTCCTTCTGGAGATCTAAATACTATCTCTCTTTGATAACAGTCTATACTGGCATAGTTAGCAGCTAGCCAATCCATTTCCAGAATTACCTCGAACTCATGCATATCTAAAATTACCAAATCAGCTGATAAAGACCACCCCTGAATCCAAAATGGACAATTTATGAGTACTTTTCTACACAACACTACAGCCCTAGTCGGTGTAGAAACTAACAGACTAATGTCTAACTGCTGAGTTTCTATCCCACAAAATTTAACAAATTTTTGAGAGATAAAAGAATGAGTCGCCCCCGAATCAAACAAGGCAACATCTTTATATGACAGTATTAAAACAGTACCCGTCACGACATCTCCTACCACCTCAGCATCTCCTAGCATCAAAGCATAGACCCATGCTGAGCAATAATGTCTAACCAAAAGAAAAAATTATATTTCAACACTGAGTGAAGCGTCAAAGCCCAAACCAAGGCCCAATGCTACCTAACCCACAGTCCACACAACACATTTGGACATTCCACAACACATTTGGGATCCAACTCATCAAAATTGAAGAACAAGGACTTAGGGAACGTTTTATAGGAGGGAGGAGGACTCTCTTTTCCTCATTTAGTCGATGTGGGACAAGACCCACTCTTACCAGCACAACCTTACAGCAAAGAAATCCCTCAATTGTTCATGATTCAACTATAGTGCCTTGCCAATCTGATTTTCTGATTTTCTCACTCATTGAAAATCCAAACAACATACACAAAAAATTTCAATTTTATGGACAAACAAAGTACAAGCAGACACATCTGAAATTAGAGGAACTAGTCCTTGATGAAGCACAATATGAGACTCGATTTTCCAGCTCCCACGTCATTGAGCAGAACCTGAGATCACCATAATCTCCATCACTGCCATTCCCTTTCACTGAGAATTTTAGCCTCGTGTCTGAATCCACAACCTCCAACCCCAATTGAGGCCTTAAGCCTTTATCTTTGTTTCCTTCTTTCCAAGAAAGGTAGGTGAATGGGGTCCAGAGTCTCATGTAAATAAGCTCAGTGTTAGGGTGTGACAATGTAATGGGAAAAAGGGGGAGTGAGATACTGCTATAATTGTATTCTTCAGGGATTTGGAATGAATATATGATTATCTATGTGATCGTTTGTATGATTATTCTCTTGTTGTTGAATAATATAAGTAGTCCCTTTGATTGTGGTGTTTTGTCGCCTTGGATTGTGATGTCTCTGATGGTTATAGTCTTATTCGGTATATAAGAATATATTGCTCGTGCGATATCCTATTGTTCCTTGGTTTTCTTAAGTATTGAGACTCACCAGGTGCTCGTGATTGCAGGCTTGAATGTGTGAGACTTGGCTGACTTGTCAAGGGAGAGCTCCCAACGAGTGCCACACGGCCCTTACTTGAGTCCCATTTTGGGGGTCCGTGACACTCAGCTATACTGCTCCAATGAGGGTACGTGACCACCACTAAGTAATCCAATTGTTTCATAAGGTTGGTTAGCATATTATGGTATTGCAGAAGTAGAATCACCACTTATTTTACTTTTATAATGTCTACAGAAACGGTTGACTATAATCTGACCAAAGAATATGTAATCATTTCATCCCTAACTCTTCAAAATAATAGAACCTAAATCTAAAGGGAGGAAACCCATGAGGGAACGTGGAAAATGAATATGAATCTTGCACTGTGATGAATGATGCCACCAGATCTAACACCACTCTAAGAAGTCATTTAGTAAAATTTGCTGACGAAGAAAGATTTTTAAGTCAAGGTCGGCAAGCAAAAGGGGATACTACCCAAGAGGGGGAATGAAGAAGCTAAAGAGATCCCTCAAAAAGCGAAAGCCCTGATGGAGATGACCTTGATTAGAGAAAAAGAAAGAACCATGAAGGGAACCCTTGTTACAATTAAAGCCTGGGAGTTGCGTAGTATGCACCCTTCAATCCCATAACCCTATTGTATATAGAACAAATTGCTTCTAATGTCGCAATAAAAACAAAAATCATCCATTTAAAATATAGCCCTACACGTACCAAATGTATATTTGGCCCATAAAAAAAATGTTCATGTTCTACTGAAATTAAAATTCCAACCAGAAACCCAATATGTCACCTCAAAATAACAAGCAGCTTTTGCCATCATTTCAATCTATCCTAGTAGTTTTTTTTCAGTCACAACTCACCCTTACCTGCATGATAAACTAGTGTAGTACTGAATTAGAATTGAAGAGAATAAACACCCAACTTGTTAACAACACATTAATTTATCAAATTCATCCCACACTGTTGGAGCAATTTTAAATCCAAAATTATAATTACAAAAATCTAGAGACTAAGGAAGTCTGAAGTAGACCTGGCAACGCGGATCGGGTCGGATAATCCGCAGCGGATAAGGCGGATTATCGGGTGAAGAAATTATAATCCATATTCGACTCGTTTAAGTGGCGGATTAGACGGTTTCGGGTCGGATAATTTATGGCGTGTGGGCGGATAATCGGTCATTCTCAAATATAATTTTATTAATAATTTATATTGTGTCATAATAATTTTAAGTTGTATACAACAACTTGCGATTAGTTTGTGTATTAACTTTTCTAATAATTATATCAATCATTCAATCGTTTATACTAATTAACAACTCATGATTCATGTAAGCAAAACTGTAAGCATTAAAACATAATAAATTAGTCCCAATCCAACTTAAAATAGAAACTCAAACCGTGCAACTCATGTGAGTCTCTCTAAAATCTGTTCTTAAAGCATGCGAATTTCTTTAAACACAGCTATTTTCAAATCCGGAGAATCTCTCAAAATAGACATTCCCAATTTTCCATATTAAAAATAGGATATTATCATTCTCTATTCAATGTTATGATGCATTCTTATTTACATTACTATGATAACATCTTTTAATTTTTTTAAATTATCAATTTCTTATATCATGATTTTATATCCTTAAAATAGACATAGATTGAATGAAAGGTAACCTCAATTCTTAAAAACTATCTCATTATCTCTTGCTCTACCAACAAAGTAGCCAAGTAATGCTCAAATTACACATCTCAAATTGCACTGGCTTTTTGTTTTTTTTTTTCAAACTCACAACAATTAAAATCATAAGTTTGAAACTCATGCTCTTAACCAGGATTGAATTTTCTCCCGACATATTTGCTTTTCTTCAAATAAGTTGTAGAATTATATTTTTAGTGTGAAATTATATTGAATACCATCTAAGTACAAAGCTTGAAATCAACTACCTCAAACACAACTTAAGACAAAATTTTTATGGGTTAATTGGTATTATTGTCAAAAATTACAAGAACAAAATCAAAAATAAAAATTAAAAATCAGAAAAAGAAAAATCAAAAAATCAAAAACCAACAAACGACTCAGAAGTCAGAACTCAGAAGACAAATTTCCCCAAAAGAGAGAGAATTGAACCTGGTTCCGTGGGTCGTGAAGCTGAGGCAGCAAGCAAGTGATGGGCAACAGTCGACGACGACGACGACGAAAGTGAAACCCTAAACGAAAGTGAATGAGAAGTGAGAACGCAAAGAATGAGAGAAGAAGCAGAAGATTCAGATTTCAGACGAGCGACTCGAGCGAGAGAGCGATGGGCGAACAACGAACTGGCGAAAGTACGGAACCACTGCAAGGCGAGGGTTGTCACAGACTCACAAGGCTCCGCAAGCGATGGGCGGCAATCGACGAAGGCGACGAAAAATTTAAGTATGAAACCCTAAACGAAAGTGAACGGGAAGTGGGAAGTGAGAACGCAGAGAATGAAAGAATAATCAAAAGATTCAGGTTTACTCTGAAGATTAAGGCGTGTATTAGATCACAAGGCTTGAGCCCAGTGTGCTCTAATAAGACCACCATCCCTCACAAAAGCTTAAGCTGTTAGAAATTAAACCCAATATAATAAGCTTATGGATAGCCTTTGGTTTGGATTTGAAAAGTAGGGCACAAGAGAATACCTTTTTAGTGTCAAGCCATGCAACCTTCACATTTAAGGTTAGTTCATGTCTACGCCTATACCAAAGATGCAGGTTTTGAAAAATAGTCTTCATTTTTCATTTTAATTTTCCCAAAAATTTTAAAGAGTTGGCTATTTTTTTTCAACAACATTTATATGAAATAAATAATGATAAAAAAATTTTAAAACTATTTGCTTCTATAAATAGTTTTATTCTTCATTTCTAATTTTTTTCAAATAATACAAAAAGAGTCATTTTATTTTCTAATTTTCCAAATTTATATAATAAAATTGCAAAATCATTTTTTTTTCTAGATTTCCAACTCTTTATATGCGGGAGTATGGATGATCTTGGACTTCAATTTGTCTAGATTATGTGTTGAATTTTTTCTAAGTCTACACAAATCCCAAAATCCATGATTTCAAATATTACCTTGTATAAATTTTTAAATATTGGAAAACAAGTTATCTTTCTATTACTATTTTAAAATCTAAAAATGAAAAATGATAATTTGTTTTGCACACTTAAAAAAAAAAACACTCTATTTTCTAACTTATGTATTATGAATTTTGAAAAGTTAAAAAATAAACTATTTTTATTTATAATTCATTGGAAAACAAAAAATGTTTTTCAAAATTAAACGGGTCATAAAACATCCTCTATTCATAACAACCAAGTGAAAAGTTAGCCATGGCCCTAAACAGCAACTTTAAATTGCTATTCATGATGTCCTTGAAAATTATTACTATACATGCAATGCAATTGTCATTTCAGTTTTAGATTCTAAAGTTGAAGAAAGAAATGGAAAAAAGATCTATATATGCCAAATAGGGGACCGTCAACAAAACGATAATCATTACAAAATTTATTTTCAAAAAACAATCACTACATTTCACTTTACACCAACTGCTATGCAAATTGAGAAAAAAACCATGACTATTGCATCATCTGGTTTCAAGAGGGCCAGCTAGCTGAAAATCCAGAGAAGAAAGGAAAAATACCTAAACTGGTGTTAATTACTCCTTGTTTAAGACTTTGGGAACCTTAATATATGGCTCCTCATAGCTTGGAACAGCAGCTATCATGAACTCCCTATTGATGAACAGATTTAAATTTAGACTGATTAAATCATAGCAATGCTTATGAATATGCTGCAGGTGCAACAATTAAGGGAAAAAATCAAAGTGCAATCCTTCCCACCTATTCTCAAACGCTTCACCAATATCATCCCGCAAATTGTTACCTTCAGTATCTGCAAAACCAATACAGTATGAGGAGGTGAGACTCAAAGTAGGCGAAATCAGTTGCGGTCAATGCTAAACATATAAAAATCTATAGGCAAAAATGGTTTAGGGATTATCAGCAAAATCTAACATCCCTATGCAGCTTTCAAATGACATAACAGAAAATGCTGGATTGCTAAATAAAGATTATTTTAATTGGTCCAGTACACAGAAATTGATGTGGCTTCATGCATGGAGAGGCACATATGTTTGTTTGTTATTTATTCATCTATTTTTCTATTTACTTTTTATTTTATGTTGCTCATTTTTCTTGAAGGTTGAAAAGGGAAGACAAACTCATTTCAACAATTCACCTTGATTATTGCATGCGACTCTTAATTTCATAAGCATGCTTCTCCTGATACATTTTTTGGTAAATGCTAAAGAAAATAAATACGCACAACGCCTCATAGTGGAATCATATGATTTACTCAACAAATGATTCATCATCTGAAAGAATTAACTAGGCATTTGGTTCAGAGAATCAGATAATAATCCCCCTAGGTTTAGGAAGCCATTCCAACCAGACTCCAGATTACCAAAAGAATAGATGGTAATGTTATGTGGACAATGGGTTTCACAATATCCTAAATGGACACCATGTTGGACTACTGGAATGAACCAATTGTGGGCATCAAGGATAATCACAATGCTTATCCAACCATCAGGATAAGGTCAGCAACATAAGTCAACTATTGAAAGGAACTACATCTTAAAATTCCTCACTAATGACTAAATAACCAGTTAAGTTTCCCTTATAGGTTATAATAAGTAAAGCCTAGCACAAATGGATTGATCATTCTATTCTCTTTCCCATTTGTGACGACAATTTTACTTCTGCTACTTAGAAATGCCTATTAACAACAAACGTTTGAGTTGTGTTTCAATAACCTGCTCTTAACGCAGGCTCAACGCTATGGAGATCGACAGCTTGAAGTTGTCCAAACCTGTCACAAAGGAAACCAAACAATCCTAAATATTGAAAAGCATCATCACAATCATGAGAGGACCCTAAAGAGTACGAAAATTGAAAATGGCAACAAAGTTTGTAAATAGAAATGTAGGAAGATGTTATCACTAATCACAATACTGACATACCTATCAAGAACATCTTCCTATATTTCAATTTACAAACTTTTTTGCACACAAAATGGACCGTTAAATAAAAATAAAAATAAAAGAAAAATAAAAACGACATTAATTTGCTATGTTAACCCCATGTTGATCCCCAATAGAGCACACAATATGGACTGAGATAATAAAACCATTTTGAATGACTCTCACTCTCACAGTTTTAGTGTACATAGCATGCTCTAACTGGAATTATGTCACAGAATTAATATACTACGAATTCACCATAGCTTGACTAGTTATTAGATACAATTGAAGATGATTTAGAAGTGAATAAGCCTACCTCAAATGACCAATAATAACATAAACATAACAAAGGATCAAATGTCATGAAACTCTAATTCAATCTTCCACTAATCCTTAATTGTGCTATTTAACTTGAAAAGGAAAATGTGCTTAAGCACCTGATATTCTACAGACTCAAGGGTTTAGGTAGAGGAAGGGCCGACAGTACCACATTGAGCAACATATATAGATGAGTCATCAGCATGGACAACATGGTAATGGGTTATAAAAGTGATCACAGAAGAAAATAAGGACTAACAAGCATGTAATTTGATGCCCTGAATCAATGGATGGCCAAACATGCAACAGAAGAATGTTTTTGGGCTAAGATTTCGTAGAATTGGAGATGAAAGCATTCTAACACTAAGAAATCTAAAAGAAAAAGGAAGGGGGGGGGGGGCGAGGGGGGAGGATACTCTATAAGACAAGCAGAGTTCCATTGGATGCATAGCGCTGCAACCAAGACAAGCTGAGGTTTTGCAAGTTCAGTCTTGGCTTATTTAACGAATGAACTTCAAAATTAAGTTTAAGCTTCATTGATTAAAGGAGCCAAGCTTCGTCTTGTTCAAGCTCACCTTGTAAATTAAACAAGCATAAATTAGACAAGTCTAATCTTGTTCAAACTTCATCCTTTATTAATGAGTCTTGAAATTAAATTTGAAATCGCTTGGTTAATAAAAATAGATGAATGGATTGGTTCATTCGCAGACCTATCTTATTTTCAACACATTTATATTTTTAAAAGTTCCATTTTATATTTAAAATCTACGTCAAATACTATTTAGTTTATTAGTTTTCTCATCTCAAATCTTAATTAACATACAACAACGACAACGATGACGACAACAAAGTTCCACTAGGTAGAACCGACTACATAAATCCTTTTCTGCCAATTTATAGGATCATGAGCAATTTCCTCAAGTAATTGGCATCACCAACATGCCTTGTAGCAAGAATGATCATAGATGCAGCCCTCATCGCTAATGAGGTGTAGATACCTATCAAAGGGAAAGGAGAAGCAGTGTGGTAATAAGCTAGACATGGAGAAAGCTTATGATCACATTAATTGGAACTTTCTTCTTTATCTTCTTAGAAAGATGGATTTCAAGGAGTGATGGTGTAGTGGGATCACCCATTGCCTAAGTACTCCAAGCTTCTTACTGCTCATAAATGGGTGCCCCTTTGACTTCTTTAGCTCGTCTAGAGGTCTAAGACAAGGGGACCCTTTGTCTCCCTTTCTTATTCATTATCGTAATGGAGGTCCTGAGCCTCATGTTGGAAAAAACCACTAGCAGAGGACTCCTTAAAGGCCTCACAATTGACAGTATGGAGGATCTTTGGAAGTATCTCACCTTTCATTCGCAGATGAAACCATCATTTTCTATGAGGATGACCCTCTATATATTCTAAACATGTGTTGCATTTTTAGTAGCATTTGAGGTCGTTCTAGGTTTGAAAGTCTCAAAAAAAGAGAAATCATTATGATCGGCGATGATTCAAGAGGATCACTCCTTGCAAGTCTCTTAGGGTGCAAATTAGGATCCTTCCTTATCAACTACCTCGGGTTGCCACTTGGAGCCAAATTTAAAGATAAAAGAATTTGGGACCCATCATCGAGAAGTTTAAGAAAAGGCTTGCACGATGGAAAGGGAACTTCTTGACAAAAGGAGGGAGACTCACTCTTATTAAAAGAACCTTGATACACATTTCGATTTACTTCACGTCCCTCCTCCCACTCCCAATTTTTATTGCCAAAATAATGAAAGGGAACAAAATAGGTTCCTTGGGGGGAAGGTGGGGCCAAAATTCAAATTCCACCTAGTCAAATGGGGCCTAGTGAAACAGCCAATTAGTTCAAGAAGCTTGGGTTTGAAGTCCTTTCGCATCTTCAATAAAGACCTTCTTGGAAAATGGTTTTGGAAATTCATGATTGAGAAGGATCACCTTTGGCAGAAAATTGTAGCAATAAAATATGGGCTTGAGCACAATAGGTAGATCTCTCCGGCTGGCAGAGGACCATACGACATAGGGGCGTGGAAATACATTTGGAAAGGCTAGAATGACTTTTTATCCCCAATTAGATTTCAAGTAGGGGATGGAGACAACATTTATTTTTGGTATGATGTGTGGATTTATCCGAAGATTCTTAGTGTCTTATTTCCAACCATCTAAAACATAGCTTGTCATAGAGATGCTTGCATTAGTCAGCACCTTCAAGCATCAATTCAGGGGTTTTCTGGAATATCCCTTTTTATAGAAATGTGGAAGATTGGGAACTTCACCAGCTCATTGATTTCTACAATCATCTTCACAAGATCCAACCTCAAAACATTAATGACCTTGTTTGGTCCTTGGACAAAAAAGGGATCTTCATTGTCAAATAATTTTACAAGAAACTCTTTATCCAGGAGTCGATCAACATTCACTCCCCTTGCTCTCAATTATGGAAGACAGATGCCCCGAATAAGGTTGCATTTTTTACCTAAGAAGTAGCTTATGGTAAGATCTTGACCCTCAACAACTTGCAAAAAAGGAGGGTCTCCTTTGCCATCAGATATGCCCTTCGCAAGGTTCAGGCTGAATCAGTAGACCACACCCTTCTCCATTGTCCTTGGACTAGAAACCTTTGGAATGTGGTTTTGATTCTTATCGAACAAAGGTGGGTTACCACTAGATTTGTTGGAGGGGAGCTCTAGGTTTGGAGAGTGATTCAAGCAACAAAGCAAAAGAGGAAGGCTTTCTCTCATTCCTCTCACAATTTTCTGGTGCGCATGGAAAGAGAGAAACAAGAGAGTTTTCAAAAATTCAATCTTGACACTTCATTTCAGTAAAGAGCAATGGTTTACTATGGTTACTAATTGGCATAGTGGACTCGTAGCAAATGAGTTTAATGCAATTTTTTAGAGCTCACTCTTCTACGCTGTTTGGCTTATGTTGCAGATGTTTGAACCATCTAAGTCGCCCTTCCCTTATCTTCGTGCGATTGCCTAACTAATTGCGAATATATTCATACCTTAATTTATCTTTTACTGTTATACCACTCGTCACTTTAATATTCTTATTTCAACAACTTTTACTTTTTGGATATGTTGTTTCTTAGTTTTACAACATTTTGATTCATAAAGCATAGCTAGTCTTATAGTCACACCATAAAACTTTCCTTTTAATTTTAAGGGTATTCACTGATCACATAACACAAACTTCTCCATTTTATCAATCGTACTTTAACTCTACGTATAACATCTTTGATTTCTCCTTCCGCTTGCATAATAGATTCAAGGTATCAAAATCTAGTATTGCTATTAGTTTCTTGACCATCAAGTTTAAACTTTTCTTTAATATTACTCCTACTATGATTGAAATTATTTCATACATTTTCCCTCATTTTTTTATTTATCCTAAAACTTTTGACTCCAAAAATTCTTTCCATAATTATCATCAGTCTTTTAAAAGCGTTCTTAACCACCGCCTTTGAGGTGTGCCTCAATGTGTTTTTGGGCAAAAACGCCCTAAGGCGTATTTTAAAATGTAATAACTCCCCATATGTGTATGCCTTTTGCAGCTGGGAATATGCCTCAGCCAAAAAAAATGCACTTTTCATGCCTCAAAATTAAAGGCGTATGTATATTGATCCTCTTATTAACCTATTTTCTAAATAATATAAATATTTTAAGAAATAGAAAATATCATATTAGGGAACAGATCCCCTTCGTTCGTGCAAGCTCCAGTCCCTCCTCAATGATGGCAACCTCTCAACTAAGCACCCCCCTCGACGAAGCAACTCCCTTGACAAGGCCTCTCTTTAACAAAGTTGTGTTGATCTTCTCCAGCAAGGCTCATCCAACGTTGGTGTCTCTCTTGCCAAGCACAATTCCTAATCTTCTCTCTCTGATGGACCAATTGGTGTTTTCGAGTCTCTCTCTCTCGTCTCACGTCTTGACAACTTCTCTCTCATATCTCAAGTCGTCACGTGTTCTCCTAGTCTAGAGAGGAGCTGTTCCCCCACCCCTTTCTGTGCCCTACTGATATTTCTGTCAAGTGTGCACATGGCAGCCACATGCCCACGCCTGGCCCTGTGGCTGATTTATGTATTTGGACTTTAGAGTTTTGTTTCCATATAATTCTTTGTTTACAATTAAAACAACAAAATTTAATAAATTCCATATTAATTTTGATATATATAACTTATTTTATATATTTAAAATAATAAAAAATTAAATTCCTAAAAGGCTTAATCCTCAACACCTCGAGGCTTAGGCCTCGTCTTAGGAAAGGTAAAACATCTCGCCTTATGCCTTTGCCTTTTAAAACACTGATTATCATGCTTTTAAAACAAATTTTAGAGGTTAAATCAACATTGCATTTGACACATAATATGCATGTGTTGCTAGGGGTGTATAAAAATTACCGAAAAACCGAAAATCGGACCGAAACCATAAATGGTTCAGTTTTTTGGTTTTCAGTTTCGGTTGCGGTTTTCAAAAATAAAATAGTTCGGTTTCGGTTTCAGTTTTATGTTAAAACCGAACCGAAAAAAACCAAAAAACCGTTTTATATAAGATATATATATATAATATAGCCAGTAAAAATATAGCATGCAATATAGCTATATAGTCACTATAGAAAATAAAAATCATCAATAAATTTTTAAGAACTTTATGAAAAATAAAGGTTATTTTTGTTAAAAGTGTCCAACATATTTTATTTTGTTAAAATTATGAGTCCCAATAAAAAATAAAGGTTATTTTTTTTGTAAAAAAAATCGCTTTAAAACCGAAAAACCGCAACCGAACCGCCACATTTTCGGTTTTCAATTAAAGCATAATTTCAGTTCGGTTTCAGTTTCGGTTCAGAAATTCCAAAACTGAAAATTTCGGATCGGTTTTCGGTTTTGGCCAAAACCGAATCGCACCGAACCGTGTACAGTCCTAGTCACACAAATGCACATTCTTAATTTCCATCTGTTAGCCAAAAAGAAAACAGAAAACTCAAAAATCTTTAGTATATCTTCCTCCATCGTCTCAACAACAATGGAACAGATGCATAACAGAAAAACCAAATCCTCAAGTTCATGCAATATACAATAACCACAAATGATTAAGTATGTGCAAGTCGGTGCGTACTATTTCTGCACACAAGAGCGAGAGATGGAGAAAGGAGTACCAGTCTATTACTTGTTGAATTTTTGGAGCAAATTCCTCAACCTGCATACAAATGAGAATTAAATTAGTTAAAAAGTACAAAACAACAATTTGGAAGAGCTTTTCTTCTTCTAAATTAAAAAATGAATAAATTCAACTTCTTAGATTGGGCGAAAACTTGCCAGAAACTCAAATCATGCAAGACCAAAGACAAAGATTAAACCTCAGATGGAGTAAGAGAGATACGAGCGGTTTCAGCCAAACGAGGCACATCGGGAGGATCCTGAGCTGAGCGAGCAGAGTAGCTCCGGACTCTTTGCATAAATGCTTTTCCAAAGCAGCTTTGGCGGCTACAAAGGCAATGCTTTGTCGGTATTTGGCAAAGCATAAACACTGCCCTGCTGCTTCCCATTTTGATGGAGGGGCCTCGCTAGCTGATGCTCCTATCCACTCTCCGTGCACAGTTACTTGCCTTGGTGATTTTAGGTCATTAATAACGATGTCATTTAATCTTTTGCACTAAAAAAATACTAGGTACAGTTTAGTTGTGAGAGTTTTCCATTTCTCAATTTATAATTTTCTAAGGGTCCTTTTGGATCAAGAATTTTGGGTGAGAAAAAGAAAGGAAAGAAAAAAAGTAAACTCATTTTCCACTATATTTTCCCTTTATACCAAATACAACTAAAAATGATTTTTTTAAAATGGTTAAAAATAAAGAAAAATCAAATGTAAATGGTGTAAATTCATATTTTTATTCATTGATTTGGCATAATTTTTGTTTTCTTTCTCACTTTCCTTGATAAACAAATAAGAAAAAGTGGATTTCTTCATATTTTCCTATCCGTAAGATTTTTCAAGTTCCAAACAGACACGAAGGTTACGTTTGATTTTCGGAAAACCTATTTTTAGGAATAGAATAGTTATTCCATATGAATGGAATAGAGAAGGAATAGAGCAACTATTCCTATTCCTTTGTTTGGTTTGCAAAAAGGAATATCCATTCTTATTGTTTTTATTCCCAATTCTCCCTAAGCATGTCCCACTTGCATTTCACCTTATTAATTCCCATTTGCCTTCACATGAATATAATCCAAAAAATGAAAATATTTTTCATATGCTTCAGATTATCAAATAAATAAATAAATGCAAGTACATTCATCTCCTTCAATTATCACATTTCTCAAAAACAAATTAAAAATGCATATAATTTGAACCATCGAGCTATATTTTCCCAAATATTAAAGTTAAAAAAATAAATATATAAATAAATTAAAAAATTTAATAAAAACCAAAATCAAAATATCAAATTACATACACTTCACTATAAAACTAATTCAACTCACAAATTTTTAAAATAATCCATAGGGAACTTTAAGCCCATGTCTCCTATTGATTGCATCACGAAGAACTCTCCCATCAGCTGCATATCCCTCCCAACCAGGAAGAACATAGACAAATTGCATTTCAGGTATACATACCCTTAACATGTTCATTACAATATCACCTTTGCGATTTTGGTATCTAGGTTTATTCACCACGAGTACCCTAACTCTTTAAAGTCCCATCTAAAGCATCTAGGTAATTCTACAATTATCCATAGGGAACTTTAAGCCCATGTCTCCTACTGATTGCATCACGAAAAAACTCTCCCATCAGCTGCAGATCCCTCCCAACCAGGAAGAACATAGACAAAATGCATTTCAGGTGTACATACCCCTAACATGTTCATTACAATATCACCTTTGTGATTTTGGTATCTAGGTTTATTCACCACGAGTACCCTAACTCCAATAAAAGTCTCATCTAAAGCACCTAGGTCATTTTACAATCGAAATCAAATAACATTGTAAAAGAAGTGCCAAAATGTATTTAAACCTAAACCAAAAAAGTAGTAAATATGTAATCTACCTACCTTAAACCATTTCCATCAATTATTTGAGGAGTATGCAGAGATGGGTTCCGATTTTTTAAACAGATGTGCACGTAAATGCATTACTGCATTCAAAACCTTGAGGAAACATAGGCTAATTGTTTTTCCCCAAACGTCCAAAATTGGGCAAGAATGTTTAAGATCATTCCTACTAGCTCATCTATAAGCATGTTCCTTGTTGAGCTAAAGTGCCCAATGTGCCTGATATTTTCCAACATCTCACACAATTTAAAAAACACTTGTCTATTCATTCTCAATTGGTCGATACACGCTACCTCACGATCTTGCACAAGTCTTCTAATATATTCTCGTTTTGCATAAAAATCTAACACATCAGAACTAATTCGAGGCCTATGACTACGTAGTGACATATATTAAATAGATTGGGTTTAGCTACCCATCCCAATAAGCCAAGATTAACAATTATTTTTTCAAAATATGTTACAATTTTAGATGTAATAACATATATTAAATAATCTGCCAACATAGCCATCAAGGAGACCCAAAGACGAAGCACCACATAAAAAGAGCAGAGGGGGGAAAAAGTTAGAAAAAACAATGCTACAAATACCATTTGCATTTAATTTTATGTAATCAAATTTCCTACATAGCTTTGTCCATGTATATTTACATTTATATAAAATGAATACAAAGATTATACGCTACCTTAGATGACAGTGCATTACATTGCCTGTCAAATTTATCAACTGAAATTAAACTCACAGCCTATGTTCAATCATATGAAGTATATACTAATCAATTAATTTCTCTTTTATCGAATTGCTATTTAATCTATTTTATAAGTTACAAAATACAATCAAATAAATCTCTCCAGCAACCAGCACATACAAGTCGACAGCTATTGCACAGAAAATGGCTACAATAAGCATGGTACACGTCAAGCTGTGATGACAAGTTTTCTGCATTGATTAAAATTATTTGTATGTTAATTTACATGCTGTGATCAATAAACATCAATGGGAAAACTTCTTACATATTGTTTGAATAGTGGGATTTACCATGCTACAACTATGGATACAAGCAGCTTATCCTGCAGTAAAATTCATATTCACAAAGCAACCAGCGAAGTAGCACCACCATGTTAATGACTTGTATAGTCATTGAGGCACCTATCTTACAAAGCTAACACTCATGTAATGCTCTGGGTACATTAAGAGTATCCATTGTCCAGATCCTTTAAAGTGCATGCTTAAATTTACTAACAGGTTGTCCAATATCACAACCAAACACAATTTTCAGTTCCAAGGTACACAAACGGAGCCCTAAGCCAAAGCTTGAGCATCAAGCCAATCACCTTAGTAAATGAGTCCAAATAACAACATGACTTCAGACTGTTCAACTGAAGAAAGGAACCAAACCAAGCACCGTAAACTGGTTTAAGGCAATCGAATCATCATTTAAGTTTGCCTCAACTACAACAGATCTTAATCATTTTGGATATTTTAAGTTTCCATAAGCAGATGGCTGCAGCATTTCCTCCATTGCAAGGCAGTACTTATGGAAGCAGCACTACTGCTACAACTGCTGCTGCTGCTGCTGCCATTGTGATGAGCACCGACCATATGGGGCATGTGCCCTATGATGTCTACAAGTCATTCTGGCCTAACATTTTTTCTCCTTGATGAAATTTAAACTACTAATCTCTGACTCTGTCAGTCTATCTCTCTATCAATCACTGATGTTAATTCCATCATCTATCAATCTAATGATGGAATTAAAGTCTGTAATAACATGGGGAGGGGTAGAGCTTCTGCTTGTTTCAGGATAGGTAATTGTGTGTGTGTTGGGGGGGAGGGGGGGGGGGGGTTTACTAGCTACCATGGAATTGAAGCAAAGTAACTTTTCTGAATTACCTTCTAGCGTTTTTCTTCCAGTTCAAAAAAAGTATGTATTGTTGTTTCTCTCTAAAGTGGTGTTTGTTTTATTGAAACAAAGTCACTGTGCTTTGAGTTGCATAAGGTTTCGTATTTTCTACAAGACACTTCACCTGCTTTAATCCTACTGCAGGGTAGTTCATTCAGTTCAGCATAAGGCTCTTTACAGGAAAATTGTCAAAGTGGTAATTCCATAGCCCTATCACACCTTGTTACAGCCACATCCAACAAATTTATTGCTCTCTCCAGTACATAGCAGGATCTGTTAACCAAATGCAAGTTCTTTTCTTCTCCTTCTTTCTACTTCACATAATTGCATTCATGATCAGATTTGAGTGCTGCCTTGTTTTCTTTAGTCTGTCACAACATATTTGTTGTTTCCCCATATTTCTGTACTGTTTTTGCACACAAAATGTATTGCCTTCGCTTTCAATTTTTTGATTCTCAGCCCTGCAGTTTCTTACTAGTTTTGTCTTCTCCTACTGGTAATGTAGAATCTGTCTTACCAAGTTTGGAATTTCCAACTTTATTAATTTTCTAGGTAACAATATTTAAATTAACATATAGATTAATGACCTTATATAGCCAAATTGAGGATGCCTCCCACAGAAAGAGAGGAGATTTATTACTAGTCTATGGAAGATATGACCTGTAATTTGAATTTCAAACAATCTGGGCTAAACTTGTTAGGTCTCACTACAATGAGCCGAAGGCTACTGGCCTACTGTGCCAAAATATCAGCAGAGAGCAACAACACAAATGGGTTGGTAATAATTCCTTTGTTTGCAGACCTCACTATATGCAGAACCGCACATGGGTTATCCTAATTTTTCTGTCCCTGTTTTGAGGGAGAGAAACAGCATACAGGTAAGTAAAATAAGCCAATGTGAGGCGTGCTCTTCCTCAGTTGGTTCTGGAGGATCCGTCCCTAATTTTGTCCGGATTGTGGGAAAAGGTAAAGGAAATACAGCAAGGGTCACAGGGAAGTCACTGAGCATCTCACTAGACAAAGACAAGAGATGCCTCCATCCACTTAACCAACTGGCAGTGGCCAAGCACGAGAATGTTCTTCTATTTTTCTCAATAACTAAATAATAGGAAAGAGAAATTTGAAGTAGTGCCTCATTTTCTTTTATAGAACTTAGTTTATTTCAAAACTTCAGCCTGAATACAGAAAACTAAACCTTTTTTTTTCTTTTCAAGAACACAATAACTAAATTACAAGAGTCTCAAATTCTTTTCTAAAGTTTTCCCCCGGAGATTTAATCCATAAATTCATTTGTAAGGAAACTTTCGTAAGCTAGCGAGTCTTTGCATTCTTGTTGCAAGACTCAAGAGTTTGTCTTGTGCTTTGAAGAAAATATTTTTGACAAGCTTGTTTTCAAACTATCTCGTGTGCTTGACTTTTGAAAATCATTTTCGATATTTTGATTGTGTGTTTCAAGATTTTTGATATTGCATGTTGTAATTGATATTGTCATTTTGATTCAAAGATCCCTACACATACACTCTCACACTGTGATTGCAATATTTGCATTATCTTGAGAGTAGGCATATTATCTTCACTGAGCTTATAGATCCTATCATATTGAAATGTATTGGTTATACTGGTACATATATGCTTATTGGAGAAACACATATATTGTACAAAAAATTTGTGTTTCATTATTTGTAGTATTCCAGACGTGGCCTAGAAGGGTGTTAATCCAACCCATAAGGATTTGTTGTAAAGGTTAAGGTCAGCCCTGATAATTTAACCTGGTGTTGTAAATGGTGTTGCTCCACCTGTTAAGTGAGCAATAATGGTAATCCTTGGGCTTGCGAGCTGAGGCGGAGACATAGGCAGTATTGACCGAATCTCGATAACATTTCTTGTGTCTGCTTTTAATTTTCACAATTTAAATTTCAACACTTGAATGTTTGTGTTTAATTGTTTGAATATTTGATTGAGGTTTTGATTATATAGAAAGACTCTAGGTTTGTGTAATATTGTTTGTGAAATCTGAATTGACCTAGGAGAAAAGTTTTAAATACCCAATTCAACCCCCCCCTCTGGGAATACATCAATTCCAACAGTGACGGTCTTTCTTCCTGGACAATATATATCAGCAATAGTTCCTATCTGTCCACTGCTACGACAATAGTCTCATACTGGCCCATCTGAATTGTAATCATCTTCACGAACCACCCACCCATGCATGCACCGACATGGCTGCTGCGGATGCAGAATCTCATTCCGGCTTAACTGCGGCCGATGCGGACCTTGAATTCATCCACTCAAATGACTACTGGTAATCCATATATATGCTTGGTTCACTATCAATGATAGCTCTTCCATTTTTTTTGTCCACTATGCTAAGAAAAATCCCAGTCCATGGTCAGACATATAGATCTTTTCTTCAGATTTGAAAGAGGTTGCTAGTATTAGGAAAAGTGAGACAAGACCTTGAGGACTTGATTCATTGAAGAAGCTAAAAATGAGTAATGCTTCCGTGAAGCCTTTGCACATTAACACTACAAAGTCTGTCTCAAAGAAACTAATTAAAATCTTCCGCAGATGACGAGAGTGGGACTTCCTAATTGGGGGAAAAGCTAAATAATATGATGTGTAAAGGGTCTGGTTCCATTAAACCTACAACATGCTCTTCTCATTGTATTTTATCTTCAACTCGTCCAGATTCTCATTTGTGGTGTCAAGTTTTGCTTACTAACAGGGCAATATCAACAACTCTTTTTATCTGTCCACTGCTACGAAGATAGCCTTTTAGCTTACTAGCCCTACTGAATTGTAATCATCTTCACAAGGAACTCACCCATATATGCATATGCATTTGAACAAAAGCGTGTTGTTTCTCTTTCGTGCACCCCATTTCTTTTACTGTATGTGATGAACAACTTCAAAAGATCTCTCAAATTAATTCTATTGCATTTAAGAAATCAGTCCAATCATTGCAGAACTTCACCACACCTACCCTGGTTTGTACACGATTATTCCAAAAGAAATGAACTTGAAAATGTTAAAATTTAGAGAATCTTTTCAACCAATATTCACTATATATCAATGACATATCTTCCATTTTTTTTTGTCCACTATGTTAAGAACAATCCAGTCCATGGTCAGACATGTAAATATTTCCTTTAGATTTGAAAGAGGTTGCTTCTATTAGAAAAAGTGTGAGAAGACCTTCAGGACCTGATTCATTGAAGAAGCTAAAAATGAGTAATGCTTCCGCGTGTGAAGCCTTTGCACATTAACACTACAAAGTCTGTCTCAAAGAAACAACAAATTAAAATCTTTCGCAAATGATGAAAGTGGGACTTTCTAATTAGGGGAAAAGCTATATAATATGATGTGTAAAGCCGGGGTCTGATCCCATTAAACCTAGGACATGCTCTTTTCGTTGTATTTTATCTTCAACTCATCCAGATTCTCATTTGTGGTGCATCTTGGCCACTTAGGTGACCTAACAATCGAGGTGATTCCTTGGTCATCTCTGTCTTAGTGGGAAGGCCTTAGGTTTGGATTATCTATAAGCTAATCTACTTGTTTTTCCGGTCAACAAATGCATTAAATTCGTCGCTGATAATGAACTATTAGTGACTGTTTACACACACCGTGACTACTATATTACTATTACTGACGGTTAAAAAATCATCACTGATATTTTGTTTTAGTGAAGCCTTCAATTCGTCACTAATACCCCAAGAAACGTCGCTAATATTTTCCCAGAATAGTTTCCACGTGAAAAGTAGTTTCCCGCGATGGTTTGAGCGGGAGAGCTGGTTTTTAGTGACGCAAGTATTAGTGATAGTTTTTGTTTTGCCACTAAAAGTATATTATTAATGACGGCTTCGAAAACCATCACTAATACTTGCACTATTAGTGACGGATTTTAAAAATCGTCATTAATATGTCACTTTTAATGATGAAATTGGAACCGTCACTAATACTTTCATCACTAAAAACCAATTTTTTTATAGTGATCACTATGTCATTGATGAGAAAATCAATCTTAATTTTCAGGAAAGAAAACTATCGGAGATGGGGGTAGCCACACCACTATGTCATTGATAGATAGATGTTGGAAGAAATAAAACTCTTATATCGGTAACCACACCATTGTGCCATTGGAGAGAAAACCAATCACGATTTTTCAGGAAAGAAAACTATTAGAGACCAAGTTAACCATACCATTGTATCACTAATACATTTTAGAAGAAATAAACCTCTAGCATGGGTAACCACACTATTGTATCATTAGTGAGAAAATCAATCACAATTTTTACAAAAGGAAACTACTAGAGACTTGGGTAACCATAACCACTATGTCCTTGATAGATGTTGGACGAAATAAACCTTTGACATGGGTAAGCACACTGCTATGTCATTATGAGAAAACCAATAACGGTTTTCAGGAAAGGAAACTATCATAGACCTAGGTAACCATATCACTATGTCACTAATAGATTTCGAAATAAATAAACATTTGGCATGGTATTGTGTCATTGGAGATAATCCAACTTGTTTTTTAAGATAGATAACTACCTTTGACATGCACAAGTCGCTAACCATTGGTAGGCATAGATTAGCTCAATCTACAAGGGATGCCTTTGACCTTTGACACATACAATTCACTAGGCATTGATGACAAACCATCTTGGTTTGTAAAATAGAAACTTACCTTTGACAAGGGCAAGTCGCTAGCCGTTAGTAGGCATAGAAAAGCCCAATCCATAAGAGATGCCTTTAGCACAAGCAAGTTGCTAGCCATTGGCGACAAACCAACTTGGTTTATAAAATAGATAACTACCATTGGCACAGGCAAACCACTAGCCATTGGTTGGTGTAAACTAGCTTAGTCTACAAGGAATAAAGGTGGAAGTGATAGACCAATCCTGGTTGACAATACTTTGAGCTCTGTTAAGAATGATTTTGCAAATGAAAGGTCCATGAGATGTAGCATGTATTGATACATGAAGTACTTTATTTCTACTTACCTTCTCACCATGCAATGATCAACTACAGTTCCCACAAGGCATTTCTTTATTTATCCGATCGCTTTCAAATCTTTTAGCACTGTTGCAATTTTTTTATCGTGTCACTTTTGCCAATTGTACTATCATGAATCTTTCTTGATTCAAGCCATCTTGTTCATTTTGAGAATGTTCAATATTAGTCTACAAGCTTGTAGACTCTCTTCAAGTGCCCTTTTGACAAGGTGCAACCTAAAATCTCTTTTATTGATAGGTTAGCAAATCGTATGATTGGCTATTTACTTTCAAGAGAATTCATAATTTTATATTTAAAAAATGAAAAGAAACCACAAAATAATGTGATGCAAATTCCTAGTGATCAATTTGCATTATCGAATCTATATTTGGCTATATGTTAGCCTAATAATTGATCTAATGGATAATGACTTCAAATCAACTTGGGCCGTGTCACCAATATCTCAATTCTAGAACTTCGTATGCTGGACACCCATCATCATTTTAAATGCCATCCTCATAGGGAGTTGTTGAACTGCCCTTTTAAGTTTTTAGCTCAACTTTTTTTTTTTCTCTTTATCGTTTCTCTATCTTTGCTTATATGGATGCCATTTCCAACTTTAATCAATAGTTGAACCCCATTGGGCGTTTCTCTTCTGAGTGTGTACTTCTCAAATTTGTTCTTTGTTGTCAGTTCTTTTACTTTGGAAAACATGGTCTGACATTGCGACATTGCCATTGTTTTATCAATCTTTATGTGTAACAACGTTATTCTTTGAGTATCACTATTGAATTTTGGCCTTCAAGGTGGTATGACACGGATGAAACATAGGACAAGTTTTAGGGCTTAAGAAAGATGGGAAACTAGGATTAAAAACCACATTGATGCCCTTTCCCCAAGTAATGTAAGTACTCTTATTTTAATGATTTTTTTGGGTGGAATTGACTGAACTTGTAGCATGGAGCCAATAAGCTGCCCATGTACCCAACTCAAGATTTGATAATTATGTACTTCAAGACTTTACTGTCCTATTTTGACAATTTAATTGAGATAAAAACCAATTGACCAATCTAGTCAGGACTTCTATTAATAACCAAATGTAGGTTGAGGTTCACGAACTAAAGAAGAATATGATTATAAGGCTCAAATTTTATATCTACGAGGGCTTCAAACTTGTCCAGCAATCACCTTTGAGAGGGGTTGTAAAATTCTCTTTCTTTAAATTGCCACTTGGCACTTGCATCTTTTCTATTGCTCTTTTCATTATGAGCTTTCATTCCTTTGCTTTTGCTCATTTATCATTTTTCTACTCATTTTCATTTCCTTTTTATTTTTCTCATCTTCTTTTCATTTTGCCTTTTATTTTCACTAACACCCTCAAAACTACCCGAAGTTAGGGGGTGATCCTTTAATGGGTGATTAAGAAATATATGTATAAGCTCAACTGGACTTAGCAAAGGATAATTTTTTTTAAAATTCAACAGCTCAAAGATGGCATGTCTTCATCTTAACATTTATCATTATCTCAAATGAATCATCATTTTCTAAGGACCCCAAACACTAATCTATTTAGAAAAGTGACTAAAGAAGAAGTTAACTTACTTGTTTTGGGCTAAATGGGCTAACAAGTGAAAACTCAATTCATTAAGGTTCTTTGAGATTTACTGGTCGACCAAACGATGAATACCTGTCGTTAGTCCAAATATCAACAAATAATACGAAAAAAATTATCACACATTAGATTAAATAGAATAATGTTTTATTCATATTAAGCACAACATGTCAATCCAAATGCCTAAAAACACAATTGATTCTCATAGGCAATGATGCACTTCTAGTGAAAGTTCATGTAGAGCTTTGTCAAACCAAGTTTATTAACCCCTTTCTTTTTCTAGGCATGCCCGAAAAAGAACACTTATTGATGCAACATGAGATGAAATACAATGTGCCTAGAGAATTTTCTAAAATATCCCTTTTTAAAAAAAAAAATTGATAGGAAACAAATATCAGATCATGAATTCACTTGGAAACAAAGAGCATCGCACATGCTCATTCCCATTGCAATGAAACTTCACCTCAACCAAAGGATTTTTTCTAGTTTCATGGCACCACAAAGTTCAATCCACATAACCAAGAGGACTAATTATACATTATCAACAAAGAATTACTCTTACAATGGTTGTGCAATGGTCAAACATTACAAAGAAGTTTCTTAAACATGTATAAATGCATGAATGCATGGAGGCAGGGATGAATGCATGAATGACTTATGTGTGGATGCATGATTGACTTATATGTGCATGGATGAATGTAAGAATGCACAAATGCATGAATTAATGAATGAATGCATTCTAACCAGATGAATAAGACTCATGATTATGACCAAGTACCCCTAATGTCATGAATCTTGACATACTGGAAAATTGAAGGGATGTATCATAAATGCTCTCCTATTAGACCAATAAAGAGAGGCATGATGCACATGGATTAAGTATGCCAGATGAATTAACATTTGAGATGTTCAAGGCTAGCATGAGTGAGCATGGATGCATAGATATTTGTGATTTGTGAATTGGAAATGGCAAACTTGATGCCCACAGATAGGCAAAATGATGGATTCTTAGGGATCAGGTATAAATGGACGCATGCTAATAAATTGAGCATGTATAGACAGGTGGTCACATTTAAGCATTGTTAAATGTTCTCACATTGAGCATACACTGATAAGTGCCTCAGATTGGGTATAAACAATGGTTGCTCATAAGTTCGACATAGGGTCCTGGTATGCTCACAAATTGAGCGTGGAGAGACATGGTTTATAAAGAGATCAAGGAAAGATGGAATCTTACACATCAAGCATAGGTGGTGACGTGCTACAAATTAAGTATGGAATGATATATACTCACGATGAGCATAGCCAAAGGGATGCTTCCAAATTGAACAAAGCCTCGAATTAAGCACATAAAAGGATGTTCCAAATTGAGCATAAGTGTATACTCGAAAGTTAAGTATAGAGAGTTTCAAACTCACCAATTGAGCATGGAAGAAGGTGCTCATAGAGATTTCAAAGCATTAATGAAATTTGAAAACCTTGTAACATATCATTAATGTTCTCATTTTGATATATTTCAAACATTTCATATTCCATGCACAATGCAAGATGTTCCAAATTGAGCATAAGTGTATGCTCAAAAGTTAAGTATAGAGAGTCTCAAACTCACAAATTGAGTATGGAAGAAGGTGCTCATAGAGATTTCAAAGCATTAATGAAATTAGTAAACCTTGTAACATATCATTAATGTTCTCATTTTGATACATTTCAAACATTTCATATTCTGTGACAAGCATATTTATCCTAAATCATTTTACCCTATAGGTTCCTTCATGGGTCACATGAAGTGTGTGCCAAATTTGATTAGCGGAGGTACATCCAATGATGCTATTAAATTCTATGTGGTTTAGTGCACAATGCAAGATGTTCATAAGTTTAGAATTTATTAGGTGCATGTGTTTTTCATTATCATTCCACATATTTCTAGATTTTGTTTTGGTCTCACAATTCTCCATAATGGTTAGGGGAGTGTATTCATCTTGGATAATATCCCAAAAATCAAAGTCAAGGGTGTTTAGAAAAATGGTCATCCTATTTTTTTAAGTAAACCTTCTCATCATTGGAGAATGGAAGTCGAATGGTGGAGAATCCTTCAATGCCAAAGTTAAAGATTACCATTGATCACTAAAAATGGTTAAGTCAAAATTTAAAGAAAAGCCCTAGATCTAATACTAATTGTTGGCCCAAGTGGCAACCCAAGAGGGGGTGAATTGGGTTTAATATAAATTAATGTATTTGATACAAAATTAAAAAACAAATTAAATAAAATAAGTAAATACAAAAATATTGAATTATTTTAATGTAAAGAAGAGTAGGGATAAAGAAATCCAAACTCTTTTTATAGTGGTTCAGCAACCGGCCTATGTCCACTCTCTCAACGCAAACTACCTTAAGGCTCCACTAATCCCTTGCTTTTTGGAGACTAAGGAAACTAGTTACACCCCTTGTTTTCTATGGAGACAAGGAAACCAATACAACCTTAGTTTAACAAAAGCAAGGACACCAAATTACAAGATAGATTACAAACAAGTTTCCCCACAATGAATGATTTACAAATTTGAAATTCAAAAAACTATCAAAGAGTATGTAAGATTATGGTACAAGAGTTTTTTATGTCTCTCTCAAAAGTGAGCAATTTAAGGCAAAAGAGAGATTAACAGAGAGTAAAGAGTTTGGACACTTGAGAATTCAATATGAATATGTTCTCTAACGTTCTTTAGGCCTTGGAGGCTATATATGAGATTGGAGAAAAACTAGTTATTTTCTTCTTGTTATGAACTTTTTCAGATCAAGTTGGTCGACCACTTATTGAACCAGATTGACTACTTACTAGCCGTTAGAAAGAAAATTTTGATCATTATATGCAATACTATGATCAATTGAAATTAAATCAAAATTTAATTCTTCAAATCTTCTCTCAATTCTTCAACTTCAAATTGCTTAACCCTATTAAAAAGTCATTAGTACACAATAGTTTGGTATTATCAAAACCAGATTGATGAAATCATAGAGCAACCTCTACCAAAGTGAATCTTTAGATGCCTCGACATGAATGGTGAACTAGAAATAAGAAATCAAGAATTGAGGAATGAGATATGGGTCAAAAATAGGTCAATGGAGTCGTCACTAACCTAATATAACCTAAACAAGGTTAGAACACTTATTCATTTACTACCAATTAATTTGGTCAACTAGCTACCCCAAGGGTCCAAGCAACACCAAACAATATTCATTGCCCTTTATTTGATTACCTTTCCATTTAATATTATTTCACCTTGCATCCCACAGTATTCCAATTTAGAACACAAGGCTTCTTCACCTCAAGAAAGTTTCTTTCCACTTTATTTCAATTAGGGATGTAATTGATTTGGCACTGAGCCAAAAACCATCGATTCAACATCAATTCAAAAAAAAATCTAAACCAACATCAATTCAAAAAAAATCTAAACCGCAATTGAATAGGTTCCATTCGATTTCTATTGGTTTTTTAAAATAAAAATAATGTCTAACCAAAAGAAAAAATTATACTTCAACTCTGAGTGAAGCGTCTAAGCCCAAACCAAGGCCCAATGCTACCTAACCCACATTCCACACAACACATTTGGACATTCCATGACACATTTGGGATCCAACTCATCAAAATTGAAGAACGAGGACTTAGGGAAAGTTTTAAAGGGGGGAGGAGAACTGTCTTTTCCTCATTTAGTCGATGTGGGACAAGACCCACTCTTACCAGCACAACCTTACAGTAAAGAAATCCCTCAATTGTTCATGATTCAACTATAGTGCCTTGCCAATCTGATTTTCTGATTTTGTCACTCATTGAAAATCCAAACAACATACACAAAAAATTTCAATTTTATGGACAAACAGAGTACAAGCGGACACATATGAAATTAGAGGAACTAGCCCTTGACAAAGCACAATATGAGATTCGATTTTCCAGCTCCCACGTCACTAAGCAGAACCTGAGATCACCATAGCCAATCTCCATCACTGCCATTCCTTTTCACTGAGAATTTTAGCCTCGTGTCTGAATCCACAGCCTCCAACCCCAATTGAGGCCTTAAGCCTTTATCTTTGTTTCCTTCTTTTCAAGAAGGGTAGGTGAATGGGGTCTAGAGTCTCATGTAAATAAGCTCAGCTATACTGCTCCAATGAGGGTACGTGACCACCACTAAGAAATCCAGTTGTTTCATAAGGTTGGTTAGCATTTATGGTATTGCAGAAGTAGAATAACCACTTATTTTATTTTTATAATGTCTACGAAAACAGTTGACTATCTGACCAAAGAATATGTAATCATGTCATCCCTTACTCTTCTAAATATTAGAACCTAAATCTAAAGGGAGGAAACCCATGAGAGAATGGGGAAAATGAATATGAAACTTGCACTGTCATGAATGATGCCACCAGATCTAACACCACTCTAAGAAGTCATTTGGTAAAATTTGCTGGCGAAGAAAGATTTTTAAGTCAAGGTCGGCAAGCAAAAGGGGATACTACCCAAGAGGGGGAATGAAGAAGCTAAAGAGATCCCTCAAAAAGCGAAAGCCCTATGGAGATGACCTTGATTAGAGAAAAAGAAAGAATCTTGAAGGGAACCCTTGGTACAATTAAAGTCTGGGAGTTGCGTGGTATGCACCCTTCAATCCCATAACCCCATTGTATATAGAAAAAATTGCTTCTAATGTCACAATAAAAACAAAAATCATCCATTTAAAATATAGCCCTACACGTACCAAATGTATATTTGGCCCATAAATAAAATGTTCATGTTCTACTGAAATTCAAATTCCAACTAGAAACCCAATATATCACCTCAAAATAACAAGCAGCTTTTGCCATCATTTCAATCTATCCTAGTAGTTTTTATTCAGTCACAACTCACCCTTACCTGCATAATAAACTAGTGTAGTACCTGAATTAGAATTGAAGAGAATAAACACCCAACTTGTTAACAACACATTAATTTATCAAATTCATCCCACACTGTTGGAGCATTTTTATATCCAAAATTACAATTACAAAAATCTAGAGACTAAGGAACTTTGAAGTAGACCTAGCAAAGCGGATCGGGTCGGATAATCTGTGGCGGATAAGGCGGATTATCGTGTGAAGAAATTATAATCCATATTCGACTTGTTTAAGTGGCGGATTAGGCGGTTTCGGGTCGGATAATTCATGGCGGATGGGCGGATAATCCGCCATTCTCAAATATAATTTTATTAAAAATTTATATTGTGTCATAATAATTTAAGTTGTATGCGACAACTTGCGATTAGTTTGTGTATTAACTTTTCTAATAATTATATCAATCATTCAATCGTTTATACTAATTAACAACTCATGATTCATGTAAGTAAAACTGTAAGCATTAAAACATAATAAATTAGTCCCAATCCAACTCAAAATAGAAACTTGAACCATGCGACTCGTGTGAGTCTCTCTAAAATCTAAACATTACAACTGTTTTTAAAGCATGCGAATTTCTTTAAACACAGCTATTTTCAAATCCGAAGAATCTCTCAAAATAGACATTCCCAATTTTCCATATTAAAAATAGGGTATTATCATTCTCTTTTCAATGTTATGATGCATTCTTATTTACATTACTATGATAACATCTTTTAATTTTTTTAAACTATCAATTTCTTATATCATGATTTTATATCCTTAAACTAGACATTGATTGAATGAAAGGTAACCTCAATTCTTAAAAACTATCTCTTTATCTCTTGCTCTACCAACAAAGTAGCCAAGCAATGCTAAAATTACAAATCTCAAATTGCACTGACTTTTTTTTTTTTTTTTTTCAAATTCACAACAATTAAAATCATAAGTTCAAAACTCATACTCTTAACATCGATTGAATTTTCTCCCGACATATTTGCTTTTCTTCAAATAAGTTGTAGAATTATATTTTAGTGTGAAATTATATTGAATACCATCTAAGTACAAAGCTCGAAATCAACTACCTCAAATACAACTTAAGACAAAATTTTTATGGGCTGATTGGTATTATTGTCAAAAATTACAGAAACGAAATCAAAAATAAAAATTAAAAAACAGAAAAAGAAAAATCAAAAAATCAAAAACCAACAAACGACTCAGAAGTCAGAACTCAGAAGACAAATTTCCCCAAAAGAGAGAGAATTGAACCTGGTTCCGTGGTTCGTGAAGCTGAAGCAACAAGCGAGTGATGGGCGGCAGTCGACGACGACGAAAGCGAAGCCCTAAACGAAAGTGAATGAGAAGTGAGAACGCAGAGAATGAGAGAATAATCAGACGATTCAGATTTCAGACGAGCGACTCGAGCGAGAGAGCGATGGGCGAACAGCGAACTGGCGAAAGTACGGCAACACCGCAAGGCGAGGGTTGTCAGACTCACAAGGCTCCGCGAGCGAGCGAGCGATGGGCGGCAATCGGCGACGGCGACGAAAGATTTAAGTATGAAACCCTTAACGAAAGTGAACGGGAACTCGGAAGTGAGAACGCAGAGTACAGTGCTGTCTGTGGCCTGTGCTAAGAATCTGGGCCGGGGTGCGCATGGGCACTGGGCAGTTGGCAGTGAATTGGACGTGGCTAAAGTGGGTTGGGGGTGTTGTTGGGCTTTACGCGTTAATCTAGACTTTTAAGCAGGTTGGCGGATCTCCGCCCGATAAACCCAATATCTGTTAAGAGGGCGGATATAATATGAAAAATAATATTCGATTCATTTAACAAGTAATTTAATTATAATCATTTAAAATAGGTCAAATTCGGTTCGGATTAACGAATTTTTTCTCATTTTTTTAGATCTACTCTGAAGATTAAAACGTGTATTAGATCACAAGGCTTGAGCCCAGTGTGCTCTAATACCAAGTTAGACCACCATCCCTCCCAAAAACTTAAGCAGTTAGAAATTGAACCGGATAAGATAAGCCTATGGATTGCTTTTGGTTTAGATTTGAAAAGTGTGGCGGAAGAGAACCAAAACTCTGATACCAAATAATACGGAACCCCAAGAACAAACGTCCGGAGACCCCAAATCAGATTTATCAAAACCCCAAACCCAAAATAAGGTTCGACATGGTATAGGATCCTTGACCTATTGCTTGACGTGAAGCACAAACTAGGAATATCAAATTAATGGATGAATGCCACAAAGGTAGCACCTTTGATAAGTTCGATGAAAGTTCAATGAACAACTTGAAGAAAAATAAACCTTACTTATAATTGTATTCAACAAAAAATAATCATCCTTTAATACAATAGAGAGTTGACTACTTATAAAAAATAAAAGAAACTCATGGCATCAGTTCGGCCAATAAAAATAAACTATGACATCAATATGGCCAATAAAATAATCTCACATAACCTTAAGCATGTCATGTCATTTAATGAAACATGTGCAAATCACATGTCATGTGTCATTTAGTGAAACATGTGCAAGTCACATGCCATGTGTCATGTCATTTAATGAAACATGTGCGAATCACATGTCATGCTTAATCGATACAATTAGCCCACTATTTAATCCATAAAAATTCCTCAAACAACCCTTATTGGCTTAAGGTTCCAACTTCACACGCCTTTAGACAATTTAGCATCTTAAGCTCTTCAAGAAATCTTTTTCTTTATTGTTCAAGGCCCTCATTGACTCTTGCTCAAGCAACTTCTCGATTAGTTCTTGCATAGCCTCATTGACCTTCTTGGCTCTAGCTCTTGTGATGGGTCTGCTTGGCATGTGTAGATCATCGTGTGCAATCGGAGCTTGTGGGTTCATATCAAAAAGACATAAACAACTTATCAAGCTTCACATTTGGTCAAATCAATGAACAAATTGGTGTTTTAAAAGTATGATGATTATGTCCCGTTCAAATGAAGGGTGACCATATTTGGTCAACTAGTTTTCCCTAAAAAAACCAAATTATCATTTACCACTTGCCAACCCATTGGAACTTGAAGAATGTATATGTTAAACCAATTTTTTCTCAAAAGTTAGCTGACCATAAATTTAACTTGGGTTTGGGTCTTCTAAAGTTTGACAAGTCACGCCAAACAGACTATAATAGCAGCATCTACTGTGGAAACTGAATTTGTGGCGTGCTTTGAAGCCACAATTCATGCTTTGTGGTTGCAGAACTTTATCTTAAGACTTGGGATTATCGACAGTATAACCAGGCTGCTGAGAATTTATTGTGATAATTCCACAGCAGTCTTTTTCTTCAAAAACGACAAATATTCTAACGGCGCTAAGAATATGGAGCTTAAATATTTGGCCGTTAAGAAGGAAGTTCGAAAACAGACAGTGCTTATAGAACATATAAGGACTAAATTCATGAATGATAGCAGATCCTTTAACGAAGAGATTGACACCAAAGGCATTTAAGGAACATGCTAATCACATGATTCTTTGTTGTAATCCCTAATGTATGATAGTGGATCTTTATGTTTTGTTCTATAACATGTATAATGATATTAATAAAAGTGTTTATGAACATTATTTCTATTTACCATCAATCACGTGATTATGGAGATGGATTACTGTTAAACAGAAATGGTCTTTGACAAACACATTATAGGGACAGTATGGTAACCTCCTATTATGGATCATAGTTAAGTGGTCTATTAGCAATTGTGGTACATGGAAGGGAAGATGTCGTTCTAATGATATTTACTACCATGACTCGTGCTAATAGGGTGCTTAATTGTGATATTATGGTAATCTCATTGAAAGTATAAGTAAGCTAATATTTTGTGCACATTATGGTTATTTGCTAACCTATATTAATATCATTCATATGGGCCAAGTGGGAGAATGTAGGATTTATATCCCAAAGGATATGTCCCACATGAATGATATGGGTCTCACATAAAGGGTATATATCCCATATGATAAAGGATATTGAATGGATGAATTTATGGGTTAACATAAAAAGATTAGCTTAGAATAAATGAGATATTTATGGCTAGAAGTTTGAAGGGTATTCCTATATTATATTCATTAGCTACTGTTATGGGGAGTAGCTGTAAGGGAAAGCCAACATCAAGCTAAGCTAAGAAAAAGAGAGAAAAAGAAGGAAGAGAAGAGGCTAAGCTCATAAGCTCTAAAGGTTAGCTGAATAGTGATGTTAGCTGCAAGTAAAGCAAAGAAAGGCATATAGGAAATTGTCCTCTCTCCGCCTCTACTCTCTGAACATCAAGAAATCTCATAAATCTGGTGAAAGAAAGAAAGAGACCGAGGAAAAGTGGGAGAAACGATTTCTATGGATTCTCCGGATATTCTTTTTGATCGATTTAATATGGCTTATTTCGATATGTAAAGTTTATGTTATAATTTATTTATTTTCTGTATAAAAGGTAAAATAGATGTGAAGTTCATGATAATTGAAGATCCTTTGGCTGCAATATATTTATAAAAGTTTTCTTACAGTCCACTCAACACACACGCGCACGCTAGGGTTTTCTTGAGGTGTTAGTTGTAACGACCCTCAATTTCTTAATATAAAATGTAATATAATAAATGGAAAAGTCTACCTGAACCTGTAGGTAACAGGAACACCTGTCATTCACAGCGGAAACCTAAGTAGCAGCAAGCATAAAATCTAAACCATCCATCCATAAAGTATAACACCAGAGTTTACTACAACATCATGTAACTGTATTTATATACATCCTCATAAAACATCAAAATGACTCTAGGATCAAACACAAAATAATTTTGACCCTAGTACAAAATCTTACCCTCCTAACGAGATAATATCCCTAACTCAACGGCAGCCATGACCCGCCGGTCACTAGGGTTTCCTGAAAAATTAATTAATGTTGGGGGTGAGACACATCTTAGTAAGGGAAAATAAACTAAATACAGCTGTGTGGCAATATGAACATTTAATGCAATTATACATATACAATACATTTCATATTTTCGTAAATGTTCATCATATCATATTGAGTATCACATGCTTTCATATTTTCTAATAAATCATATCGTACATAAAACATTTGTTATAACTGATAATACTGAAAATATACTCAGGATGAATAGCTAACTAATGTTATGTATTACCCCCCATGACAGGTTGTGTAGCCCGAAGGCCGGACCCGACAATGGCTGGCTGACCACTGCCGAGTCAAATGTGTCTGTAAGTACGATGGGCCCGCCACACCCTGGTCCGGACTGCCAAGTGGACGTCTACAACTCTACACTAAAAGCTACATCAACTATCCATCTCCCACCCCCTCGTCGGGTGGTTAGCACAAGTCTGAACATAGACATATGATGTATATAACTATGGTACCGAGCTCCTGAAACTGAACTAAACTAACACCCGGGTTCTAATAACATATAGTACATGATAATATAGCATCTTTTATAATTACAGCCTTGTGCTGAACATTTCGTAAATACGGCCTTGCGCCAAAATCATACATACATATGGCCTTACGCTGATACGGCCTTGTGCCGAAATCATACATATATATGGCCTTGCGCCGATACGGCTTGGGGCCAAAATCATACATATATACATGCGTCATTCTGAAAATAATCCTTTAATCATATATTTTTCAGAATCATAATGTACTGTATACTTTCATAATTTCTCAAATCATACTGCATTCATATCATCATCATATCATAATATTTTCCCACGTAAAATAATATTCATGCCACACATTTGCTGTATAAAACCATACATTGCATTTTAAAATCATACTTTCTAGCATCTCATACATATATATACACATTTCAACATATAGTAGAATTTTCTCAAACGTACATTTTCCTTCATAATCTGTAGCTATAATACATGCTTTCCCGAAAATAACTTTTCTCATAAGTAATAATAATTTGTATGAAAATGATTGTTTTAATTTATTCCCTTACCTGGGTACTGAGAAAGCCCCTAAAATATCATGGTCTAACCCCCGTAGGATTTCCTAATCAATACCCTGAAACTGAAAACTCCCAGTATTAAACTTCAATATTTCTATGTGTATATCATTTCCTATAACTGTCGTAAGACCAAATTTGACTTAAAAAACCTTACCTCAACTTAGGGATGATTTCCTACTTGCTTTCACCAACGATCCGCTCCAACAGATTTGGAGAGAACTTCCACAGGAGTGTCGTGGTGACTTCAGAACGTCGAACCGACATAAATTTGGCCCAAAATCGAAGAGAGAGAGAGAAAGAGGACCAAAGGGAGGAGAGATAGGAGAGAGTTAGCTTAGCAATGAAGTTAAAATTCAGATTTTTAGTATTTATAGAACTAGATTCGTCGACGAGTCACGTCATTCGTCGATGAATCCTTCAATAATTTCGTCGACGAAATTCAGTCGGTTCAAACTCTCTCGGTATTTCTTCGTCGACGAAATTCAGTCTTCGTCGACGAATTCTCTTAAGCCCTCGTCGATGAATTCCCTGTATTCGTTGACGAAGCCATGATGATTCCCTTTGGTTATTCCTTCCAGAGTACAATGTTCGCGTTCGTCGATGAAGTCGACTTCCTCCTTCTGTTACTGTTTCCATTTTCCTTCATCTTATTATTTAAATCCCATTATCATTCAAGTTGTCAAATTAGTAGCTTATAAAAGCAACAGATGCAAAGACATAAGGCGGCAGGGGGAGCCTTCACGGCCATACACACACACATAGTTCTGATGATTGCTCTCTCTCTCTCTCTCTCTCTCTCTCTCTCTCTTCTCCACCGAACACGACCGCTGGGCAAGGGGCACACACTGCCTGCCATAACTCTCTCCCTCTCCCTCTCCCTCTCCCTCTCCCTCTCCCTCTCACGCACACTACTCTATTCATGCACACACCCAACACAGTCTTTGTAGTGACCCGAAGAATAATAGCATTTTAAATATTAAAGAGAGAGAGAAAATAGAAACAGAACCAGAAGGAGGCTGTAGTAGCGTTCGTCGACGACATTGCATTTTGGAGATAATATTAGATAATCATAAATTCAGGATATTGCCCAACTTCGTCGAAAAACACAGGGTCTTGTCGATGAAGGTCTTCAGAATTTCGTCGACGAACACAGGACTTCGTCGACTAGAAAATAGCAAGAGACGATTCGGGCTGCTCTGAATTTCGTCGACGAACACAGGGTTTCGTCGACGAATTTTGTGAAGGGCTCGTTGACGAAGTCACATGTCTCGTCGACGAACCCGACATTATAAAGAGTGAAAACCCAAGATTTTTACCATTTCTCTCGCCGCTCTCTCTCTCCTCTCTCTCTCCTACGACTCTCTCTCCCTTCTCTCTTCATTTTCGGCCCCACCAGTTTCCAAATCGAAGATTTGAAGCTACCACGACGCTCCTGGCGGAGTTCTCCACGCATCTACCAGAGTGGATCGTCGAGAAATCGGAGTTGGAAATCATCCCAAATTCAGGGTAAGGCCTTTTAGTCTTCTTTTGGCCTTGTGGTAGTTATAGGAAATGATACAGGTAGAAAAATACTGATGTTTAGTTTTGGCAAATATTGGTTTCAGGGTGTTTTGTAGGAGACCCTGCGGGTATTGGGCTAGAGTATAGTAGAGGCTTTTCAAAGTTAAGGTAAGGAAAATATGCTATGTTAGAAAATTTCTAAATATTATACAGTGTATTTATTTATGAAAATTATATATTAAACTATGGTGTGGCTTGTGAACATGTATGTAATACGGGGATATGTTTTACGAATTGTAGTTTCATAATTTTTATGAATTTCAGTACCATGATTTTACGGATTTAAGTACTATGATTATGTGAACTTCAGTACATGATTTTACGGATTTTAGTACCATGATTATACGAATCTCAGTACCATGACTATACGAATTCCAGTATTACGAATATGCAGTTCCATGTTATGATTATTCAGTACGTTATGCAGTATCATGGTTATTATGGTTATTTCATAATCATGGTAAAACAGATAGATATGTATAGAAAAATATTATATGATATCAGACCCTGTTGGACTTGCAGCTACAGAGTATGGTACCGTTGCTACAGATACTATGTTACTTTATGAGTGCAACCACCTATTTAGATAATACGTGGTACGGTCAACCACCTAGGCCCTTGAAGAGGTTAGGCTCCTCATCCATATATGGGTTGAGGTGGGTAGGTTGACTGACGGAGTTCAGTGATTTATTCCTGGTTGGCCAGTCAGGGCAAATCGAGCCTATGGGTCGCACAACCTCGTCATGAGGGGCATGTCATGACACAGATAGCCACAGGGAACAGTTTTAGTTACTATTACTTACGTATTGATTTATAGAAACGGGGATCCTACTATATACACTAAAAGTATTTTGAATTATAATGATAATACTGATATGTCAAGCAATAGGGAAAAAAGGGTGGTGTACTTTATTATTTGTGATGTACTTTTTGTACTCAGTTATTCATGTTTATATGAAACAGATTTCATGATATATAGTAGCTCATTTGTCACACACTAGTAATAGCATATTTCTTCTTACTGAGCATTGACTCATCCCAGTATTGAAATATTTTTCAGGTGATCCAGGTAGGCGAGCAGATCAGGCTCGCAAATAAAGGGGCGTCTATAGTGCCCTGTCAGAGAGTGAGTATCATTTTTGGGAGCATTTTTGTATTACCCTAGTTAGTTGAGGGTATTTTGGGGAAAACATTTCTGAACTTTGGTATTGTATGTAATAATTTATGGTTATGTTACATGATTTCCGATGCTTGCTGCTTTGGTTTTGGTTGGGTTTATCCCAACATGGTATCAGAGCAAGTAAAATATTAGTGTATAAAAAAAAAATCAATTTAATTAGCAGGTCGTTACAGTCTCCCTCTCTTGTAGCCCACAACCACACACACACACACACACACACGAGAGACACACACACACTGCCGCAGGGAGCCTTCACGGCCATTCACTGCTCTCTCTATCTCTCTTTCTCAAACCAGCAGTTCTCACTCTCACACACAGCAAGCCGACACTACCTTCCATCCCAGTCCCCTCTCCTAACCCCACACACCAGAAGCCAAAAAAAAGAAAAAAACACATGACCATAAAGAAAAAACCAGCAAACAGTCGTAGCTCTCCCCTTCTCTTCTCTCACTCTCGGCATACTCTCTCTATCTCTCCTCACAGCCAACCCTTCCCAGCAATAGTAGCAGCAGCAGCAGCCTCTTCCCTAAACCAGCAGTCGTGCCCTGCAACTCTCCCTGCAGCTTCTCCCTCTCTCAATCTCTCGGCAACCACCATACCACTACAGCCGTGCAACTCTCCCTGCACACGCTCCCTTGCACCACCACCTTACAGTACAGTGCCCAGCTCCTCCTCCCTTACAACTCTTCTCCCTATCTTTCTCCAAAGGTGGGATTTTTTGGTTCGTATTATCCTCATGTATATATTGTCATGAGTACATAATATCGCTTTTTATCATTTTTTATATCATGCATGCATTTAGGTAATTTTATGATTTGTATTGTCTAATTATCATATATTTATTACGGTTTATTATTTTATATGTTATCGTTATTATATATTGCATTGCATGTTTATGTTATTTTACTGTCATTTATATTGTATATGTATATTATTATTGTAGTTGTATTATTTAAGTCATATTTATTTAGGGTATTTTGTAATATTGTCGTATACTAATTTTTGGATTTAATTTATTTGCATGTTATTGCATATTGATTTTTATGATCAGATTTATTTCCATATTATTATTGCATTTCAACTTTAGGATTTGATATGTTTCCTAATTATTATCACATATTTCCATATTATTGGACGTTGATATTTTTAGGGTTTGATTACTTCCATATTATTGTATATTATTGTTTAGGGTTGGATTGACATTGTATATTTATTTTAGGGTTTGTCTTCCATAATTTTGTCTCATTTGTTTCCATATTTGTCCATATTACATTTAACTTTTAGGGTTTGATTTATTGCCATGTTATTAAAATTTTCCTTTATTGCTAATATTAGAGTTTTATTATTGAGGTTTTGATCATTTATTGTTAGGGTTTTGTTAAGACGTATTATTATCATACTATATTATTATTAATATTGTGATATATGTGTATTATTACTTTAGTAGTACTATACTAGTATTAACGTGTTATGATTATTATTATAGTGGTATTATAATATTGTATTAATATTTATGTATTATTAATATTAGGGTATATATGTAGTACTATTATGGTATAATACTAGTATTTACGTGTTATGATTATTATTATAGAGGTATTATAATATTGTATTAATATTTATGTGTTATTAATATTATGTGATATATATATATATATATATATGTGTGTGTGTGTGTGTGTGTGTGTGTGTGTGTTATTATAGTAATATTATTATTATAGATAATGTGTTATTGCTATGATATATGAGCATTATTATTCTCACGTATTTATGGTATTTTCAACTATATTCTACATTATTTTTGTATTGCGATATTTATTATTTCTAGTATTTTTGTATTATTTTATTAAGTATTTTTGTGTGGGGGTATCCCTATGATTTCAAATAGGGACACGGGCTTTTTAAGCCACACGTGTTTTAGTTCCGAGGGATACTCTATATTAAATATACTATGCGAATATATGTGTTGTCTATGTATGTGCATGTATATTAGTGTTTTGTAATTTTTCAAAGGGAGTAAAATAGAAGACTAATAAATTTAATAAGGGATAATTTTTAATTAATTAGGTACCTTTCATAAAATGTGTGTGTAGGAGGTGCTAGTACCTTCCTCTCACATAATCGAACTCCAGATCCTGATCATGGTCACACGGACCAATTCTACCCTTAATTGGGTGGTAATCACGCGTTCTAACCAAACTGCAAAAGGTTAGTGGCGATTGCAACATCCAATTTTTTCCAAAAATATCAAATCATTTTTATTTGCCTCCTTAGGGCACCCTCGCTCTCGGGACGTTGCGACAATAACGTCCATGATTTTCTTATCTCTATATTGTTTAATGGCAATACGATTTGCTACTAAACGATAAAAAATTGTTAGTAAAAGTATCTAAATTCAAAACATAAATAATTATTGTAAATCATATAAACTATTCAAATTACTTAAAATATAAAAGTACTATGCTTATATTATACAAATAAAAGTAAACCAAAAAATTTAATTTTATTGAATTAAAAATACATTACATTGTCTAATGTAAAATTTACAACCACAAAAAGTAAGGATAAAGTTTCTTTAGCTCTACATGTAACGACCTGCTTAATTTCGATGTTTTTTTTTTATATTATGATAATCTACATGCTCTGATACCATACTGGGGGTAAATCTAATCATTAACCTAAGCAGCGAGAAGCCGAATTCAAATAAACATAACCATATGTAAATATATACAATACCATACAATACCAGAGTACTACATGTTTCCCAAAATATCCTCAACTATGCTGGGATATACAAAAATTCTCCACAAACATACCCACTATCTACTGACAGGGTAGTACAGAAGCCCCTCTATCTACGAGCCTAGTCTGCTCGCCTACTTAGATCACCTGAAAAATGATTCAACACTGGGATGAGCCAACACTCAGTAAGACGAAATATGTTATTATTAGTGTATGGAAAATGAGTTACAGTATTATGAAAATCTATTTTCATATAATCATGTATAACTGGATATGTAAGTACAATACAAGTAATAAAATACACCGCCCTTTCCATGTTGCTTAACATAACAGTATTGTAGGTTACTATTCAAAGTACTTCTATTATACATAAGTATGTTCCCAGTTTCTGTAAATCTGTACATACGTAATAGTAACTGAAAACTTTCCCTGTGGATAATTGTGTGTTATGATTTAACCAATCATGATAGGATTGTGCGGCCCGTAGGCGGGATCTACACTGGCTGGCCGACCAGGGTAAATCACTATACTCCATCGATCTGATCTACCCACCTCAACTCATATTTGATGGGGAGTCTGTCCACAGCAAGGGCCTAGGTAATCGACCTATTACCACGTATTATCTAAATAGGTGGTTGCACTCATAACATAACATAATATCTGTAGCAACGGTACCGTGCTCTGTAACTGCATAGTCCAACAGGGTCTGATACTATATAATATATCTCTATATACTACTATTTGATTTACCATGATTCTAAAATAATCGTAATAACCATGATGCTGCATAAACTGTAACTGTAATTCATACGTCATAATACTGAGAACTATATAATCATAACACTAATAACTGCATAATCATAGTACTGAAATTTGTATAATCATGGTACTGAGATTCGTATAATCATGGTATTAGAATTCATATAATCATGGTACTGAAATTCATAAAATCATGGTACTTAAATTCATAAAATATATCACCGTACTATATTCATATTTTCAAGCCACACCATACTTTAATACATAATTTTCATAATTTAATAAACTGTATAATATTTCAAAATTTCCTAGCATAGCATATTTCCCTTACTTGACTACTGAAAAGCCCCTATGGTATACTGGCCTAACATTCGTAGGGCCTCCTACATAACACCCTAAAAACAACGTTTGTCAGAATAAAATATCAGTATTTGTTCGCTTACATCATTTCTTATAATTGTCATATGGCCAAAAATGGACTAAAAGGCATTACCCTGAATTTGAAATGAAATCCAATTTCATTTTACTAACAATCCGCTCCAGAAGACTTGTAGAGAACTTCGCCAGGAGCGTCGTGGTGGCTTCAGATCGTTGATACGGCGACTGGTGGGGCTGAAATCAAAGAGAGAAGTGAGAGGGGCCGTAGGAGAGAGAGAGAGGCACTGAAATGTGATAAAAATATGATTTTTCACTACTTATAGGGTCAGATTTGTCGACGAGACACGTCACCTCATCGACGAGTCCTTCAGTAAATTCGTCGACGAACCTTATCCTTTGTCGACTAAATTCAGAGCAGCCCAAACCTTCGCTCGGTTTTTTCTCGTCGATGAAATGCGACCTCGTCGATGAGATTATGAAGACCTTCGTCGACGAAATCCTGTATTTGTCGACGAAGTTTGGTAGTTTCCTGAAATTTTATTTCTCCAAAATGCGATGTTGTCGACGAAGTCTACTGCCTCCTTCTGTTCCTGTTTCCATTTTCCTCCCTCTTATCATTTTAAAATACTATTATTTTCTGGGTCACTACACTACATATAAAAATTGAATACAAAGAACTAAATTTCACTATTCTTTGTATTAGTGTTTTGTATAATAGTGTACTTAAGCTAAGGTGTGGAATTCTTTCTATTTTTAAAGCACATCATTTTTATTCAACTCTAAATGATCAAAAGTCCCTCTCAATCATGCAACCTAGCTTGTGCATGACTCTTGTTTGCAATGTATGATAACACCATTTACTCTAGAAGCTGCAAAATCATTTATATTTAAATTAGTGACATAAAGAAGGTAATAGTGCACAACATATCCTTCTAGAATATTTACTTGTTGTAAGTGAATTATAATAACAAGACTAACATATTCCCTTATCACAAAAGGAGGCTCGAAGAATTCACCCAACAAACAACATTTAAGCCCTTGTTAAGAAAATATGGATTAGTACTGGGTCTTTTTCTAATTACAAGCTTTAACAAGAGAACTCCAAAGTTGTACACATCTGATTTCATAGTAGCTATTTCACTTTACAAATACCCTAACTTCAATTTGTAAATATAAAGGGACAATAACATATGTTTGCACAAAAGATGCAAAACAAAGTATGAGCATATTATAGACCTAGAATCAAAAGGCAAACAAGAAAATGTGTCGAAACACACCTAGTGCCAGATAATCAAAAGTGTTGACAAGACAGGAAAGATACCATAGCTTATGTTCATATCAAGATATTATAAAATGTAAAAGATGGCATCTCAGAAATGTGCTTTCAATATTCTCCATTGCAATTATTTCCCTTGAAACAACTTGAAAATATTCTTTTTTCTTGTCAATAATTTCATTGCAGCATTAGGTTGTCATTCTCCAATGTCACCTACATTTATATCCATAATTTACCCTGGTTGAAGAAAGTAGTCTCTAAAAAAATTATTTGAAGGCCCATGTAGTTTAGTTATAAAAAAAATCGAAAACAAAACAAGTAATTTGGAATACCCCTCTTAAAAATGCAAATTATCAAATATTCATCCACACACTAATCAACACAACAAAACCCGATAAAGAATCACTAATGGGCAACAATAAAATACAGTAAAGAAAGGACCAACATTCGACTTCTAATTAATTAAAAAGAACACAGTCAAAGAGCAAAAAATGAACAAAATAAGCAAACAAAACATAACAAAAATGGAATTAAAAAATAGCAAAGAAAATAAGCATAACATAGACTTGAATTTTTTATAAAAAAAAAAATCAAAATATCAAAACACAACAATACAATAAGTAAGCAAGCCAAAGAAAAAAGGCCAAAAAACAAAAAGCAATGTAAAGGTCCCAAATTCAGGTAGCCATGAGTATTGAATAATGTTATAGAAGTCTAAAATAAGAGGTAGACATAGCACATACAAGCATGTAGAAACAACAATCACCACCAAGACAGAGCAAGAGCAGCAACTACAACTGAGTAATCACACACATGAATAAGGATACACAAGTCTTTTAAAAACCAACCGCAAGACCCACAACCATAACTAAACATGGCATATGACAACCAACGACCATATTTCCTTCTAATAATAATAAAATGATTTTCAATTCAATAAACAAATGCAACATGAAATCTAATATAGGAACAATTAAAATTCATCATGGTTCTCATCAAACTAGGAAAGTCCATTCGTTAAGGGGGACACATGACATCATATAACAATAACTATAACGCAATTGCCTCCGTTCATGATATTATGTTACATATAACAAACTTTACCTAGCATCATCTACCAATTAATTGAAGAGCTTCAATTCTTACCTTAGCTTCAATGGTTGGGTGAACGAGATGGTAAAAATCCTTTGACATTCTAAGTTTTGTTCTCTACCTTTGTCCTTAGACCCTAGCTGATTTTTTTTTCCGAAGGGGAAAAAAAAAAGAGTTCTGAATTTTTGAAGTGAATACTATGAGGTTGGGGGGGGGGGGGGGGCCCCCCGAGGAGCATTAGGTGCTAGTTAATTTTTTGGCCTCTCTAACAATGAGATAGGACATTGGCAACCATATGCAATTTTAAAGTCATTATTATAACTCTTAATTTTTTTTTATGATAATGCGTGCAAAGAGATAAGACCATCTTATAACGACAACATACATCTAACTCATTAAATAATTAATTATTAACAATGACATTTGTTATTATTATTGTTTTTTCTTTCTTTTTTATTTGTTATTATTATTGTTTTTTCTTTCTTTTTTATATGCATGCTAGTAGTAGAGTAGGATCCACTTTTCTTCTCCAAAACAGTAGTTCATTTCTTCAACATGGTTGAGAGTTCTACATTTGAGATTTGTCATATTTTTATCTTCTCAAATTCAATCCTCTTCCACGTCTTCGATTCCTTTCATCATTATTGGATGAGGTCGAATAACTTCTTCTTCCTCAACCTCAATCACAAACCTTTTTGAAAGTTTAGTTTGAAAAGCAAATTTCATAGGTTTGCAAATACCCCATAAGTACATCAATAGCCATGAATTTCAAATTTTTGGATTCTTCAATGGCTAAAAAAACATATATATGTATATATGATCAAAAAAAATTTTCTCACTTGAACATTTTTAAATTTTGACCATATCTTCTTAATTGTTTAAGAATATCCAAAACTTTTAAAAAATAATTCAAAACTAATTCAAAATCTTTAATGTATAGTTTTTCAAACTCAACTCTTAGTGTATGGAGATATTAATATTCTGTTAATAATTTTTTGCTCGTCTATTTATAAATACTATGTGAAAATTGTCTATTAATGTAACATGAAAACTTTATCGTACCATCATCATTATCTATGAACTTTAGACCTATGTATATCGAACTGATTTAAGTAGTGACTTTAAATTATAACGAATCTGCCCGTCATCAACATATATCTATCAACATGATTCGAGAATTACAATACACAAACAGTGTCTTAACACATTTTTCCCACCTTGCAATTGATTCACGCACGCTAAAGAATCCCCCGTCGCCGTCGCTCAATATATATATATTCATCAAGACATGAGCAGCCTCCCGAGCCTTGCTCTGCAAGTACTTTCCGTACTCCCTAGCTTTGCCGGCGACTGTTGTCCCCGCATAATCCAGCTGCTCCTTTCCCGGCGGGTGTTTTCGGGCAACATAATCATATATCCACGACATCCCCGTCACGCCGCACCCGCCGGAGAACAATAATCCGGCTGCGGCCACGAGGACCACTATCCCCGCCGGGACCAGAATCGGACTAAACAGGACAAAAGCCGGCGTAGCCACGATTAAGGTCATCACTGTCCCGGTTAAGGTTAACCCAGAGAGCAGCAGCAGAGTCGCGCCGATCGTAGTGGCCGTCAAGAACTTGACGGTTTGGCGGGACGACGGTGCCGATCTATGGAGTTTCTGGGTCACCTGTTTAGCTTGATCCATGGACACGATAGACGGCCGTGACTGAGTGATAGGCCTTCTGGTGAAATCGGATGGTTAAAACTGGAGATTGGGGATCAAGAGGGTGAAGGACGATTATATACATATATAGAAGGGGTGTGCCGGGAAACGTGGCGTGATCTGCAGCAGATGCCGGAAGCTGGCAAGTTAGCATGAGAGTGGTTTGATGGGCATCTGACGCGTGGCAAAAGGGCATAGTACGTGCTCCAAGGGTAACTTGCATCCCTCAAAAGCATCACGAGAGACGTACGCAAGTCTGGATTTGCCGAAACTCTTTTTAGGATATAAGTTTTTTTTTTTTAGAACAACCAAATTTTGATGTAATTATTAATTACAATTATTGATTAATTGAAGAATACAATTACTTCTAAAAAATTTGACGCGATTAAATAATTTATTTTATTAAAAATATTATGAAATCATTTGAAATTATTTATAGGAAAGTATTTTTTGATTTGAAAAAATAATTATTTAAGAATGATCTAAAATTATTTTTTGTAAGAGCTTCATTTTTTTAAAAAAAAATTATTTTTTGTGAAAATAATTTAATTTTTAAAAATAAATATTTTTAAATGGTAAAAATAACAACAACAACAACAACAAGTAGCCTTAAGTTCCACTAGGTCGGATTGATTATATGAATCCTTTTTCTCTAATTCACTTAATCAAAGATGTTTTCTTATATTAGATATTAAATCCTTACTATTTCATTCCAAGGGATTTTAGGTCTACACCTACCCTTTTTTCATACCAAAAACAATAATAACTCACTCCTCGCAAGTGCTCTAATAGATATGAGCTTCAAATGCCCAAGCTATCTATGTTGTTCCTCCCTTATCATGTTTTCAATCGATGTTATTTCTAAATAATTGCGTATGTGCTTATTTCTTTTTTTATCATTTAATGTTAAACCACTCATCTACTTTAATATTCATATTTAAACAACTTTTACTTTTTGTACATGTTTTTTCTCAATTGCCTAACGTTCTGAACCATAAAGCATAACTGACATTTTTTTAATTGTAAATCAAACATTACTTATTAAAATAAGTATTTATAAAAAATATTTTTTAAAAAAATATTTATTTTTAAGATGTTTTCATTGAGGGTTAAATTTGCATGACATTTTGAAAAGATTTTATTGACATTATTTTGTTTATTATTTTTTTAGGAAGTATGTTGATGACTAAAATTAACTTAATTTTATATAGAACATTTTAAGTATAAAATTAGAAAGGAGAAGAAATATTAAAATTAAATAAAAAAGTTATTATTTTTTGTTGTATAGTACAAGCTTTGTGCATGTGAGCTATCAATGGAGGAAAAAAAAAGGGTACAAGTAAATGTATAATTTCATATTTGGTAATAACTATTTTTTGGTAACTCTATCCTTATTCACTTAAATATAAAGTAATGTGTCAAATGGAAAGTTATAACTTCACAAATTGAATATTAACCATTTAATTGAGAGAGTTTATAGTTTATAACTTGAGTCACCTCTAGGGAATGCTAATAAAAAATTATTAAATTAAGCTATTTAATCAGATAAAAAAGTGATATACTCCAAAAATATCTTCATTAAAGAGTGAGCCCGAAATTTGACTCCCTCATTAAAACGTCTTCCATAAACAACGAGGAGACTAAATCACTCATATTGACGGGGGTGGTTACAAAACACCTAAATCAATGTCAGCCACAGCAATTCACGCAAGTGCAATAATGTGGTGATAAATGTCATATCACCGCAGGGTCAAACTCCACCACTATAAAAGGGGACGCGGGGAAGAGGTAAGGATCATCTCATCCATACCCATTCTTTTACTGTTGCAATAAACCTCTTAACAAAGTCTCTTACTTAGACATCAGAGTGATCCCAAGGAGTATACCTCGAATCCTCCAAGCCATTCATACCTTCTCTCATTCAGGTGGTCGTGATCAAGGAACATCTCCAAGGATCGTTCAATTTCATTCAGCAACAGTTGACGCCATCTATGGGAAATTCTTGAGAGGTTTCCTTTTCCAATCTTTGAATCATAACCACATCGAATAACTCAAAGTCAAAGCCTACCATGGGTGACCAGTGACCCCAGTCCGTACACTCCGCACCAGGTGACCATGCTTGTGTGACAAGAGATGAGTTCCTTGTTTTCTAGAAAAGGACGGAGGACATGTTTAGTATGATCATACAACAAAAAGATCATAAGGAACTTGTTCCCCACCTTAAGCAAGCAGATCTCGAGTAACGTGGGAAGGCTCCAGTCCTACAGGGGATCGATGAAAAGGTCAACCCCGCAAAGAAGGTGGAGGAAGCAAATATTGTGGGAATCAATGAACAGGGATCAAATGAACTGAAAGACAGATTTATAAGAATTGATGAGCTAGAGAAGATGATGACGGAGGCTCGCAGCAATGCGTCCTTCGAGGAGTCCTCATTGAAGTCTTCAGACTCACCCTTCACTAGAGAGGTAATGAACATTCCCCTACCTAGTAAGTTTAAAATGTCGAGTTTGGAGAGATACGAAAGCTCGTCTGATCTTGTCGACCATCTGGATACTTTCAAAGTATTGATACAACTGCAAGGTGCACCAGATGCAATTATGAGCTGAGCATTTGCATCCACTCTAAAAGGGAACACTAGGGCATGATATCAGACCCTGAAACCTAGCTATATCGGTTCCTTCTCCAAAATGGAGTAGCGGTTTATTGGACACTTTATCTGTAATGCCCCAGAGCCGCCACGTGGGGCCCGGGGTACTACATGTTCCAATCACCTCTTCCTAATACCATATATAACAATCACGTAGTGGAAATAAATAAATAATCTCAAACTAAATACCAGAGTAACATCTATACATATATACAAACCCTAAAAGGATAGTAAACAAATTCTCCATTGTAGATAACCGGTATATAAAACATAGAGCTATACACATATTTGTACTTATCCACTCACAAAAACTAAACCCCGCCCCAGAGCTTTGTATGCTCAATCGCTTGAAGGACCTGAAAAGAATAATAAATGGTTAGGGTGAGACACCTCTCAGTAAGGAAGAAATAAGTTATGACAGTGTGTGATAGAAGAGTTTAAATAAAAATATAAAAATATCGTCATTTAATAATCATCAACATCCAATAAAGTGCAAACATATTGTAGTCACACAAACAAGCCAATATTTATAGCAAAAGTTCCTGAGGATTGGGGTGATTACCCGCTCATACAAGTAGCACCCCTCTGCTCTGATATCGTTTGCATCCTTACCCATAATTTGGGTGTAGCTACAACTGATGCTGATCAGGGCACTCACCTTTCAGTAAGCCCTCAGGCAGAGTATATTACTTTGCCATAAATATCCATGCAATTGAATTCACACACACATCCAATGCTAATCATTCCACATAATTCATATACATCGCTATTCATCCATACAGCAAATACAGTCCACACAAGACTCGCATCCACACAGGAAAACTGTCCACATAGGACTCACAACCACATAGGTAAACTGTCCACACAGGACTCACAACCACACAAGTTACTTCCACAAACACAACCTGTCCGTAGTAAATTGGTAAAACAAACTCCTCATTCCACTACCAATGTTTTACCCCCTAATATAAATGCCCATCTAATGACCTCCTTATACCACTTCCAATTTTATATGGTGATTTATATCAAGTACGATATAACGACCTCCTCATACTACTACCAACGCTATATCACAATCTACATGAACCATAAAACAACACACATCAAAGCATCCAAGTTCACAAAATTATTCATCTAAGTAGCATTCACAACCAAACATAATTTGCAACCCAACAGTATTCACAAACGAACAATATTCGCAATCAAACAAAACTCATAGCCAATTATTTATGAATGTATGCCACACTATTTTTCCCAAATATGTTATATAATCAAAATCTTTTTTTTTTTTATCCAACTGCCTAAACCTTTCAGAAAATCATATATAAATGTATAAGTTTGTATATCATAATTTAATCGGTTCAAATTAACTAAAAAAAGCTGCTATAACATATTTCCACTTACCTAATTCCTAAAGAAACCACTTGAAATAAACGGAAACTTGAAAAATTAAGCTCCAAACTCGTCGAAAAACAGAAGTCGACGAGCTACAACACAAACCTTATGTCTGGGAGTGATCACGAACCCCAAAATAAGCTTTAATGCTCTTGAGTACGCTTCACTATAGCCTTCTCATCAAAGACTACATCTCTACTGATCACCACCTTGTTTGTCACTGGGTCCCATAACTTATACCCCTTCACACCCTGTGGATACCCCAAGAAGATGCAACAAGGAGACTTTGGATCAAGCTTAGACTTCTCCTCATTAGACACGTGGAGATAGGCTGGACACCCAAATACCTTCAATCCGGAGTAGTCTACTGCATTTTCCGTCCAAATCTCTTCTGCTACTTTACCCGTTAGTGATGCTCTTGGTGATTGGTTTACCAGAAAACAAGTCATACTAACTGCTTCGGCCCAGAAATTCTTCAGTAGCCCTGCATTCAATATGAGATACTGAACCCTATCAGCAAGAGTCCAATTCATCCGTTCTACCACACCATTTTGCTAAGGTGTCCGGAAAACGGTAAAATGTCTCTTGATGCCCTATTAAGCACAAAAATCCATAAATTGAGAATCAGCGTACTCAGATCCATTATCTGACCTTAAGTATTTGATTCTCCTCCCTATCAGGTTTTCCACTTCAGCCTTCTAAATCTTAAACTTAGCAAACGTACTAGATTTGTGATGCATGAAGTAAACCCAAACCTTCCGTGAGTAATCATCAATGAAACTCACATAATACACATGTCCACCCTTTGATGCAACTCTAACTAGGCCCCAAATATTTGAATGCACATAATCAAGAATTCCTTTTGTCTTATGAGTAGCAAAACTAAATTTTGTCCTATTCTATTTTCTAAGAACACAAAATCTACAAAATTCCAACTAGCATGATTTCAAACCTTTCAACAATTTTATTTTGTGTAGTTCTTTCATGGCATGTTCTCCCATATGTCCAAGATGCAAATGCCACAAGACGGTTTCATCTGATTCAGCATCCACAGCTGCAACTCCACTTACAACAGTAGTTCCCTACAACGTGTAAATATTTCCATCTAGTTTTTGTCCTTTCATTACAGTCAGATTACCTTTGTAAGAACCTGAACCGTGACATGTGGGTTAATTATGTAAAAGAGGGGTAAAAATGAAATTTGTACAGAATTCGTCGACGAGGCCATAATTCGTCGACGAAGGTAGAAGGCTTCTCGTTGACAAAATTCAGAGGCTCGTCGACGAATGAATGCCGAGGGGTTTAGGAAAAATTTGGAATATCTAACTTGTCGACGAGGCTGCCGATTCATCGACGAGGCTAGTGAAGAATTCGTCGATGAGGACACAATTCGTCGACGAATCTACTCGGGTCAAAGGTGTTATAAAAGATATTTTGGGTTGCTTTGGGGCTAAGTTTCCCCAAACACACTCTCTCTCTAGTTTTTTTTGCAGATTGTTGGCCAGTTCATAAATCCAACGATACTGCGAGGATCAGTGAAGGATTCTCTACATTTCTAGTGAATTGGAATCTCGTTTCGAGTGTTTTCGAGTTTCGGGCTAAAATCGAGGTAAGGCTCGATTTTTATTTCTAATTCAGAATATGTGTAGTAGTACGAATTGTAAGTATGTATTGTACTGTGGTTTGTAGGTTTTGGAGTCTCGGTTCATAGTTGTGAGGACCGTAAAGTTCGTAATTGGAATTCAGGTTAAGGTATGGGGATTCTGTTTATATTAGTTCATTTTCAAAATTAGGATCGGTAAGCTTGTAGGCTACGATCGTATGTATGTTTTGGTAACTTATTTGGAGAAATCTATTGGGAAAAAATGCGGAATTTTTGAGTTACAGTTTTTGGAAAAATTGGGGATTTCAGGTATCATCTCTAATTTGTTTGGAAAACTGTTAGTTATGCTAAAATTGTATTATTGAGGTGACCGTAATCCATATTTGTATAAACTATATACTTGAATTTGTAAATGATATGGTTTTTCGTAAACCAAATAAGTGTGGTACGTATGGTTGTATGTATTTGTTCCAGGTATTTGTAAAATAGCTATGTGGCGGCTAATTACCGTACGCTGAAATGTATAGGAATGTAAGTTCCAAAATGATTAGATTTGTAAAACAGCCATGTATCAGTTAACTATCGTGGGCGAAAGTAGCCGGCTCTATATCCAGGGTGTGAAATATCACTAATATGTTCCGACTGGTCACCGAAGGATGTGCTCTACACCGTATGTAGCAATGTAATCACTATTGGGCCTAAGTCGTTGCATTGTAGTTACGTATGTAGCCATGTAATCGATGTGAGACTAGGAGACCTTGTGTAGTTGCATATGTAGCAATGTAATCAATGTGAGACTAGGTGACCTTGTGTAGTTGTGTATGTAGCAATGTAATCACTGTTGAGCTCGAGTCGTCACATTGTGCGTTAGTAGCAATGTAATCGATGTGAGACTAGGTGACCTTGTGTAGTTGCGTATGTAGAAATGTAATCACTATTGGGTCTGAGTCGTCACATTGTTGTTGCATATGTAGCAATGTAATCGATGTGAGACTAGGTGACCTTGTGTAGTTGCGTATGGAGCAATGTAATCACTATTGGGCCTCGGTCGTCGCAGCGTAGTTGCGTATGTGGCAATATAATTGTCACGCCCCGAACCTTGAAATGGGACCCAGGGGTGAATTAAGTAACCTAACATGTCTTTGTATCAATATAAAACATACATGATACCCTATACAAGAGGGTTCGACCCCGTGGGGTAATGGATGCCCTATATACATACATACATTACATGTCCATACTCATCAATATACGCAGCGGAATACGGTCTTTCTTTACATCAAACTGTACCATACCAGATTCTATACCATATAGGGTTAAACATAACCACAAGATACTATACATACCACGGGTGTCTACAAAATCCATCAGGACAACCCGGTTACAAAATTTGTACCTATCAGGTACTAACAGTAGCTAAACACACCCCGCTTCCGAATGCTAGGATGCTAGTTTCAGCTACTCGAAGGACTTGAAAAATATTTGTATATATTTGGGGTGAGACACCTCTCAGTAAGAAAGAAAACAGGTTATATCAATGTGTGGCATACTAGTGTCATTTTCATACTTCATAACACTACATACGATACAGTTTGAAACACATACGTACAGTTTCAAAACAAGTTCCATACATTTCCATACAAATCCATACAGTTCCAATATTTCCATAAAATCCATTCCAGTTCATACGATACTCAAATACATACATACATACATATGGTCAGTATTGTCACACTACTCACAACTGCATAAGTCACCTAGTCTCACAGCGGTTACGTTCCAACACATTAAACTACGAAGGTTTCCGACTCAAGCCCAATAGTGAATCCATTGCTACATATGCAACTACACAAGGTCACCTGGTCTAACCCCGATTACGTTACCATGTGAAAACTACGCTGCGTCAACCTAGGCCCACTATGGTCCGTTGCTACATTCGGTGACCAACCGAATCATACTGGTGATATTTCGCACCCCAGATATAGAGCCGGCCACTCTTCCCCACGGTAGTTAGCTGTTACAGGGCACATCGTACGGTAGTTAGCCGCCCCTAGCTGCTACAGCGTACGATAGTTAGCCGCCCCTAGCTGTTACAGCGTACGGTAGTTAGCCGCCCCTAGCCGTTATGGCGTACTGTAGTTAGCCGCCCCTAGCCGTTTTTCACAAAACCTGGAATCACTTTGGAACTCACGTCCCTATACATTTCAGCATACGGTTATAAGCCGCCACATAACTGTTTTTCACAAATACCTGGAACATTTACATACATACACACGTACCACACTTATTTGGTTTACGGCAAATCATATCGTTTACAATTTCAAGTATACAGTTTATGCAAATATGGATTACGATCACCTCAATAATACAGTTTAAACAATATAAACGGTTTTCCAATCAAATAAGAGATGATACGCAAAATCCCCAATTTTCTCGAAAACTATAACCCAAAAATCCTGTATTTTTACCTGATAAATTCCCCCAAATAAGTAGTCAAAACATACATACGATCGTACCCTATAGGCTTACCGATCCTGATTTCAAAAATGAACTGATATAAACAGAATCCCCTTACCTCAACCCCAAACCGAACCACGAACTCTACGGCCCTCAAAACTACGAACCGAGACTCCGAAATCTACAAACCACAATACTAAACATGCTTATAATCCATACTACTACACATATACCGAATCAGAAATGAAAATCAAGCCTTAACTCGATTTTGGCCCGAAACCCAAAAATGCTCGAACCGAGATTCTGATCCACAGAAGTTGTAGAGAATCCCTCCATGATCCTCGTGGTAACCTCAGATTTTCGATTTTATTAACTATTGGCTAGGAAATCTATAGAGAGAGAGAGAGAGAGAGTTTAGAGAGAGAAAGTAGAGAGAGAGATGTGAGGAAACTTAATGAAGAAGAAACCAAATTTTCCTTTTATACCCCCTTTGACCCGCCCGGTTTTCGTCGACGAAAAGTACCTTCATTGAAGAAAAGTCAAGGATTTCATCGCGGATGTTGGTAGCCTTGTCGACGAAGTCTGATATTTCAATTTCTCCAGACCTCTCGGCTTTTCTTTGTCGACGAACCTCTGAATTTCGTCGACGAAAAGTCTACTCCCTTCGTCGATGAAATCTGGCTTCGTCGACGAAATCTGTAGAAATCCCTTTATATATTTTCTGGGTTCTTACAGTAATTGTTGTGAGACGAGGTGACCTTGTGTAGTTGCGTACTAGTGTGACGACACTGGCCGTATGCATGTAAGTATGTATGTTTTGGGTATCATATGTACTGGAATGGTTTTTGTGAAAATACTGGAACTGTATGTATATGTATGGAACTGTATGGAAATGTTTCGAACTGTATCGTATTTTATAGTGTTATGAAGTATGTAATATAACACCGGTATGCCACACACTGATATTACTTGTTGTCTCCCTTACTGAGAGATGACTCACCCCGAATATGTATTAATGTTTTCAGGTACTTTGGGTAGCTGAAACTAGCATCCTAGCATCCGGAAGCGAGGGGTGTTGTTTAGCTACTACTAGTGCCTGATAGGTACGAGTTTTTGTAATCGGGTTGTCATGATGGATTTTGTAGACGCCCATAGTATGTATGGTATTCATAGGGATGTATATCCTTGTATGGTATAGACTTTGGTATGGTACAATTTATGTATGGAAAGACCGTATTTCGCTGCGTATTTTGGATGAGTATGGATGGTTGCGTGTACGTATGTGGGCATCCGTTCACCCCACGGAGTCGGACCCTCAATTTGTATTGTATCATGTATATTTTAAATTAATATAGAGACAGGTTAGGTTACTGAATTCACACCTGGGACCCACCTGCGGGTTCGGGGTGTGACAACCTTTCAATACCATTAAGACTCCACCTTTGGACTTATAATTGAAGCCATTACAATCCAAAGTGCCACGTGATATCAAACTCTTTCTCAACTCAAGTATATGTCTTACATTACACAATGTTTTTAGAGCGTCATCAAACATTTTTATCTTTACATTTCCTATGCCAACTGTCTTACAAGAAGCATCATTACCCATAAGAACTGATCCAGAGTTTACTAACCTGTAAGTGCTGAACCACTCCTTGTTTGGAGTCATGTGATAAGAACATGCCGAGTCGAGTATCCAAGAGTTTATTAGATTATCCAACTTTGCTGAAACTGATAGAACATCACCATCCACTGAATCCTCTTCTTGAACAACATTCACAGATTTTAAAATCCCCTTATGCTTGTTAGCATTTCCCTTCTTTCAATCTGGATACTTCAGTTTCACATGCCCCTTTTTACTGCATTTATAACACCAGATTTCCTTCTTCTTCTTGGATTGATTTCAGGATTTCTGATTAGACCCATTCTTAAACTTTCCTTTGCCTTGCTCATTGCTACCCTTTATCACAAGTCCTTCTCCTTCATCACAAATCTTCAATCTTTGATGAAAATTCAACAAAGCACTTGTTACCTATTCTAAATCAAGAGTTTCTTTTCCCCACGTAAGAGTGGTTACAAGATTTTCATAGGTATGAGTTGAGGGCAAGGAATTTAACAGCATCAAAGCCTTATCATCCTCATCAAATTTCACATCAACTCTCATAAGATCACTTATGATTTGATTAAACGCATTGATGTGTTGATCTAGACTAGATCCTTCTACCATCTTAAGTCAATATAAACGCTGCTTAATAAAAAGTTTGTTATTGAGGGATTTAAACATGTACTGACTTTCTAACTTTAACCAGATAGCCGCTAGAGAATCCTCCTCCATCACCTAATAGAGAACTTCATCAATCAAACATAAGCGTATTGTAGATGCTGCCTTTGCTTTCAAATCTACCCATATTGTCTCATCCATTCCTTTCGATTGAGTATCAAGCAGAGCCTTAGCCATTCCTTGTTGCAAAAGAATGTCCTTCACTCTCCTCTGCCATAAACCAAAGTTTCTAGTTCCATCAAATTTAATGATGTCAAACCTTGCAGAAGACGATCCTGATGCCATAACAACTTCGCTCTGATACTAATTTGTTGTGATAATGGATCGGATAATGAAGATGCACAATGAAAATTAAACAACAGGTAAATAAAAATACACAACAAGAACAAGATTTACGTGGTTCGGCAAAGCCTACATCCATGGAAGCAATGGCACACGAATTTTCACTAAGAAAAGATGTACACAATACACTTCTCTAATGATCATTCTCTCTCTCATATATGCCCAGAATAACATATATAAAAGTTTCTCAGAGGTTTCCCCCCGTTTGCCCAACCACCTAACGTTCAAAATTCAAAAATTCTGAAAAACTGCTCGCAACCCAGGCGCCTCTTGTCAACGAACACAGGGCTTCGTCGACGAGACCAAGAAGATCCTTCATCGACGAGAGTAGACTTTCATCTAAGAATCCAGAAAATTGAAATTTTCTTCTCTTGGTAATTACTCGTCGACGAACTTCAGAGCCTTCATCGATGAGCCTCTGCTATCCCCTCGTCGACGAACATAAGCCCTCATCAACGAGGCTGCTGTGCTGCCCCCTTCATGTTTTTCCTTCTTCTTTCTTTGCTTATAAAAACAAAAGTATAAGAGCCACAAATAACAGTATCCTGGAAATGTGTTTTCTGACCCAATACACACCGATCTGGTGAGGACAAATAATGTTTTAAGGAAAACAACATTGTAATGTACCTTGAAGCATTTTTTAGTACTACAACATTTTCCTCATCTTATTCCTACAATCTTAAAATTTTATTTTTGCGAAATGGCTGGTTCTTCAACCTTGAGGGAATTTGCTACAGATTTTGTCAAACTTGAACGATTCGATGGAAGCAATTTCAGGCGCTAGCAAAAAAAGATGCACTTTCTTCTTGCGGGTCTCAAAGTGGTGTATGTTCTGACCACTCCCAAACCTGCTATGAAGGAGAATGAGACTTTGGCTGAAGGACGTGCAAGACTAAGATGGGAACAAGATGATTATATTTGCAAATGCCACATTTGCAATTCAATGTCAGACAATCTGTTCGATTTGTATCAGAATATGGCTACTGCAAAGGAGTTATGGGATGCACTTGAGGCTAAGTATCTCACAAATGATGAGACTAGAAAGAAATTTCTGACTAGAAAACTTTTCAATTATATCATGGTTGATAATAGGTCTGTTGTAGAGCAGTTTCATGAAATTATACATGTCCTTAACCAGTTTAATCAACATAATATGAAAATGGATGAATGAATATCTGTTTCATCTATTATTGACAAGTTACCTCCATTCTAGAAAGATGTTAGAAAGTCTTTGAAGTACAGGAAGAATGATATGTCTCTTGAACAATTGGGCCAAAATTTCCAAGTTGAGGAAGTGTTCAGGCAAAACCAAAAAAGTGCAAAAGAGCATATTTCCAAAGTGCATATGATAGAAGAAGGAGGCAGTTCTAAACAACCCCAACATCCCAAAAAAGGGAATTTGAAGAGGAAGTACAATTCTGACAAGAATCAAAATAAGAAAAAGAAAGGTTCATGCTTCCATTGTGAAAAACCTGGACACTACAAAAGTGAATGTTGTCTTCTCAAGAAAAAGCAAAATGAAACAAACTCTATCAAGTTTGTGGCAATGATTTTTGAAATCAATGTTGTTGAAGATGACTGTGCCTAATGGATTGACTCAGGTGCAACAAGGCATGTTTGCAAAGATAAGAGTTCATTCTCAAAGCATGAATCGATGGAAGATGGCAATGTTCTCTACATGGGAAATTCGTCCACTGCTATAGTCAAAGGCAAAGGAGATGTCACTTTTGAATTTACTTCTGAAAAAATTTTGACTCTCACTGATGTATACCATGTATCAGAAAGTAGAAAGAATCTAGTTTCTAGAAGTCTACTTAATAAGTTTGGTTTTAAGTTAGTGTTTGAATCTGACAAATTTGTACTCTCTAAGCATGGAGTCTTTGTGAGAAAAGGCTATATGTATGAGGGTATGTTTAAGCTTAATATCAATAAAGTGAATGTTTCTGTTTATATTGTTGATTCACTTTCTTTATGGCATAATCGTTTAGGACATATTAATACTATAAAATTGCATGATATTCATCGGCATGCTATATATAGAGTGTTAAAGTATTTGAAAAATATTATGGATTATGGCATACATTATGAAGGATATCCTACTATTTAGGAGGATTCACATATGCCGGTTGGCTCACTGATCGTAATGATCATACATCAACTAATGGGTGGATATCATCCTTGGTGGAGGAGCTATCTCCTGGGGTTCAAAGAAGCAAAGCCTTATGACAGATTTCACTATGGTATCAGAATTTGTGGCTTTAGCTTCTAGTAGCAAAGAGTCAGAATGGCTTAGGAATTTGCTATTAGAAATTCCAATTTGATCAAAACCTATGCCACCTATATCTTTGCATTATGACAGTGAGGCAACTTTGTCATAGGCATATACTAATATATATATAATGGTAAATCCAGACATATTGGCCTAAGACATAGCTATGTGAGGGAATTAATTACTGATGGTGTAATTACCATAGATTTTGTGAGATCAAGCCAAAATTTGGCTAACCCATTAACAAAAGGACTTGCAAGAGACATGGTCTAGAAAATAATAAAGGGGATGGGACTTAAATCCATAACTCATAGTCACCAATGATGGAAACTCGAATCAACACTTGAAATTTTCAAGCTTTTGAGTTCAATGAACAAAGTACATCATATGTAGTGACTGGAAGCACTAAAATGTATATGTGTCACATAATTCATCCCAATTAAGGAAAATAGTGTTTTGTACCTGTAATGTGAAAAGGTGAGGTTGAGCTTAAGCTCTTAATAGGTTTATAACAGATTCTATGAAGTACTTTAATTACAGGGGTACCTTTGATAAGCCTACCTATATGAGTGTCGAAAGTGGTGGCGCTTCCTATGAGAAATGAATTTATCTCTAGAGCACTCATCAAACTGGGATATAGATGTAAGGCCAATCCATGCGTCAACTTTTGGGAGCACCCCAAAGATCTGATAATTTGTGTGTGATATACATCCGGTTAATCAAAAGAGGATTGCTAGTTCAAAGTTTGACTAATATGTAATCCTGATTAACTTTGATATGTGTTTACGAAGTGAAGGTTCAAGTTCTAAAAACACCTTCATTTATGCATATATTATCTTTCTCTAAATAAATTGTTTTTCATCTATATTTTGAAAATGATGGGGGAATGTTGAAATATTTTCTAAAATATATGATTTTATGGGTTTTCAAAATGTTCCTTTGATGAATTTTCTAACGCATCCATGAGGAGTATTTAATGTTATGTCGGTTTGTCCCACATTGAAAAAGTGGTGGCACAACCAAGTGGTGCGACCAGGAGACTAGGTGCGACCTGGTCAACAATACCATAGACTGAACATGAAATCTCAAGAGTCTTAACCAGGGGCTTGACCAGAGCGTGACTAGGCTTGACCAGAGTGTGACTAGGCTCGACCAGGCACTCGACTAAGTCGACGCCAGGTGCGACCAGGTCGAATTTGCATCGCGATATGAATAGATGCAACCTTTCGGAAAAAGCATGATTTTGTCTATATAAAGACAGAGTTAACTCCACGAAAAATATAGAAAATTCATCATTCTCTCCTTCGCTTTCTTACAAAAAGCTTCCTCAGATTATATCATTTTCAAATCTGGATTCTATTATCTGCAGAAATAAAATTCCAGAAAATTTATTCAAATTACTTTAAGGGTGTTTGTGATCAGTTTTCGTTTGTGTATTACGCAAACTGATATCAGATTATATTCTGAGTTTCATTATATCGTGAAAATGTATTTACTGACCCAATATACGCTAATGTGGTGGGGCAAATAACGTTTTAAGGAAAACGACATTGTAACGTGCCTTGAAGTATTTTTCAATACTACAACATTTTCCTATCTTATTCCTACAAAAACTAAGCTTTCAAAAAACTATTCAATACTTAATTCAAAAGGTTTCCCTACTAGAATTTGAGAAGTCTAGGTGGAAAAGTTTACATTTTTTTTTGTTGGGTGTCTATCCTACCTTATGGTAAATTTGCCCATAAATGCCCAAATGCAAAAGAGGAGATTCTCAAATTTATGGCAACTCCAACTGTTCTAACCTAAAGGGTAGCTGTATGTCAAATTTGTAGTTTGGGCTCAACCTCACTAGAATGACGCTTGAAAAGACTTTCTATAGCATCATTTTTATCTCTCATGGATTATGAGCTTCCAAATATGTTTCTAAAAGAAAATTTTGACATGTTGATGAACATGTTTGATTGATCCAATAAACTAATTTAATTAAGAGGGAGTCGCTTTTTTAGACCCAAGTTGCTTCATATATCCTCCTTCCAACAACCTTCCTTCTTAAAAATGAGTTATCCCACTCTTGTTGAAAGATTAGATGTGTTGGGTTTAGAATTGGGTGTGAACCCTAGAGAAGTGGGAAGCCAGGGGGTTTAGAATTGCGTGCGAGCCCTAGAAGAGTGGGAAGCCGGGGGTCAATCCAAATATTTACATCCCCTCCTTATCCTAGAGTGAAGTGTAACTCTTTTCTAATTATATCTCTTTATAAATAGTTTTCTAAAGGTAAAAATATGAACCTAAGTAGTTTCGTCCTCTCATAATCTAAACTGAACATGTAATAGAAGATATTGGCTTTATAAGAATGACTTAGACTAAACACTTTTTGTAAGAGGTCTAGTAGTCAAAGAAGGCAATACCTCCCCAAAGTTGGTAGACCATTACATTTAGTATTATACCCATTATAGAAGTACTGTCATATGAGTGAATCATACACAAGGATATGGGTCCTAGATTGATGTGTGGACCACTTTAATAAGAACACTGAAAATTAGTCGGGAATCACATTCCCAAATTGAATAAATATTATAGACATTTGTCACATAAAAATGGTTTAAACTTTAACCTCGTGAAACACCTTCTATAAAACAAAATTATCAGACCTAATAGATCAAAACGGATAATAATCACCAAAGTTGATCCAAGACCGGTGCATTAATTTAAACCCCCATGAGGGCATCCCTACCAAAAATCTCTTTACCCAAGATTAAATTATCCATAATAGCACTTTTAAAACAGCTGCTTGGGAAGGAGCAAATAAATCATCCATTGATGCGTTCAAACAATTTGCCATGATCTTTGATATGATCATTTTGATAATGAAATATGAGGGAAAACTAAGTCGATGCATGAACTTGCAACAAAATTTTGTCAAAAAACTTCAAGTAAACCACCCTACATATATGAGCCATAACCAAATCAATAAACACCAACAATCAACATCAGTGAGTTAAGCCTGCAGAGATGACCCAAGGAATCCATGTCAAGAAGGGTCTGTTCAGTATTTTTAAAAGTTATAAAAGTAGAAAGTACGGTGACAATTTTGTAATTCTTTAAAAACTGAAAATAAAAACTATTTTCCACAGCTCAGGCCCTAAATATTCCAGATTGATCTAATTTCAAGATTTTTAAGTTTTCTGCAACGGCATTCTCGGTAATAATAGTCCAGTTTTCTTTCCACATACAAATTCAATACTGAAAATTTTCTAACGTACTTCTAGCGCCATCTCCATGTATGCTACATGGAGACAAATAGACAACAGTAATGAAAAAAGAAAAACCCATCATCGTTTCTTGAAACCATATTTCTTACGTTCATAAAACAGATCTGTTTTAGCACTCCCTAAATTGACAATCTTAGGACAACCATCCCTATCCTTCTCCTGCTGCGTACACTCTTTGCAGTAGTAGGCATCGGAGATTCCAACTCCTCCGCAGATGACACACCGACCCTGGAATGATCCATAGTTGCATTCATCACAAACTCGCACAAGCGTGCAGGGACGCACATAGGAATCACAGATTACACACTTTCCATCACATTTCTCACACAATCGTCCAATAGCAATGCCTGGCTGCTTCCTGCACATAATTAAATCAGGATGATGCTTGGCCATGGTTTGTCCAAGAAGCTTTGGTTCCAAATGTACTAAAAGACCTGCAAAATTTCTCATTCCACACAGTTAATACCAGTAGCAGATAGTCTCATCAGTGTATATTATACTCTCCTCACACTGATAAAACTAGCAGAAAATAGTATCAGCATAGAAATTTATAATCAGGACCATAATACTAAAAAATAAGAGGTTAAATTAAATGCAAGACAGATATAATAAAACAGTTCATGGGACATGGAACAATATCCAGTCAGAAGACAATGAGCATCCAGAATAGCATCAAAATCATTTCCTCCTCCCCTTGTACCTTCCAAAGAAATGGTTCAGTTTCTATTTGCCAATGATCAACCTTTTTCTCTTGCATATGTAGATTTTTTTTTTTGTGCGATAAACAAATATAGCATTTATTGTTAAGCAACCACATTACATAAAAGTTTAAGCTGTTCGGTTGTGGACCAAGATCGCATAATTGATGCAGTGAAAAATATGGCATCTGTGACAACAAACTTGATGCAATGAACAAAGATGACATCTGTCAACATCAAAACCTGATGCAAGCTTTGTCACAACCACAACAGGTCCACTAGTCTGGTCTCCAACTTTCAAACTCAGGCTCATAACGGGAACAGTTGTTTTTTATCTTTTTGACTTTTCCTCTTCAATCCAAATTGCAGCACAGCCAAAAGGACATAATGGCTTGCAAGGAATATCCACCCCCAATTTACTTGCATGCATGGAAAATAAACACTAGTCACTATTGGAGAAAAAAAAAATCCAAGCAGGGAATTTGTGCCTTCAAAGAAATTGTAGAATACCACAATCTTAGTCAAGTGAAAGGCTCTCATAGTGAAGAAACATGCTATATGTCAGCAGAAGACTTGCATCTGTTTGTCAACAAAGTATAACATCACTTAGGTCAAAGTCTAGTAGTCTGCAAGGACGTCAATTGCTCAACTAGGGAAAAAGTTGTGCCAAGCTTGTCTAGGGTGGTAGAGCCTTAACTTGCTTATAGCCGCTTGCCTTGTGCCCATTTGGCGGGTAAATAAATAGTATCGCAAGGATTTTTCTTTAAGTTGAGCAACATGTTAGAGAAAAAAGGTTTTCTTGTGCTAGATTAGGAATTGCACAAAAAGATACATGGGGAAGGGTGAAATCTTCACCTTGTAAAACTCACTAGCCATTATAATCGTGTTCAGCCTACATGCCTCTCTTGCTAAACGCACATTGCCTACAAAAGAGTGTTGGAATGAATCTCATTGCTTTGTTATTCATCATATGACTCACTTTCTTACCACATGTTCACTTGAAGCTAGGCACTAGCTGCATACTTAAGAGTTAATGAGTAATATAAATTGAAGATCCTGTTTCAATGGCTTCAAGAATATAAATTACTTTAATGGGGGTTCTTTTTATGTGGCCTTAGTGGATCAATCTACTTCCCAGCTCTGCCACAGCATTAATGATTTTGCTCCAGCCCTTTGAATTGAACCCCTCTGGAAAGGCTATGTACCTCCATCCGCTGGCGTTGATCTCCTTTAGGGCAAGGAACCTACCAAAACTGTTCACCTTGAGACTGGTGATGCTTGCCAGTGGCATTAAGTGTTATTCTTGCTCATAGTCTCACCGAACTAGTTGAAGGGTTTAGAGAGAGAGAGAGAGAGAGAGAGGGCAGAAGGGATACAAGGAACACATATTGTTTAAGGCATGGGGGAGGGAATTAGGGCTATTTTAAGAGGTGATAGACCATTAGTAGAGTCTAGAGATCCCTAGCCCAGGATATTATTCATCTTTAATAAGATAGAATTAAAAAAAGTCATACAGTTCTTAGGCACAAGCTTTTTTCCAAATCTAACAGACAAAGAACTCCAGTCCTCACTTTCCTTTGCACATACTGTATATACTCATTTGCTATGAATGAAGCATCCAGTACTTGTCTACCATAGACGTTAATGTTCTGAGATACCAGATTGGCCAACGCTTTCTTTCAGCTTACTTTCCAACAAATACCTTTGCTATGATTTTGTATGCACTCCCTGATAAGCAATCAGTCTAAAGTCATGGAGTTCATGGGCACCAGCAATTTCGGCATGAGTACCAAGAAATTAGCATTGAGGCTACTCTTGAAGTTCTCATCTTTGTGGAACTCTTTCCAAAAGCCCATAACATTGTCCTTAGCCGAGTCCCAAAAGCAAGGGAACAAGGCCAGTGTAAATCTGTCCAGCCCCAGTGCATATCCATTCGGCTCCCTGGTCACCTCAAAATTTCTTTGCTATAGGGGATCACCAACTACTTGCTAGCACTCTTGTCAAAACTTTTAAAAACACTAATCCATCCCACAGAAGCCTACATCCCCAGTATTCCATATAAAGCTCCTAATAGAATCTGACAGTTTCTGCCTTAATGTCTTCCTTGTGGTGATCCTGTTTCACAACTAACCAGCTAACAAATTTTCTTCTCGTGTGACCCCTACATTTATCCATAGCTCTCTTGAATTTTGACTTACACCTCCAGAAAATTTCTTCCACTTCTGCATGTGAGTTAAGCATACCTTTTAGAGTGTTTCTATAAGTCTGAGCAACTGCAGACCGCATTATTGTTTCTACTTTCTATCCAAATCTGCAATTCACTTCTTACCTCATTCTTGACTCTACCTTCATGAATTCTTCTTTGTTCTAAAGTCTCAGCTAAAATTGAAGCTCTCTCGGCATTTTTTTGCTAAGACACAGTTTGGTCTTCCTTCAAAAACATACCTAAACACCAATTATTAACACAATCATGGAAATCTTATGATTTTAGCCACATATTTTTGAATCTGAAAGGCCTTTTTTCTGATGTTAAACTCCATTGGTTTCAAGCTTGATAGGCACATGATCAAAAATTGCCTGCTCTGAGCTTTTTGGCTGATATTGGGAACCTTTTTTCTAATCCCAATGATATTTTAAAATGGTCCAAGCTAGATAAAACCGGATGCACCCAATTGTCGCTCCAGGTACACATAGCCACTGCTAATGGAATGACAAATAGTTCTGATTCCTGCATGAACTCAGAAAAATTCCTCTTTGCAAATGTTTTTCTGCTAGTGTGTACTCTTTTATGGTATTTACAAGTTACAACATTAAAATCACCCCCTATATACCAAAGAACTGACCATTGACGCTTCTAATCCTTCAATTCTTGCCATAAATAACCTTTCATTGTATCTGAGGGTCCATATGGCGTAAAAACCAACTTAAATTATCTTATTTTGGCTTAAAAAGGCAGGACTTTGAAAATGTTCACAAGAAACTATCTTCCTTCTCTAGCAAAGTTTGAATTACTGTATCTCCCACTCTCCCTCATACAAATAGCATATAATATATTTGCCCCCACAATACCCATCTTCAGCAGTTTGTCAAGCATTAAAAAGTTTCTGGCTCCCATTCCTATCCCTTTCATAAGAATTGCACTTCCTCCACCACCCCATCTGTAAAATGCATGCAGAAGCATATCAGAGCATCATTTTCTATATCCAATGAGTATAGATCAGGAAATTAACCCTTAAACCTTTGAAAAATAATCAGCACACCAGCTATGATGACAAAAAAGAATGGCGATCCATTGCCAACCCTTTGGACCCCTTAGCTGCTGAGTCATTTATGCATTATTTTCCACCCCATACTTCACCTCTACCAACTTACTCAAAAGGTCTCCCTTTTCCATTCTAAATCTCCAAAGCAAGTTACCCAACAAGTTATGAAGCTATCAACTCTCAATCCCCTCATAACTATCTCACCATTCCCATCTTGTCAAAACGGTGTTTAAGCTCAACCTAGGACAGCCTCAAAGGAGTTTCTTTCGATTGTCCGACAATGCCCTAGCCATTATGGGGGGCATTTGATAAAATTAAGCATATGCATACTAAAGGCCGTCCTTGTCTTGTGTAAGCCTAGTGTTGTGGAATTGTTGGACCACTCCATCAACTCTTTAGTCTCCTGTTTGTTCAAAAGCACAAATGATAACTTTCAGTGGATTTTCACAAGGGTTTATGGCCCAGGTGAAGGACCCTCCAGGCCTCTTTTTTGGAACGAGTTCTTTGCGATAGGAGTAATTGTTGATTTCAGTATGATTGTGAATCCACAGGAAAGAAGTGAGAGCAGCCTTGAGACAAGTAGCATAAGAGAATTCCTTGACTTTATCAACGTGAATGCCCTTATTGATCTCCCTCTCATTGATGGCAACTTCACTTGGTCCAACTCTAGGGAGCCGCATTCCTTTTCAAGGATTGATAGGTTCCTAATTTCGGTTGAGTTGGAACTTCACTTTCCTCACATGATTCAAAATTTACTTCCTAGGCCCATCTCAAATCACTTCCCCGTCACCCTTGACACTAGGGGAGTTAAATGGGGACCATTCGAGAATATGTGACTAAAGCAAGATGGTTTTGGGGAGTTAGTGAAAACTTGGTGGTCCTCTATTCTAGTCAATTTATCTCAAAGTTGAAAGGAATAAAAGAAAAGCTAAGGATATGGAACAAGAACACCTTTGGGAATGTCCAAGCGAAGAAGGTTGTTATCTTAATGGCATCAAGAAGCTTGATGAGCAGGTGATAATCCAAGGTCTTGATGATGAACAGAGTGCCAAAAGACCTATGCTTAAGAAGGAACTGAACAAGTTTATTAATCCTAAAGACATTTCTTGCAAGAAGAAATCTAGAGCTTTATGGCCCAAGGAGGGAGACTGTAACAGAAAATTCTTTCATCGGACAGAAAACACTCATCGTATTAGTAACACCCTATCCATAATTGAAATTGGGGAAATCACCTTAACCAGGGAGGAGGATTTTAGGAAAGGTATTTGTGATTTTTATAAAGACCCTTACACTGAACCCAAGAGGAGACTTAAAGTGGATGGCATCAATGTCAAATCTCTCAGTTCTTTCACTGTGGGGGGCAGCTTGAGAGACCCTTTGATGAAGCAAAAGTCCTCCAAGCTATAAAGAATTGTAATGGGGATAAAGCGTCCTTGGTTTTCTTTCAGGCTAACTGGGTCTCCTCAAGCACGACATGTTAACCGTGTTCAAGGAGTTTCATAGATCAGGAAAATTTCGTTAGTTGCATCAATACGACCTTTGTGAGATTTGCAAGTGGGAAATGAGGCCAATGTTTATTTACAGCAAATGTGTGGAGTGAGAACAGTAAACATAAAGTTGTCTTTCCTTCCATCTACAGCTTGGCTCGTGAGAAAAATACCCTTCTCAGCCATCATCCCCAAATCACTGATCAAGAAATTTTCTAGAATATTCTTTTTACTAGGAATGTGACAAATTGGGAACTTCATGCACTCTCTGACTTTTACAAAATTCTATATAAATTCCATTTCCAAAACATCCTCAATGAACCAAAATGGGCTTTGGACAAAAATGGTGTTTTCACTGTTAAATCTATCTACAAGAAACTCTCATCGATGGAACAAATTGCAACTACTCCCCTTGGATTCACATTTGGAGGACAACAACCCCTTCAAAGGTAGCCTTTTCTGTTTGGAAGTCCACATATGGAAGTATTTTAACCCTTGACAATCTGCAGAAAAGAGAGCTTACAGTCACAAATAGGTGTTTTCTTTGTATGATTGATGCAGAATCAGTCAACGACATTCTTCTCCCCTGCCCTTGGACAAGGAACTTGTGGACTTCGGTTCTATCCTTGACTAGACAACAGAAGGTTATGGAAAAATCAGTTGGAGGGGAATTTTGGGCTTGGGAAGGCATCAGAGCCACCAAGGAGAAGTAAAAGGCTTTGAACCTCATCCCTCTCACCATCTTTTGGTGTGCTTGAAAAGAAAGAAATAAGAGAGTCTTCAAAGATTCAACTACTCCGATTTACACTTGCAAAGACCAGTGGGTTGCTGCTGTCTCCAGCTAGCTTAGTGGGCAAATTGTTCATGATCATAATGCAATCCTTGATGTTTGTGACACTCTAAAGAGTGGTCGATGTTTTGTACCACAGGTTGGCATCCCCTTAATGCCGTGCTAATATAATTTTCTCTTCACTGATTTTTTTTTTTTATAAAAAAAATATTTGTTAAAAATTAAGAGGCATTTTTATAACTCAAAACAATTTAGCAAAAAATAATGCCTCGTATATAAAACATAAAAATATTAGCTACAAATATTTTCTTTTAATACAAATGTTATAGAACTTGAAAGTGTTATTTTTAATAATAAAAAATGAAGATAAAATAGCTAGAACTATAAACTTATAATAACAAACAAAACATTCCATCCACCAATTATAAATGCTATTTAGATCACAAATTGTACCATAATTACCATCTCGCATTAACATCATCCCATATTTATAATAATTGGATTGTAATTTCATCACGTAAACTTCTTATAAATTGCTGGTCTTGTGCACTCCAATGGGACATGTTTGTTTCATTATCACCTCTATTTCTGTCATTTCCTCTCCAACTAGTACTACAGGTTGATCAAATTGGGGAAATGTTCATATGACAATGACTCCTTCCTCATATAATATGAATTGCAAAACAAGAAACTAAATTCCTTTCAACATCATTGTAAAAATGAGCCATTTACTTGAGGATTGGAAACCTAGCCTTCAAAACACCATAAGATTGCTGCTTCAATATTGGAAACTTAGCCTTCAAAACACCAAAAAATCTCTCTATGTCATTTCTAATGTGTGCATGAGCATGACTAAACTTTTCCTCCACCAATGTTGCATGCCTACAGCGAAAATCTCCTAACCAATACTGCATATTGTAGTAAGGTGCCATAAATCCCCAAGTGTGATATAGACAGCATCATAAAAATAATATTTACCTATGAAATTCATTAAAATGAGGTCTAGAAGTTAAATGTTTGTACGTCAATATACTATTAATATTTTTTTTTTTTTAAGTAAATGTTAGAATCACGTACTAAGAGGGGGATTGACCTGCTTGTATGATTTTCTATATATTTCAATGGAAGATGAGTTTGGTTAACAAAGAGAATACTTAGATTATTAAACTAATCTCAACTTTGGCTATTTTTTATTTTTTATTTCGTGGAAACTCCAGCCATCAACGAGCCCTTCAGACCCCCTGATGTGGCACCAACTTTGGCTAATTTTAGCATGTGCTCTTGCTCCTAAACCACCTCCTTCCACCTCTAGCTATCAATATACATTGATTATTACACCATGATACACCATACTATGAATTTAATCATATGGTCCTAAACTGTAGGTCCCTAGCTACCGAAAATATTTACTATACAGCTAGTCCACATCATTTTGTCTATACCCAGGGCCTAACTTTGCTTGTCCTTCCTCAAAAGCCTCACTTCTTTCTCTTCCTACACTATTTGAAGTAAATTATCACAAATTCCTGATTTTTCCATCACTTGATATATATCATCACATGTAGTGGTAGTGGCAGTTGTAGTAGAGAATTAGTGCCAATATTATTGACCAAAACATCGTTAGTTTGCCCAATTGGTCATGGCAATTCATCTATCTTCCCTCTTATTATTCTAATAGTTTGGAAGTGGTAGATGATGTGTCTTGAATTATTTGCGATTCAATATATTACCAATTCCTCACATCACTGAATAATAATAATATTAAACACAAGCATTTTACTCCACCAAAATTGGAATTTGCAACACATCTGGATTGGAGTTTGAGACACATAAACATTCAACAATGAGTCAATATTACAAAAAAAAACCCTTTGGCCCGCTGGAATATTTATCAAGCCACACCTATAAAAAAACCAGAACAATTTTTTTTTCCTCTCGCAATGACAGTGCAATCTTTTTCTAAAGAGGAAAAGACACTCACATTTGGATCCTTTCGTAAGGACCTCCCCTGAGGTTCGAAAAATGCCACAAACCACTCCTCACATTTGGACCCTTGGACACTCACAATCCCTTCCAATAACAGATACTTAACACCTTTAAAAATAAATTTAATAGCGCAAATTTGCCGTTTGAAAATTGGGGCTGCTCGTTCACACACATACAAGTTGTTCATCCACTGCTCACCGTGCACCGACCATGACAGCAGTAGCACCCCTGTCCCCAAGCTCTCCAACACTGAGTTCCACCCCGTATGCGTTAAGAACGCCCCCACCACCAAAGGCATTGCAAAAAGCACCTTCTCCTGTGCACACCACTTCACTATCAACCCCTTCTCCTTCACCTCCTCTGCATTTTCCGGGCAGCGTTTCCGTCTCGCCCATCACCACGTTTGGCCGCAGGATCCACAAAAATGGTTGGCCGCAATTCACAAGGGAGGACTAGTGGGTTTTGGGCCATTTACAAGCGATGAGGTTGAGGGATCCAGTGGTGTAAATGCGGGGGAACTTGGTGGCGAGGGTGCACAAGACTTCAGACTCGAAGTTGTCGAAGGTGCTGGTGATGATGGCAGAGGCCCCCACCACCGGGTGCAAAATCACGTTATGTTGATGATGGCAGAAGGGTGTGTGCAATTCTCCATTTGTTCTATCATGAAGTTGAACATGAATCACATGATATTGTCTAGATTGGTTATTCCATAGAAAGTTTGCATATGCTTCAGCTTGTTCCCTTGAATTAAGCTTGGTGCTGGAGAGAATGGGGCCGGCAGCGGGGTACAAGCGACAATTGGGAGAGGTGAGATTCGAGGGGATGATCAACGGGAGGGAGGATTGAGAGAGAGATGTTGAACGAGCAGCCCTGAATTTTGAAGGGCAAATTTGTCCTACTAATTTTTTTTTTTTTAAACGGTGTAAAGAATTTATTATTGGAAGGGGTGTGAGTGTCCAAGGATCCAAATGTAGGGGAGGTCTGTGATTTCAAACTTCGTTCTTGTCTTTTTAGCAAATCTCAGGCGAGGTGGGTGTCTTATGCCCTTTTCTAAACCTCAAAAGCACCTCACATAACCCAATTAATCATAAATAAAAATTCAAAAATAATAATAATAAGTTGCATATCACAGAACCCACACTCATTGCAACCTGTTGCATACTCACTCCGGCCTAAGGGGCGGTTGGGAAAGAGAACCTCAGATTTGCAAGCAGACTTACGGAGTAATTGGAGGAGCAACCACGATGTTTGAAGCAGGGGATTACAAAGCTGGTGCGGCAGCAGAAAGCAGTAAAAGAGATTTGTTGCGTTAGGGGGGGTGAATTAGGGTTTTGAGAGTGACCTGGAGATATGGGAAAGGTTTTGCAGAATTTGTGGTTTTCTACAGTCAAAAATCACTTAAAATTACATGCTAACCTTTTCTAAAATCTTTCAACTATTAGGTCTCATATTCTTTTATCTGAAGGTGGACGCCTACCTTTATTTTGCATCAAAACCCAAAGAAATAGCGAATACAAATGCATGTACGAAAAGAAATAGCGAAACGAACAAATTAACAAAATCAACATCAGAAGCAACAAGTCCAAAAAACGTTAAATCAAACCAAATGTAAAATCTAAGCATTCCAAACGGAGTAAAATCACAGCTCAAACATTTTCCTCTGTTTGCTTCAAAACGCCAAACTATAACGTGATAACCCATTATTCGCTTGAAAAGCCCCAAACCAAAAACGCAAATAAGAAAGAAGTTCCAGCCTAAGTTTCAATTTCTGTTTGAAACTAGAGAGAGAGAAGTTTACCTGCAACTCAATGGAGAGAGAAATAGCAGGAAATCGAAGACAGAGAAGGAATCAGCCCCGAAGCGCCTGTAATGGAGAAGGAGAAGGAGAAGAAGAAGAAGAAGAAGAAGCAGCAGCAGCAGCAGCTTCTGTCGTTCTTTTTCCTAGTAGTTCCCATGGGCCATGAAGAACAATGGCCCATTACCCACAGCTGATGGAGCCCAGAGGTCTGTCTCTTGTTGGGCCCAAAGCCCAACCAAACTCGGCCCACTTCGGACATGGCCTCATTTTGGGAAAGAGTTGAAATTGGAATCAACAAATGGAGAAATTTTGCTAGAAGAATAAATAGATTTTGTTAATTAAAATATTTTATTTTAAAAAAAATATAGGCACCTTTGATTCATGAAAAAGTTTTTTTTTTATTTTTTAAAAAAATTACAAAAATATTATTCGGCTTTTCAGTTCCCAATATTCATATGAAAACTTTAATTCTTAAAACAACAAAAAAATCCCTTTTTTAATTTTCTGCAGATATGTCAAAAATTTTAAAAATAATTTGGCATTTTTTATGTCCCATTAAATAAGTAATGAAAATAAAAATTATTTTTCACTACTAAAAACTTACCATCTAATGCATTTAAAAAAATTAAGTCAATATTTAAAATTAAGAATTTCATTTCCAGTCAAACTAGTTGATATGAGCACTGAATTCATACAAATGTCAAGATTAGCCCACTAAACGATACCAAGATGAATGGTTATCTTGATTCATTAGAAATTGAGCAGGAAGTTAAACTCGAAACTCAAGCACGAACTCGATGAGCCATATGAGGTGAAAATCTTATTTACGGTTTTGTAGAGTGGAAAAACTCATCTTCATAATTTAAGTAAAATTTTCATTTATTATTTAAAATAATGTGTACATTAAAAAACATTCTTTATGAACTATTAAAATTAAGCTAAAAAATAAATCAAATTAAAAATTTTAGGAACATGACTAATTTTATTAATCATATTTAAATACAAAATTATCATATATAATAAATGATTAAAAGAACTAGAATGACACAGTGAGAAGACATTGATTTGATACGTAGACCGCCAATCATGCATGGTGCCCTTCTACAATATATATATATATACACTATATAAGAAAGGGTCAAGGCCCTTCCTTTATTATGTTCACACTAGGTGCCTTGCATATATATATATATATATATAAATGGATGCCGAGGCTTTATTGCATGCAAAGAAACTAATTTTATGAAACATGTGTTTGGCAATTTGGTTAAGGACAACCAGCCAGGTCTCTTTGATAATATATATTTTAACTAAGAGTATTTTATGTTGTGTTATTTCCTTCCATGTGGAGAAAGCCCAACTGAGTTTTATTAAAAGATCAAAGCCCAGCCCTTTTAGTGTGGAAAATCTAAAGGAAGTTGTAAAAAGAGAGGGGAGAAGAGAGGAGCCGTCACTTCTCAAAAGAAAGAGAGAAAAACGTGGTTTTTTCTCATGCTGTTTAGATTTCATCAAGATTCCGATCCCGTTTCGTCTGTGGTCCGATCGAGTTGAAATTTGGAGGAGAGGTTCACGACTCAAGGAGCTACAATTTGAACGGTGAAGATCGGATTTGGAGCTCAGGAGTTGGGGTTTTTGCTTGTGAACAGTAACCGCGAATTTGGTATATTCTCTCTAATTCTTTTTGTATTTACCAAGATTGTAGATATCTTGATGAGAGATTTTTGTATCCACTAATTACAATTAGAGAAGACTTTGTGTACCCATTATTTGATTGATAGTGGAGATTTTAACTGGATTAGGTTCCATAATTTTTCTTCCTCACACCGGGGAAGTTTTTCACGTAAAAAAAAACTGCTTGTGTTCTTGTGACTTGGTGTGATTGATTATTTCTCTTATTATTTCCAGCACGTATAAAAGTAGAGATACACTATATTTGCTTGTATATAGGAAGAAGAATTATTCCGCTATGGTTGTTTATTGATATCTCTCCAAACATTTTAGTCTATGTACATATATGTATTAGGTTTGGATTTATTTCTATTTAGCCCTTTTTGTATTGCTGCTTGGGATATTGAATTATGGCTAGCCTGCGCGCAGCCGTTGCCTCTCTCTCTCTCTCTCTCTCTCTCTCTCTCTCTCTCTCTCTTCCTCTATGTAACTGTACCATTACATGGAAGTATAAATCTTCACATGGTATCAGTGCCTTCTCGGCAAGGCTGATTTGAGCACATACTACACTCAGTTGTTTAGCTTTTCTCGTTGGTTCATTTCCAGCAGTTTTGTTTCTGATGGGCACATTGGCATTATCTCAGTTGGTTGGAGTTCTTGCTCGTGGCGACGATTGTTGCAGACACCGAGCTCCCTTCCTGCACTATCTCTGAATCTCTGCACTGAACTCCCTTCCTACGTTGTCATTCGGAGCTCCCTACAGTCGTTGTTGCCGTCGTTGCTTGGAGCTCTCGCAGATGATCTTCCTTCCTCTTCATAACCCAAAAACCAATCTGACCCTATCTCAACTACTTACCCTTCTAACAAGATAACTCAGTCAACCTCTACTGCTGCAGAGCTCTATCCGCCCTTCTATCTGGATTTTTTGAAATGTTTGTAATGCCGGGATGAGATATCTCTCACTAAGGGAGATAAACTAATATCAGTGTATAGCAACATGAGTAATGTCGTAATTAAACATGAACTGTACATAAATCTCTCATTAAACAAAAGTCGGGTCATCATCCAAATTTAACATAACTAGACTCCACAAAAACCCAACAAAACATAGAAGCATATTTGATTCTATATATTAAAACACTTTCAACAAATACTATTATGTTTCATTTATTATAGAACAAACATCTATTTTAAAGATAAATAAGTAGAAATAAAAAGGCTGCAAAAATAGAATATCTTTTTGAAGTTTAGGGTCATTTAGTTTGGAAAAGAATTTTTGTTTTATATATTTCTATTTTTTGTAAAGCATTTGTCTTTTTAATAAGAATTATGAAAAACTAAAAAAATAGGCTAGTATTTTTGTAATTCTCAAAAAATTAAAAATTAAAAACAAATTTGCTTTCTATAAAATGATTGAAAGAGTTAATTATTTATTTATTTATCCATAGCTTTTGTAAAATTTAAATTCCCTTTATGAGTTTGTAATGATCTGCTTCTTTTACCAATTTTTTTTTCCATAATAATAAAGACCGATATAATAAATCCAGTAGATCATAATCAACTTGAACCCGTGGGTACTAGAAATATATCAGAATTACAACATGGAAGCTTAAGTAACAGGAAACATAAAATCATATATATCTCATAGTACCATTCAACACAATACCAGAGTTACCACATCCATTAAAAGAATATGCACCAACCCAATTGCATAAAGAGTCCTAGGGTCACTTCCCATAAAATCCATCTAATCCTATCAAAATACTTACCCTTCAGAAAGGGTAGATTAGTTGTAACTACCTCTGTGGAGTTTTATCCGCTCTCCTATCTGGAGCTCCTGAAATGTTCATGCAATTTGGGGTATGACACCTCTCAATAAGGGAAATAAACTAATATCAGTGTGTGGTAACATAAGTATTTTCGTGTTATACATAAAATCATATATAAACATATTCAGTGAAACTGTCTGTATCATATCTAGAAAAACATATATATAATCATATCATGACATAACATATTGGATTTCCATAAACATAATTCATCTTATATAATAATAATATAAAACAGCCCTAGAAAGTTAGCTAGCTAGTGTCATGTCTTACCCCCACATGACTGGGTTGTGTGACCCGAAGGCAAGACATGACAATAGCTGGCCGACCACTGCCAAGTCAAAGTAAATGTTTGTAAGTACGATGGGTCTGCCAGACCTAGTTCGTACACTAGGAGCGTCAACACTTCAATAAACCACATCGACTATCCATCCTCACGCTGCCTCGTACGACAGCAATAACACAAATATCACAATATCACATAACTATGGTACCGTGCTCGTGTAAACCTAATCCAAGTCAACTAGGTTATGATAACATATAACATATTTTCAAATTGTGATACATTGTTATTCCATAATAATAATTGTCAAATCATTATCATCATATCACATTTCATACATAACATGAAAATCATTGGCCCTTACGCCAGCATTTCGTATTTTATTAATCACTGCCCGTACGCTGTATCACATATCAAATAAGAGGCTCGGCCCGTACGCCAGCATATCATATAAAAGACTCGGCCCATATGCCGACATATCATGTAAAAAGCTCGGCCTTTACGCCAGCATATCATGTGAGAACATCCTCAGCCCGTACGCCGATATATCATATAAAACTCTCGGCCCATACGCTGGTATATCGTATAAAAATTCACGGCCCATACGCCGGTATATCATAGTAAAACTTTGTATCATTTAACATTTTCTCAGAAAATAGTAATTCATAATAAATTCTACTCATGCCACACAAAATGGGTATTACGCATATTTAAAACATATCATCATTTACAGCAGTATTTTCCCAACATAATGCACATATATATATATATTACTGAAATTAAATGCTATAAAGTTATACATATATTTTCATAAACAACTAACTTAGTTTATCCCTTACCTGACTTTTGAAAAGTCTCTAAAGTATATCAATCTTGCACCCACAGGGTTTGTGATGACTCAAAAAAAAATATATATATATATATATATATATATATATATGATTAAAGTACACTAATAATAAAATAATAAAAATAGTCATTAAGTTAATATCAATACAGAAGTGTTTTTCTGTAGGATCCTTGATTCCATGTTTGATGCCTAAGAAAGACCTTGTCTTAACGAGTGCTCAGAGACCATTGCGGCTCAGTCGCTCCCTGGAGGTCGACCTGGTCAAAATGGAATTTCATATGATAAACAGGATAGACACTGTTTGTACACATAAATAAGTATATATACATAAAATAGTGTTTTGACAGACATAATTTGTAGAAATACATAATAAGATGATAATAATATAGGTATCATATGTGGGGCCCACAAGACTATGTGGGGTCCACATGAGTCCCGGAGCCACAAGACACTATTTATATACGTAAATGAGTACATAAAATAATGTTTTAACTGATATAATTTGAAGAAATATATGATAAAATAATAATAATATAGGTATCCTATGCGGGGCCCACAAGACTGTGTGGGGCCCACATGAGTCCCGAAGCCGTATGGAGGTTTACACGAGTCTCGAAACTGTGTAGGGCTCATAAAATTGTATGAGGATTATTGGAGTTACGTACGATCCATTTGGGTCTCGAAATTGTGTGGGGCCCACAAGATTACATGGGGTCCACATGAGTTTTTAAAATTTAAATTTAATTCTTGTTCAAAAATAAAATAAAATAAAATAAATACTAAAAGTAGTTTAAAATTAATAACAATGATAATAATGATTAAGAAAAATAATAAAATAATAAAATAATTAGTTAGGTAATGGATTAATTAGGTAAGTAATTAATTAAAAATTTATTTAGTGGGAATGGTGGCAAGCACTCTCAAATGGCCTCCACCCAAGTTTAAAATTAATAACAATGATAATAATAATGATAATAATGATTAAGAAAAATAATAAAATAATAAAATAATTAGTTAGGTAATGGATTAATTAATTAGGTAAGTAATTAATTAAAAATTTATTTAGTGGGAATGGTGGCAAGCACTCCCAAATAGCCTCCACTCAACCCATACCTTGCCCATTCTTTAATTTTTTTTTTAAATTATAATTTCACCCATCTCCCCATACTTTCATAAATTTCAATTCTTCCCCAAAATTTTCTTATAAATAGGGAGCTCTCAACCTTCATTTTTCACAACAATTTTCCAAGGAAGAGAAGAAGTAGTGAGTGAAAGAATTTGTGGTGGGGAGAGAATTTTTGAATAAGTTCTCACTCACCCACTCTTTCCAATCTCATTTTTTTAAAGATAGTTATTGTGTTCGTAGCACGCGGTAAAAGAAGAAGGTAAGTAAATTTGATTATGTTAGTATTTTTATTCAAAATTTATACCCGAGTTATTTGTAAGTAAATTTTGATTATGTTAGTTTTCTTTTACTTAAAATTCATACCCGAGTTTATTTTATGAGTAAATTTTAATTATGTTAATTAGTTATACAAAAATTTCCATGAGTTTATTTTTACACGTATTTAATTATACCAATTCTATCTTTAATATACTTGCACCTATTTTTGGGTTAAGAAATGTTCTAATCCCCTCGGGTAAATTTTCAGCATTTCTTTCTATTCAAAAATAAAATTATATATATTTTTAACACAAAAATTGTGTGGCATGAGTTTACTTCTACATTACAATTTTATGTAAATATGAGAAAAGATGAGATTTTTACGATATTATTTTAAATTGCATAAATTATAATAAGATGATTTTAAAACCCCTTATGGCAATGAAAGTTCAAAGTTACAGATGCTCGGTACCGCAGTTTAAAGTTTATACGGATCAGAGTGCACCCACACTGTTTACAGAGTGGTTATTTATGTTAGTGGATTTCTCCTGAGTGCACACCTGGTTCCGGACCAGGACTTAATAAGGAAAATCTCACTTAAAGTTTACGTACGTTGATTTAGTTTGGTCGGCCAGCCAGCTAAGTCCAGTCTTCGGACCGCACAACCCAGTCATGAGGGTAAACATGACTTACGGCAAACAGACCTAAGGGTGATTTTTTATAATATATGTTTATACATATTTAATTACGTGTACAAAGTTACTGATGATTTGAAGGAAAAGTGTAAGTTTACGTGAAAAGGATCATTCTAGTGCTTAAATGACGATCTAAGGAAAACGTATAAAGAAAAGTATATGTATGTTTATCATTAAATATTTTTACAGTTTTAAAGTTAAGAGTTTAATTTAGCAGTTATAGTATATGATTATAAAAATTTACAGTTGAAATTGATGACAAAAGTTTTATGTAGAAATTTTTAAATTTATATTTATTCTAAAAGCAGTCTTGAAGTTATAGTATTAAATATTGTTTTACGAAATTCTTTAAAAACTCATTTTGGCCACACACTAATAATAATCTTATTTACTTACTGAGCGTCGTCTCACTCCAATCATATTTTTATTTCAGATAACTTTGGAGAGCATGTTGGAAATCAGGCTTAGCAAGCATACGGGTGGGGATAGAAAATTAAAGATTGATTAGAAATATTAGTATGGTTTCAGATATTTATGTTTGTGTAATTTTTCTTCTTTTGAAATAAATGATTGTAATATGGATAATTAGTGCTCTGGTTTAATAAAAATTGAGTTTATTTTGCTTCCGCTGTAAATCAGTAGTAAAAAGTTAATATCCCAGGCCCCTCGGGGCCGGGGTGTTACAAGGTTCCCCGTTCAACATCCTGAAAACAACATCTTCTAGAGCAAAGTTTCGGTATTTTCTTGACTACTACAATTTCTATAGCTGCAGAAAAGTCAAATACTGAATAGAAAGTCTTACCCCAAATCTGGGATGAAAATCAACTTAACCCCATCAACAATCCACTCCAGTAGAGTTGAAGAGAACTTTCCCAAGAGTGTCGTGGTGGCTTCGAATCATAGAATCGGCAAAAGATCGGCCCGAAATCTTAGAGAGAGGAGGGAAACCAAAGAGAGAGGGAGAGAGAGAGAGAGAGAGAGAGAGAGAGAGAGAGAGAGAGAGAGAGAGAGAGAAGGGTATTTTGCGTGAAAATCTACTGAAAAATCGAGTTTAGGGCCACTGACCTTCGTCGACGAGCCACGTCACCTCGTCGACGAGCCACGTCACCTCGTCGACGAACGCTTGTTCCTCATCGACGAAATTCAGAGCTGTAAAATAACCTTTCGGTAACTTCTCGTCAACGAAAATCACCCTCGTCGACCAGGCCTGCTATTTCTCCTTTTTTTTAAATTTCCATTTTCCTCCCTCTTCTATTATTTAAATACCATAATTCCTCTAAATCACTACAGAGTTACTATATATTTTGGGTTGTTTGGATCAAGGATTTTACGCGGGAAATGAAAAAGAAAATAAGAAAAAAACTCATTTTTCCTTATATTTTCATTCTCTATTAAATATTATCAAAAATTAAAGTTAGTTTTAATATGACTAAAAAAAAGAAAACTAAATATTAATGATGTGTAGAACCAAATTTTTGTTTAAAAATTTGGTATATTTTTTATTTTCTTTCTTATTTTTTTTAATAATCAAACATGAAAATAAAGATTCCTTTACATTTTTCTTTCCTTTATCTAATATTTTTTTTTAGCTTCAAATAGGGTCTTAGTTCTCCATAAAGAGAAAAATGAAAAGTGGGGAGGAAGCTAAGGTAAAATAATAATTATCATATTTGCAAGTAACTAGAAATCATAATGAAATAAAATAGGAGTAGAAAAAGGAAAAAAAATAAAATTTATAATAGTCACATTAGCCACAATTGTTCATACTTGCATTCCGAATCATTCACGTGTTATTTTAATTTAATAAATTTTTTGAATGAATGAATGAATTTGGTAAATGCTAAATGGACAGCGAGTTGTCATAGTAATTGCTAAAACCTACTGCCTTGGCATCAAATTAGCACCGACTGTTTCGAGACTAGTACAAGGACTTAAGAAATCGTATTACACATGCAAATAACATAAAACGACAGTTACTTCTATATCATCTCTTACCATATTCTTAAGTGGTTACTGTCCTATCTTTGGATACAGACAATCATACACCGCTATTATGCCCCCTCCTCTCTATGATGCTCACGAAGAGAATTAGTAGTGCACCATATCTATCATACATATGTTCGTTTTGAGGTTATCGATCAACCTAAACTATCAAATGTGTTTGGTAGGGTTTTTACTACTCTTACATTTATTGTAAGGGAACAACAGTGATTTTTATATTTTTCAAAATGCTCTGATTTTTTTACCAATTCAAAATGTACAATAGTAAGAATAACTATTATTTAAAATTAAAGAATATAAAATCTGTGATAATTTTTTGCTAAATTGCGCAATGAAGGACCCGCTAGGCGAAAGGCAGACCAACTCTAATCAGCCCCCGACCAATAAGACTGGCCCTTCACAACGTTTTAACTGCACCGAGCTGTCACTTTAGCACGTCCGAACAGTTTCAAGTGGACCCCACACGCCATCACCCGCCACGCGTCGCCTGTGACACCGGCCGTGCCTTGACGGCAACCCAACGCTACGATTCCTCACCGAGCGTCGCTAATCACAAGGTTGTGGGGCCCACAGATGCCCTCGCCGTGAGATGAACGGCCCAGATTCGCTGTTGCAAAACCCTAATGATGCTCCCGCTGGCACACACTGCTTGATTCGCACGCAAGCTCCTGATTGGGCCTATGCCTGGTAGGCCCATCATTGCCCGACTAGGCTCGGCTCGGCTTTTCGGAAGATTTGGGCTTAATAGATGCCCCATCAAATTAAAAGGGATGATTAGCTGCGGTTTTAGTTTCCGGCTTCAAGCTTCAGAGTTTTAGCCGAGCCGGCAAGCATTTTTTAATTTTTAATTTTTTTAATGCTTAGTTGTGTTTTTTTTTTTTTAATAAAAAAAATGGGCTAAACATAATTTCTAATGTGACAAAGACACGCTTTATACACGGGCCCAGTGACGGGGCCCAAAGGAGAAGAGAAAATGTGCCAATACTAAATACCCTAATGGTTTGATTTTAATTAAGATATAAATATTTTATTAGTGTGAATTAACCTATTTACCTAATGCACCATTTTTTTAATCTCTTACTATAGTTGATGTGCCAAATTTTGACACCAAATATGAAACGAGCAACATTTTCAAAGTAGCATAAAAAAAAAAAAAATTCTATGTTTCGAGAGACCTTAGATTTGAAGTTATATTGGATTTAGATAAAATATAATATAAAATTATATTGAAATTTGTCTAAATCGTCACTTAAACCTAATTCCAAGATCTGAAGTTAAAGCTCACAAACATTACCCTTGGAAGTTTTATTAGGAAAATTATTTTTAATGTTGAAAGATGGGTGCTAGTATAAGTTAATTTAAAATTTGATAAAACTTACTAGAAAGAATAATTTTATCTAACCAGTTTTATTGAGTATTTCAGTAAGTTATTGTACTTTTTATTTTTGGGATTTATTGGAGGCTCTACACTAAATAATGAGAAGTGTCTCGTTTTCTATCTCAATTCTTCCACGGGCATGGCGCGGTGGAAAGGCATCAGCAAATAAGAATGAGCACCGAGGGTTCAATTCTAGGTAGATACACTCATAGAGCTAGCGGTACCTGTAAATGGTGAGAGTTTACTCTGTGAGCCAGTGGGGATCGTGCATGATGAGAGTTCGCTGGACTGTGGATGATGAGAGTTCTCTATGAGACAGAGGAGACCATGGATGGTAATGAAGATGTGTCCTAGGGGTTGGGTTGGCCAAACTTCCAACTGACGCACATAAGTCGTGTCTGCATTTCGGACTTTACTCTTATTAGCGATATTTGGGGGTGGAGGACACTGATCCATAAGTTTGGTGCCGCACCAGGAGGTTCAAAGGGCTCATTGGTGGCTGGAGTTCCTATGTAATAAAAAAAAATTTTGAACAAAATTTGATCATTCTAGAAGAAATGATTTTATGAAAATAGTTTCGTTGAATATTGTCTTATATATATCATGGAAGTTTGAACAAGAAGACTTCAAGTTAGACTAAATTTTTAGAATATAATTATAAAAGAAACTCTCAAGAACATTCCTAAAATCTCGCTACATCAATCTTCGTAAATGATTGACTTGAATTATAGAATAAGTTGCATTCTCTTAAACTACAGATGTAAAAAAATATTTTAAGGTAAATACATGATTTTATTGATAATATTACATCTAAGACATGGTTATTATTTTAATCCGGTCTAAAATTTTGGTAGGATATTAGAAGAAGAATGAGTTTACCTAAAGCAGCTTAATTGAGTACTTTGTCGAAAGAACAATTTCATAAAATTAACTCAACTGAGCAAAGTATTATAAAACATGAAAATTTGAACAATAAAACTTTAAGTTTAAATTAAAATGTCACAATCTAATTATGAAAATAAATCTAGAGGGGATTCCTAAAATCTTTTATAAATCAATGTTAAGAAATAATTACTATGTCAGATTTATAATGCTACTAGATGTAGAGTGTTTATGATTTAGACCAAATTATAACACTCTACGAATAAGACATAACCTCGTAAAGATATACACATAACTAACGTGAGTTTAGTCTTAGTTTTTTCTCTATTTTTTTTGTCAATTAGCATTCTTTACTTTTACGTTCTTCTGACTTAAGCAAAAGCTTATAAATTCTATAAATATTTGATTTTAGAAGAAAAAGTACTCATAACATTGGGTTATTACTCATGACAATATTTCAAATATTTAATATGAACATTTATGGTCCGTTTGAAATGAGGACTTTACTTGGAAAAAGAAAAAAAAAAAGAAAAAAAGAAGAAGAAGGAAACTCATTTTCAAGTATATTTTCCCTATCCATCAAGTTCTATTAGAAATGAAAGTTTATTTTTGTATGACTAAAAATAAAGAAAAATCAAATACTAATGATGTGCAAAATCAAAATTATGTTCATGAAATTGGTGTATTTTTCGTTTTCTCTCTTACTTTTTTGAACAGCCAAACATGAAAACGTAGATTTTTTTTTGATATTTTCCTTTATTTTCTCTAATATTTTTAAAATTTTAAACCGAGCATTAGAATAATTTAAGGGATTTGTGGGGGATGGGGTGTCAAATGGCTTTGTTAAATTACAATAAAAGACAACATGATCAGAGAAAATTCATTGTCAGAGGTGAAATTGGTATATTTTTTATTTTATCTCATACTTTTCCTAACAACCAAACATGAAAACGTAGATTTTTTTTTTGATATTTTCCTTTATTTTCTCTAATATTTTTAAAATTTTAAACCGAGCATTAGAATAATTTAAGGGATTTGTGGGAGATGGGGTGTCAAATGGCCTTGTTAAATTACAATAAAAGACAACATGATCAGAGAAAATTCATTGTCACATGTGAAATTGGTATATTTTTTCATTTTATCTCTTACCTTTCCTAATAGCCAAACATGAAAACGAAGATTTTTCTAACATTTTCTTTTCTTTTCTCTAATGTGTTTTAAATCTTAAATCGAGCATTAGAATAAGATAAGGGATTTGTGGGGGATGGGGTGTCAAATGGCTTTGTCAAATTACAACAAATGAGAAGATGGTCAGAGAAATTTCATTGTCACAGGTGGGACAACAATTATTTTATGTGCCGGAGAAGAAAAACACAACACAAAACAAAAACCAGAACAAAGGAAAGCAAAATTGGCATGTTATAGATTGGAACAGCCGGCCTACTCCAATTGGGTATTATAAAAATCTCCATTCATTTGATTGGTGATGGAACTGCGGGAAAGGATTTTGATTGGGAGACACAAGCTGGCTGCCGACCTATGGGAGCAAGGAGTACCTAGCAATTAGGATTTAGGAGACCAACTGAATTTTTTTTTATATAAAAAAATAAAATATATATGTTTTAAAAATAATATTAATATAGGCTTTTTTTTAAATAATTTTATTTTGTAAATATTAATCGACAAGGGTTGTGTTCGTCACTTAGGTTGCTTAAAGTTGACATTTAAATTTTGAACATTGATAAGACATAATCTCAAGCCGTTTATTTTTTTATTCTAATTTATTTATATTTTAATCTATAAATAATAACGAGTGAGGATTAATTGGTGTGATATTTTTTGTGTACTTTGTTTTCTTAGGCGCTGTTTGGAGTCCAAAAAATGTTAGGTAAAGGAAAGGAAAATATCAAAGAATCCTTATTTTATTGTTTAACTATCAAGCAAAATGAGAAAGAAAATAAAAATATATTAAATATATAAATAAAAATTTGATGTTACACATTATTAATATTTATTTTTTAAAATTTTTTAATCATATTAAAATAAACATTCATTCTTTATAGCATTTAATAGAGAATGAAAATATAAGAAAAAATGAGTTCCCTACTTCTTCTTTTTTCCATGTAAAATCCTTAATCCAAACGGACCCAAGTAATTGTCTTTTACACCTAAAAAGAAAAAAATTTGGGATTCGGCTATAAAGATAAGTTTTTCTTCTTTTTATTATACATATAATATATGAAATAAATTTTAAATTATAAATTATACAAGAGATATATATATATATATATATATATATATATATATATATTGTTGTTGATTGACATTTTTCTAGTAAGTTAATATTTTATTTGTACCAATTATAACATGACTATAAATATTAAATTAAAATTTTTTCATATTTTATTAATATTTTATTTTTTCAAATTATAAGATGACTATAAACGTTAAATTAAATTTTTTTATATTTTATTAAGATTTTATTTTAACAAATTATAACATGACTATAAATATTAAATTAAAATTTTTCATTTTGTTAATATTTTATTTTTACAAATTAAAATTTTTCGTATTTTATTAATATTTTATTTTTACAAATTATAACATGACTATAAATGTCAAATAATTTTTTTTTTTATATTTTAAAGTTTTTTTTTTTTTAAATAGCATGAATGTTGAATTAAACATGAGTCTGTAATATTTTTATTATAATTTCATTTCTAAATTAAGAATCTTTACGTGCAAGCCACGGTGCATTTTGTTAGTGACGTAAGAGTTTTTTTCTATAACAAACGCTTAATTTGACTTGTTACGTTTTGAAGCTCCATTATTTTAATTTTAAATGTTAATAATTTTTTACTAAAACAAATTTTCTAACAACCGAATGAGTGTTTTCTAAATTGACTCGATCATATAACAGGATTCTCTCCCTTAACTATTATTGCTATTAACAATGGAATTTGAACCTCGACTTCACATTTGAAAATAGAAAAAAAGTAAATAAAATAGGGCATTAGAGAGTGATGTAGGACAATTCTAGGACCCCTAGTCCTACCAAAGACCCTCTCACAAATGTGCATACACCAGATACACTTTAATATGAGAATTTAATTGACCACAATGGACAATATAAATTATATGTGAAAACTACAGATTGTGGAAATTTTAAAAAGTTATAAGATTCACGTAGACTTATCCTTAAGGATCTAATCAAGTAGGATAAGATAATCACTTGAAAGATGGTAGATTCAAGCCTTAAAATTAAGTCTAAACATACAAATTATATATCCTTAAAATAAGACACAATCTAGCATTCAAGTGTTGAAAATCTTCTTGGTTTTGAAGAGTTTGTCTGCAGAGATTGTTCAAAAACATGCAATGAATTTTTTGAAAAGGCTACTGGAAGATGAATATTATATTGACTATTTAGGGTGTATTTTGGAAGTGTTTGAAATGAGTTTACTAAAATTATTTAGAATGATTAACACAACACACTTGAACCTTGCTCGATATCCCGAATGATGATTCTCGACACTACTTGGGGTTGTGATTGATCCGCTTGATTGTTGAAGCAATAATCTCACACAACAGCTACTAGAATGGTAAGATGGAGAATGGAGAATGATAATTTTGTGGCCTCTCACCACTCAATCTCCAAAGGAGAAGGGATGTAGTCTCTTACCACTCACTCACAAAGAGGAAACAAGCTTAAAGTTTAAGCACAAGGCAATAACTCTTGATTCAATTCAAAATACTTGATGTCCCTAATAACTTACATGCCCAGTTATATATAGAGATGTTGGAACAACCTCCAACCATAGGTAAATAAAATATAACAAAGTTTTGAATGGAAAATGATAAAGTGAAACCAAAAAGTCAAAAATGTAGAAATTTCAAAACAAATAGTCTCATTCTTCAGCCTTCCATATGTTCAATACTTTGAATTAGCTCACCTACCATATACCAAATTAAAGATATGGAAGTCTTATTTGCAACACATTTTGAACCACTTCATTTGGACTTTTTTTAGAGAAAATTATGGCATATTTGGTGAAGGTGTACAGTTGTCTATATGATGCAAATTTCTGGACGAATGACTACTATTATTGGGCTGCCAACTCGTGCACAATTTTAACTTCATGTGTTTCCCTATACCCAAAGAAAGGTATGAGAGTTTTCTTTCCAGCCCAATTGGAATCAGGTTATTTGGGCCTTTATAGATGAAGTTATGCATTTTTTTTTTGTAAAAGTGCGTAGTTACCTTCATCCCAACGAATGTATCCACGTGCACCATCTTAGCGAATGTTATGTTTGGGGATTGTTGATCCCCATCATCTCTCATTGGCCGAGAAGAATTCTGCCCCGAAGAATTTTGTTGAAGATACTCGGTGTATAGTTCTAGGTTGAGGCGCAGAACTTCTTCCTTTAAGATCCAACTTCGTTCTGATAGGGGCTTGCCTTTCCATTTGACCAAGATTTTTTTATATGATCCAGCCCGTGTGTGTATTGTTTTATCATCCAAAATCTTTTCAATTTGCTCAAGTTTCTTGGGTAGAATTAATGGTGGTGGCAAAGGCAATTTTGGCTCTTTAGTAGTATCTGTGTCTATAAATGGGGAAAGATCACCTGCAGGGTTAGTATGACTAGGCTCTGAAAAAGATTTGGCTTCAAGAAAATGGGTTAGATTCTCAACATTAAATACATTGCTTATGCCATAATCAAAAGGAATATCTAACATGTATGCATTAGAACTTATTTTCTTTAGGACTTTAAATGGTCTCATCTTTTTAGCATGAAGCTTTCTTACCCTTCCTGAAGGAATTCGTTTGGGATGAATATGAACCATAACCATATCACCTTTTGAAAATTCCTGCAACCTGCGATGTATGTCAGCCATAGATTTATAATGTTCATTGCTCAAATTAATTTTCATTCTGATCTCAAAGTGTAAGTCATGTATGTGTTTTGCAAAAGTATCAGCTGACTCACTAACTCTAGACTCTAGTGGCAATGGAATGAGGTCTATAGGCTTCCTAGGACTATAACCAATGACAACCTGAAAAGGGCTAAGTCCTGTGGTCCTATTCACTGAGCTATTGAATACAAACTCTGCCATAGGAAGATATAAATCCCATGTGGTGATATGCTCTCCAACCAAGCAACACTTCAGTTTGTCCATCGGTCTGGGGACGGTATGCACTTGATAACTTGAGCTTGGTACCTAGCATTGCTCACAAAGTTTTCTAGAAGTAGCTAACAAATTTAACATCTTTATCATAAACAATAGTCTTAGGAAGACCATGAAGTCTCACTACCTCTTGAAAAAATATGTTGGCAATTTTAAATGCATCATGTGTAACGACTTGCTTAATTTACTACATAATCAACCATTTTAAATTCCCTAATACCATTAACTTATAACATAACAAAGTCAACCTGAACCTGTGGGTAACGGGGACACACCTGTTGTACGCAGCGGATACCTAAGCAGCAATAAACATAAATTTCATCCACCCAACCAAAAATACAATATCAGAGTTACTTACATTCCACTATATTTCTGTAGATGTATATATACAATCCTTAAAAACAGCAAAAGATAAAACTAGGATCTTACATTAAAAACCTTCTGACCCTAGTTCAAACTCACCCTTCTAGTAGGGTAGAACAACTGCCTCAACGGTGCGAAGCTCAGTCCGCCTGTCTTTCTGGATTCCCTGAAATGGTTTAAGCTGGGGTGAGACAACTCTTAGTAAGGGAAATAAACTAAATACAGTTGTGCGGTAACATGAATATTTGCTTGCTATAATAAACACGCAGTATATATTACATGCCTAAAAACACTGATAGTATCATAACTGAATAATCATACATTTCATAGTTATACTGAATCATATTGTATCTCAATGTTCATGAAATCATCTGCTACAACTAGTAGTACTGAAATTTACCCAGGATAAATAGCTAGCTGGTGTCATGTATTACACCCCATGACGGGGTGTGCAGCCCGAAGGCGGGATCCGACAATGGCTGGCCGACCACTGCTGAGTCAAAAATGTCTGTAAGTACAATGGGCCCACCACACCCTGGTCCGGACTGCCAGGTGGACGTCTACAACTTTACACTGAAAGCCACATCGATTATCCATCTCCCATGCCCTTTACTGGCAGGGGTAATTAGCACAAGTCTAAACTGAATTGAACTGTATAGCTACAGTACCGTGCTTCTAAAAACTGATCTGAACTATCATTCCGGTTCTAATAACATACAGTACATAATTATATACTCTTTTAACATAAATAGATTGATAGCATTTTTTGAATTCTATCATAACATAAATAATCACGGCCTTACATCAGATACATACATAACTGTGGCCTTATGCCGGCTAACATATATAATTGCGGCCTTGTGCTGGCTATCAATCACAGCCTTGCGCCGAACATATCATAGATACTGAACTGAGCATATGTACTGTTTATCATATATTCTAAAACCATAATTTCTTGTATTATCATCTTATTCCTGAAAATAATTGTAAACATGTTTTTTCTGTAAAACTGACTTAACATAATACAATATACATGAAATAATATTCATGCCACACAAACTGCATAAAATCATAAATTCTGTTCTAAAATCACATTTCCTAACATTTACACCAAAACATATTCCTGTGTAAAAACAATAATTTCCTAAGTGTATATACTCTTACATAATACATGCTTTCTGTAAATTAATCTGCTATTAATTAATAGTAATTTTCATGAAAAATTACTGCTTTAGTTTACTCACTTACCTGACTACTGGAAAAGCCCTAAAATGACTAGTCTTACACCCGCAAGGTTTCCTATACAACACCCTGAAAACAACATTGCCCCAAACAAAACTTCAATATTTCTCCAAATGCTACCTTTTCTACAATTGTAGGAATGTCAAATACTCAATAAAAAGTTTTATCCTAAATTTAGGATGGAGTCCAAGTTAGCCCCACTAACGATCCACTCCAGCAAACTTGAAGAGAACTTACCCATGAGTAGTGTGGCGGCTTCAGATAGTCGATCCGGCAAAGAAGGGACCTAAAATCTTAGAAAGAAAGAAGGAGAAGCGAATAGGAGAGAGAGAGAGAGAGAGAGAGAGAGAGAGAGAGAGAAGTTCTTCACATGAATTCGACAGTGAAAACCGAGTTCAGGCTATTTATACACCTGCGCTCATCGACGAGACAAGTCACCTCATCGATGAGGCCATGAAGGGAGTTCGTTGACGAATGCTTATTCCTCGTCGATGAAATTCAGAACTAAAAATAGCCCCTAGGTAACTTCTCGTCGACGAGATGCATATTCCTGTCGACGATCCCATCAAGCGTGTTCATCGACAAACGTGCTACGTTCATCGACGTGACCCTATTGAATTCCAAATTACAATTTCCTTTTCTCCTCCTCCTATTATTTAATTAATATAATTCACTGGGTGTCTACATTCTCCCCTCCTAATAAAAATTTCGTCCTCGAAATTTACTAACCATATGGTTCACCATCCCCTAAAAACAAACAGTTTACTTATTTTATTACTTACCCTCACTTGTGTGGAGGAATATCGTGGTTACATTTAGAGTTCTGGGAGATTACATATATAAAATAAAATTCTCCCAAAACTAAAATACTACTTACTAACTAAACTACTACATGTACTGACTAACCAGCAAAAGAAACATTTCATAACCACTTATACTTTCTTGATTATAACTGAACCCCACTGAATAAATGTGGATATTTCTGCCTTATCTATTCCTCAAGCTCTCAATAAACTTCTTCTATTGCTTGATTTTTCCACAGAACTTTTACTAGAGGAATCTTCTTATTACGTAATTCCTACTTTTTCCTGTCCAGAATATATACTAGTACCTCCTCATAAACTAATGAATCACTGAACTCTAATTCACCATAACTGATTATGTGAGAAGGGTCCGAGACATATTTTTCTCAACATGAAAACATGGAATATGTCATATATCCTAGACAACACAGGTGGTAAAGTTAGCCTGTAGGCAACCGGCCCCATTTTCTCTAGAATCTCGAACGGGCAAATGAACCAAGGGCTAAGTTTACCTTTCCTTCCAAATCTCATAACCCCTTTTAACGGATCTATTTTCAAAAACACATAATCGCCGATATCAAATTCCAATTTCCTGCGGCCGGTATCAGCGTAACTTTTCTGTTGGTTCTAAGGTGCACTGATTCTATTTTTGATGAGTCAAACCTTATCATATGCTTGTTGTACTAACTTTGGTCCCACAACTTTCCGTTCTCCCATTTCATCCCAATATAGAGGAGATCGACACCTTCTACCATAGAGTGCTTCAAACGGTGTCATGCCAATGTTGGTCTGATAACTGTGATTGTACGCAAACTCCACCAATGGCATAAACTGGGTCCAACTACCCCAAAATCCAGCACACTTGCTCGAAGCATATCTTCTAATATCTGAATCATCCTCTCAATCTGCCCATCTGACTGAGGATGAAATGTCATGCTGAAAGATAACTGAGACCCTAGAGCCTCCTACAAGCTCTTCCAAAATCGTGACATGAAACGCGGGTCTCGATCTGACACTATAGACACTGGCACACCATGAGAACGGACTATCTCCTGAATATAAATCTCTGCAAGTCTATTAATGGAGTAGCTGATCTTGATGGGAAGGAAATGGGTGGTCTTGGTCAAACGATCTACAATCACTCAGATTGCATTCTGACCATGCAATGCCGACGGCAGCCTTGAAATAAAATCCATAGATATGTGATCCCATTTCCACTCCAGGATAAAAAGTGGCTGCAACTAACCTGCCAGCCTCTAGTGCTCAACCTTTACCTGCTAGCACGTCAAACACTGTGCTACATACTCAAAAATTTCCTTCTTCATACCACTCCACCAATAAGACTCTCGCAAATCCCTATACATTTTCGTGTTGTCGGGATGAACTGTGTATAGAGATCTTTGAGCCTCTTCTAGGATGGTCATTCTGATATCAGCATTAGCTGGAACACATAATCTAAAATAGAACCGCAAAGCTCCGTTATTTGTAATACAAAACTCCTCTCCCTGACCACCCTGTACTCTGACTATTACCTCTACTAATTCTGGATCCTCTTTCTGAGCAGCTTTAATCCTTTTCTACATAGTAAGTTGCACCACTAAACTGACGATACATGTCTGAGGATCACTCTTGACCAATTCAATGTCGAGTCTCTTCAGATCCATCATGATCGGATACTGAATCTCCATAGCTGCCAGCGCTGGTCCCACAGACTTCCTTCTCAACGCATCAGCTACCACGTTTGCTTTTCTTAGGTGGTAATTAATAGTACAATAAAAATCTTTAATAAGCTCCAACCACCTTCTCTACCTCATGTTCAGTTCCTTCTGAGTGAAAAAGTACTTTAAACTCTTATGGTCGAAGAAGATTTCGCATCGCTCGCCACACAGGTAATGCCTCCAAATCTTCAATGCATATACTACTATAACCAATTCAAGATCATGGGTAGGGTAGTTCTTTTCATATTATTTCAACTGCTTGGAAGCATACGCTACTATCCTACCATGCTGCATCAATACATAGCCAAGTCCCTTCACGGACGCATCACTATAAATAACATAACCCTCACCCCCTGACGGGATGATCAACACTAGTGCTGTGACAAGCCTTTGCTTCAATTCTTGGAAGCTCTACTTACAGCTGTCGTCCCATTCAAATATGATATTCTTCCTAGTCGGTCACGTCAGAGGTCCTGATAACGCTGAAAATCCCTTAACAAAATTACGGTAATAACCAGCCAGCCCCAAGAAACTTTTGATCTCCTGAACATTCTTCGGTCTAACCCAATTCACTATTGCATCAATTTTACTAGGAACCACAGAAATTCCATCCCCTGAGATGACATGCCCCAAAAATGCAACCTTCTCGAGCCAGAATTCACATTTGTTGAACTTGGCATACAACTTCTGTCCTCTGAGCGTCTGTAAGACCTGCCTCAAATGCGTCTCATGCTCCTTATAGCTTCTCGAATAGACCAGTATATCATCAATAAAAACAACAATAAACTGGTCTAAATATTGGTGGAAGATTTTATTCATCAAATCCATAAATATGCAGGAGCATTCGTCATACCAAAAGGCATAACAAGAAATTCATAATGCCTATACCTGGTTCTAAAGTTTGTCTTCGAGACGTCTTTTGCCCTAACTGTCACTTGATGGTAGCTTGATCTAAGGTCAATCTTAGAATAAACCCGTGTACCCTGGAGTTGATCAAATAAGTCATCTATAAGGGATAGAGGATACTTATTCTTGATTGTCACCTTATTAATTTCCTTGTAATCTGTACACATTCTCGTGGACCCGTCTTTCTTCTTCACAAATAACACTAGAGCTCCCCACAGAGATACATTGGGTCGTACAAAAACCTTATCAAGAAAATCTTGCAACTGATTCTTTAATTTTGCCAACTCTGTGGGCGTCATTCGGTAAGGTGCTTTAGAGATTGGCGTTGTACCTGCAAGCATATCAATAGGAAAATATACCTCACGATCAGGTGGCAAGCTTGGTAGCTCATCTAGAAAAACATCCGTAAACTCTTTTACCACTAGTGTACTAGTGAGCTTCAATACATTCCCTGACATTTCCTTCACAAAGGCCACGAATCCCTGACAACCACTTAAGAACAGTTTCCTCGTCTGAATAGCTGAAACTAACTGAGGTGGGAATTGCACTCGCGACCCTATAAACCTGAATTCTGGTCTTCCCGGAGGTCTACATATCACTTCTCTTAAACGATAGTCTATACTGGCTAAGTTAGCTGCCAGTCAATCCTTATCGAATATTACATTAAACTCGTGCATATCTAGCACTATCAAATCATCAAACAAAACTTTTCCCTAGATATCAACTGGACAGCCCCGGAGCACCCTACTACACCTCACTACTAACCCGGTCGGTGTAGTTACTAACAATTCAGTGTCTAACAACTGTGTTTTTGCCTCACACAATTTAATACACCCCATATACACAAACGAGTATGTGGCTCCTGAATCAAATAATACAATAACTTTAAATGAAAGCATGCTAACCATACCTGTCACCATGTCGCCGATTGTCTCAACATCACCAGGCGTTAAGGCGTACACTCTCGCTGGAGCCGAATTCCTTTACTAATCTCCATAAGGCGCCTGATAGTCTCCTCGAGCAGGTCTAGGAGTGGGAACAGATCCAATCTGAGCTTGAAAATCCCTCATCATATGCCCTGTCTCCCCACATCGGTAGCAAATAACTCACCCGGCATGACACTCACCCGGGTGTCTCTTCCCACAAGTCGGACAAGCTGGAAAAGATTGCATATCCTGAAACCCACGATTCCTTGACTCCTGCCTCTGATCTCTATAGTAGCCACCTCTTTTCTACGAACCTCGACTAGACCCCTGCAAAGAACCAGAAGGCGTTGATCTCTTTCTCTATTTCTACTCCTCAGCCTCCAACCGCTTTCCGGCCTCTACCATAACAACTCTATCTACCAGCTCGGCAAAATCTTGCAATTTCAGTACCAACACTTGCTTATATAATTCTCTCCTCAGACCTCTTTCAAACTATTTTACCTTCTTCGTCTCATTTGGAATAATGTAGGGGCGAAGCGAGATAACTCAATGAACTTCGCCACATACTGCTGCACTATTTGCTGTCCCTGCTTCAGATTTAGGAACTCCTCTATCTTGGCTTCTCTAAACGAGGCTGGAAAGTATCTGTCGAAAAATATCTCCTTAAACCGATCTCATGTCATCTATATAGGCATTGTCCTCTGCTACTCCAGAAGTTTCACTGCTATCCACCATCTTTTGGCCTCTCTAGTCAGTTTATATCTAACGAACAACACCCTCTGCTCCTCAGTACACTGTAGCACTGTAAACACTTTTTCAATCTCCTGCATCCAATTTTTAGCGACTGCAGGATCTGTTCCTCCTAAGAAAGCCAGAGGATTTATCTTAATAAACTTCTTAATCGAACTATTGTGGCCTGCAGACAGACCACCCTGCTCTCTGGAGTTCCTAACAATTTCAGCCATAACTTGCTGAGCCACGCTGCGCAGTAATCGAGGGCCCAACACCCTCATTACCACTAACATGAGTGCTACTACCTCTAGGGTCCATCCTGAAAAGACAATAATCTTAACTTAGGACCCTATTACCATAACATATCATCTAACTAGTATATTATATCCTTAACCGATTTATCATTCCTGATCTTAATTCAAGGTTCAATCCTACAACCTAAATACCCAACCCGACAATAGTTTACCATGGCTTTCCTGAAATCGTCTTCCCAGGAAAGACACACAAACTATCACGAAAGTCCTGAATCTAGACTACACGTTAAATTCCCTTATCTTATACTCTGGTATTGTTACCGTTGCATTCTAGAGTCTACAAAACCTAGCATCCTAGGTTTTGATACCAAACTATAACGACCTACTTAATTTACTACATAATAAACCATTTTAAATTCCTTGATACCATTAACTTATAACATAACAAAGTCAACCCGAACCCGTGGGTAATAACGACACACTTGTTGTATGCAGCGGACACCTAAATAGTAGTAAACATAAATTTCATCCACCCAACCATAAAATACAATATCAAAGTTACTTACATTCCACCATATTTCTGTAGAGGTATATATACAATCCTTAAAAACACAAAAATATAAAACTAGGATCTTACATCAAAAACCTACTAACCCTAGTTCAAACTCACCCTTCTAGTAGGGTAGAACAACTACCTCAACGGCGCGGAGCTCGGTCCGCCTGTCTTTTTGGATTCCCGGAAATGGTTTAAGCTGGGGTGAGACACCTCTCAATAAGGGAAATAAACTAAATACAGTTGTGTGGTAACATGAATATTTGTGTCCTATAATAAACATATAGTACATATTACAAGCCTGAAAACACTAATAGTATTATAACTGAATAATCATACATTTCATAGTTATACTGAATCATACTGTATCTCAATGTTCATGAAATCATTTGCTATAACTAGTAGTACTAGAATTTACCCAGGATAAATAGCTAACTGGTGTCATGTATTAACCCCTATGACGGGTTGTGCAGCTCGAAGGTGAAACCCGACAATGGCTGGCCGACCACTGCCGAATAAAAAATGTCTGTAAGTACGATGGGCCCTCCACACTCTGGTCCGAACTGCCAAGTGGACTTCTACAACTCTACACTGAAAGCCATATCGACTATCCATCTCCCATCCCCTCTATTGGCAGGGGTAGTTAGCACAAGTCTGAACTAATCTGAACTATATAGCTACGGTACCGTTCTTCTGAAAACTGATTTGAACTATCATCCGGGTTCTGATAATATATAGTACATAATCATATACTGTTTTAACATAAATAGATTGATAACATTTTCTGAATTTTGTCATAACATAAATAATCACGGCCTTGCACCGGATACATATATAACTGCGGCCTTGCACCGGCTAACATAAATAACTGCGGCCTTGCACTGAACATATCATAGATACTGAACTAAGCATATGTACTGTTTATCATATATTCTGAAATCATAATTTCCTGTATTACCATGTTGTTCTTGAAAATAACTGTAAACATGCTTTTTCTGTAGAACTGACTTAACATAATACAATCTACGTGAAATAATATTCATGCCACACAAACTGAATAAAATCATGAATTCTATTCTAAAATCACATTTCCTAACATTTTCCCAGGTGTGTGTATATATATTCCCAAATATACTCATACATAGTACATGTTTTCTGTAAATTAATCTACTATTAATTCATAATAATTTTCATGGAAAATTACTACTTTAGTTTACTCTCTTACCTGACAACTGGAAAGCCCTTAAAATGACTAGTCCTGCACGCGCAGGGTTCCCTATTCAACACCCTGAAAATAATATTGCCCCAAACAAAACTTCAATATTTCTCCAAATGCTACCTTTTCTACAATTGTAGGAATGTCAAATACTCAATAAAAAGTCTTACCCTGAATTTGGGATGGAGTCCAAGTCAGCCCCACCAACGAGCCACTCTAGCAGACTTAAAGAGAACTTCCCTAGGAGTAGTGTGGCGGCTTTAGATCATTGATCCGGCAAAGAACGGACCCAAAATATTAGAGAGAAGGAAGGAGAACCAAATAGGAGAGAGAGAGAGAGAGAATTTATTCGCGTGAATTCTGCGGTGAAAACCGAGTTCAGGCTATTTATACACTTGCGCTTGTCAACAAGACACGTCACCTCGTCGACGAGGCCACGAAGGGAGTTCATCGACGAACGCTTATTCCTCGTCGATGAAATTCAGAACTTAGTCCCTCGGTAACTTTTCGTCGACAATCCCATCCAACATGTTCATCAACGAACGTGTTGCGTTCGTCGACGAGACCCTATTGAATTCCAAATTACAATTTCCTTGTCTCTTCTCCTCCTATTATTTAATTAATATAATTCACCCGGTCTCTACATCATGTGTTTTTTTGCATAGAATAAAATGTGACATCTTGGAAAATCTATCCACAACCACAAATACTGAATCATTTCCTCTCACAGTCCTAGGGGGTCCTAGCATAAAGTCCATGCTAATGTCTTGCGAAGGTACGTGTGGCATTGGAAATGGAGTGTATAACCTAGTGTTTTGTTTCCTACCCTTAGCTGTCTAACATGTGCGACAGTGGGAAACAATTCTGGCAACATCCCTCTTGATACTAGGCCAATAAAACCTATCTTCTACCATAGAAATTGTCTTGTCCCTACCAAAATGACCTGTGGCGCCCCTCGTATGTAACTCTTCAAGCAAATGGTCACATAGAGATGTGGATGGGATGCACAATCTTGTTCCCTTGAAGAGGAACCCATCATGAATGACAAAATCGGGGTGAGTAATAGAAGTACCCTGAAGTAGATCAAAGAATATATCAAAAAAGTCGTGACACTGAGGGTATTCATGCTTGATGCTTTCGAAGCCAATAACCTTAATATGAAGTGTCTGCAATGTGGCTACGACTCGGCACAAAGCATCAGCTGCTTTGTTCTTGACACCAGCTCAGTATTTGAGCACAAAGGTGAATTGTTGTATGTAATCGACCATTTTATGTGTCTATGCCTGAACTTTCTTTAAGTATGCAAATACCTAAGGGCCTGGTAGTCAAAGTATAAGACAAAATCCTGAGGAAGGAGGTAATGTCTTCAGTGTCGTAATGACTGCACTATTACATAAAACTCTTTGTCATAAGTGGAATATCTCTATTTTGCCTCATTCAACTTCTCACTGAAGAAGGCAATCGGGTCACCTTCTTAACTAAGCACTCCTCCTATTGTAACGCCCCGAACCCTTTAAACCTGGGTCCGGCGCGTTATACCGGGTAAAATCCTTGATAATCCATAATTAACCTAACATACGCAATGGAAAGCATAACAAAATCTCCATATAACACAATACCAGAGTTTACTAATTTCTATCTATAATCCAAAGTATCCATCCAACACCTGCATTCCCATATATACATACATCTCCAAAAGAATTTCAGTATTTTCATAACCATTCTGTTCTCAACAGGCTTAAAACATAAAAACTTAAAACATAAATATTTACATTCCCCCAAAGTGTTTTGAAAATATACCCTTCCTCTTTAAGTCCCTCAAAATGCTAAATACCCTCGAGCTCCTTAGGCTCGTCCTCGAGGATGTCCTGAAAAAAAAATAATCATATTCAGAAGAGACACATCTCAGTAAGGGAAGAAATATACATATTAAAACAGCGTGTGGCCAACATGAGATAGATAGATATCATTTTTATTTCATTTGCAAATCATCATATAATATTGAAATCATTTTCTGAACCTAAACAATCACGTGCAAATATTTAACCCATGAGATTACCTAAGGATAGGGGTGATTACCCGCCCATACAAGTAGCACCCCTCTCCTTTGATACTTAGGTAACCCTAAGGTCACAATTAAAACATATCAGAGCACTCACCTTACTCAGTAAGCCCTCAAGTGGTAGATTAATCTCGTACCCACACAGTTCAACAATAGTTTACCGGCAAAGGCCCTAAGGATAGGGAATCCAACCCGCCCATACAAGTATGTTCCCTTTGCCCTAGTGCGTAATGCAGCTACTGCCACATCTGAAGCTACTAGTGCACTCGCCTTACTCAGCAAGCCCTCAGGCGAAGAGTGCGCCCCGCCCAAACGTAACATGTTTTACATACATAAATACTTCTAATATCATAATACATCATTATTTTTATCATTATTCAATTATACACATCTGTTCACATTTCACATTTCATTTTGATTTCATACTCATTTTTATTTTAATTCATAAATACTCGGCATCTTTCCAGCCGTGGTTGGTTAGCTTCGGCATCCTTTCAGCCGTGGTTGGCATCTTTTCAACCGTGATTAGTTAGTTTCGGCATCCTTTCAGCCGTGGTCGGCATTTTTCAGCCGTGATTGGTTAGCTTCGGCATCCTTTCAGCTGTGGTCGACATCTTTTCAGCCATGGTTATTTCCATGATTGTATTAACACTCACATGCAGCATATTTCATATATCATTTTCATGCTCATTTCATTTTCTGTATATCTTGCACCTCGTATATATAACATAATTTCATACAAAATTCTATTTTACTCATGCCACACAATTTAGCAGTAAAATTCATACATATTTCTCATAAAATAAGCCAACCCACATTTAACATTTACATGCTCAAAATGCACTTCATTTCTTACATAATTCCTTAGAAAATTCCTTTCACTTTCGTTTGTTTACTTTCACACATACATAACTATATCGACAACCTAGGCTCAGAAAACATAAGTTTCATGGCTGGCATTTTAAACCCACATAAAAAATATATATATACATAAATAACACATGTTCATTTATAATTCATGAAAAACCTGATTTAATATATAAATTTCTCTCTTACCTTGTTTCTTTAACTACGCCAACAGGGACCCCGAAAAGATGCATGTGGCGTTCACTCGGATCCTGAAATTAAATTCTTAGTTCCAATAAATTATTCCTGAATAAAATATTATTTTAATAATTTCTAGACCTATAAATTCTAAATAATTAAATATATCCTTAAATATAACCAAATTACCAAATTTCCTAAATTAATTAATTCATTTCCCCAAAATACTACCCATCTATCCTTCCCTAGGCTCCACACGCTTCAAATTAACATTTAAACTAATATTTAACACTCCCACTTAATTTTCTAAATTATGCCTGCGGGGCCCAAAATTACACCCGCGGCGCTTACCCGAGCCCTAATTCAAAAACCTTAATTCCATTTAAATTATTTCTAAATAATGTACTATTTAAATATTTTCTAAGATCAAAATTTTCAATTTACAGTTATACCCGCAAATTTAATTAATTTGCCAAATTTCCTAAATCCTACTCTCGCTTTGGAGTGGGGCCTAGAAAATCCCAATTGAAAAATTACCTATGTCAAAATGACGACGACGATGATTAGGACCACGTGGTGGTACCCGTTCGCCGATTTAACAGTAGATTTAAAGCAAAATTGAGAAAATGGGAAAAAATTACCTTTCCCCAGGAGCAGTGCCTAAGTCGGAACCCACGATCAATATGCTTCAGTAGAAATGTCTGCAGCGGAACTAGGAATCCAACGGCACCTTCCGTTTCCCGATCCACTACAAATTCACCGAGAAATTGAGAGAAGAAGAGAGACGGAAGATGGAGGTGAGCGTGCTGCGCAGGAGGTAGGAACAATTGCAGAGGCAATTGCAGAGAAGGGGGGGGGGGCGTGGAGCAGGACATTGAATATATACTTATTACTTTAATCATATATATATATATATATACATATATATATATATATACCCATTATATAATTTACTTAATTAATTTATTTAAATAACATTTAATTAATTTATTAATTCAATTAAATAATATTCAATTAATTAACTAATTAATAATTAGTCTAATTTCATTTTATTTCATATATATTTTTATTATTTTTTTTTCATACTATTTCTTTTATATGTTCATTTATTATTATTATTATTTAATTATTTTAATCATTTTAATTTTTCGGGACTTTACACCTATGCCAACTCCCAATGCATCACATGCAACCTCAAATAGTTTTTGAAAATAAGGGAGACGTAACACTGGTGCTCTAGTCATCATATCCGTAATATTCAAAAAAGCTTTGGTTGCAGTTTTTGAGCATGAAAATTTACCTTTCTTGAGAGAGTTTGTAATGGGAGCTATGATAATGCTGAAGTTTCAAATGAACCTTCTAGAGAATGTGGCAAACCCATGAAAACTCCTTGCCTCATGAATGTTTTGGGGAGTGGGCCAATCCTTGATAGCTTTGACCTTTTCGGGGTCAACAGAAACTCCCTTGTTAGAGACTACAAGCCCTAAGAAGATGACTTGTGTTGTAACGACCCAAAATTTTTTTAACTATTTAAAATAATAAGGAAGATAATAAAGGGAATAGGGAAAAAATAGAAGAAAGGGAAAAAGGGAAGAAAAAGGAATTTTTAAAGAAAGATCAGCGAGAACTCGTCGACGAACCAACTGGTCTCGTTGACAAACGTTCTTCCTTGGACCATTGACGAGGGCACATATCTCGTTGACGAGGAATTACCAAGAGGATTTGAGATATCCTGAAACTCGTCGACGAACTCACGGTCTCATCAATGAGGGCTCTTCATGGGATCATCCACGAATCCACGTCGAGGAGCAAGTAAAGGGAAATACTTTATAACAACTTTTTATTAATTTTAAACTGGTTAAATTTGGGTATAAAATTGTATATATATATTGGTATAATTTTCTAAACGGTGCAGGTATTTAAAATATTGGTTTTGATTATATATTATATTAAGAATAATTGTGTGGCATGAAAACAATTTTGACAATTAAATGGTTGCGAGTACTGCTGAATTATGATTTATTGTGTGATTGTGAATACTGTTTGGGCTGCGAATTTTGCTTGGTTGAAAATACTGGTTGGTTGTGGATACTGTCTGATTGTGTATACTGTGGTAGATGCGTGATGTGCTTGAGTGGTTGGTTTTGTTATTGATTTGTATTGTAATTCATGTAAATTGCGATATAGCGTTGGCAGTGGTATAAGGAGGTTGTTATATCGTACCTAATATAACCATTATATAACGTTGGCAGTGGTATGAGGAGGTCGTTATATGGACGTTTAATTTGGGGGTAAAACATTGGCAGTGGTATAAGGAGTTTGTTTTACCTATTTACCATAAACATGGTGGTATTTGTTGTAATCTATGTGATGATTTGTCCTGTGTGGACTGTGTAACCTATATGGTTAATAGTCTTGTGTGAACTAGTCCTATGTAGACGTTGTATTCTGTGTGGATATGAACCTTGTGTGGGTATGAATGAAGACTGTGTGAATTATCCTGTGTGGATTGGTTGTGGTATGTGTATATGTGTGGAACTCTGTGAAATGACGACTTTGGACATGTGTAACTTTAATTACATAAGTATTTATGGTAAAGTCAAACTCTTCACCCGAGGGCTTGTTGATGAAGGCGAGTGCTTTGGTAAATATTTGTGGATACTAGAGTAGAGGGAAGTTACTTGTATGGGTGGGTGACCTTCCCTATTCTCAGAGACTTTACTTAGATACATAACCCCGAGGGCTTATTAAGAAATGTGAGTGCCTTGGTTTTAGCACTAGAGCAGAGAGAATCTTCTTGTATGGGTGGGTAGACTTCCCTATTCTTGAGAATTATTAGTAAAAATGATTATGTATGTGCGTATGTGATTGGGTGGCAGAAAAGTCGACACTTTCGTCACACACTGTTGTAACTTGTTTCTTCCTTACTAAGAGGTATCTCGTCCCGACTGTTTATTAATCTATTCAGGTCCTCCAGGTGATCGAGCTTAGAAAGCTCTAGGATGGGGTAGTTTTGTGAGTAAATAAAAGAATGGATATGTGTATAGACCGTATTTAATATTTTGTACTAGTTATGTAAAAATGGAGAATAAAGTTATTTTTTTTTATGGGTTTGCATATGTAAATATATATAGCACCTGATATTTTATTTGAAGTTGTTTAGTTAGTTCTGCTGCATGAATGGTATTGGAGACGCGTGTTTGGACTCTTAACACTCGGGCCCCACGTGGCGAGTCTGGGACATTACAGTTGGTAGTAGAGCCATAGCCAGCCAGAAGTGTGATAAGATTCATACTGCCTGGTTATGGAAATGCTCAGAGCTTTAGGTTATAGATTCTGCAGACTTTAGGAGGATTAACACTAAAATATAGGTTTGAGTTGAATAAGGGTAGGAATTGGTAGATTAAAGTACTGATAGGAGTTTGAGTTTGTTTTTTAGCCTAGAGGTAGAAATTCCTTGACGGACTTCTATGATTTTCTATATCAGTCGACAGTTTCAAAAAAACCACGGCAAATCCATCAATGGTGATGTTTCCAAGCGAAGAAACTGAAATTTGGAATTCGAATTTGAAGGTTAAGATGATTGAGGATAATTGAATATCAGATACTTAATTGAGGATTTGGATATTAAATTGGTTTCTTATTTTATGATTTTGTCAGATATATTAAAATGTAGAGATTTTAAACTTGCCTATGTTAAATATATATTCAGGATGGATTCTAGAGGCAAAGGAGTGGATGAATAAGGAGGAAGCGAGTTGGGAGCTTCCAATGAGGATGAAATTGACACCTCTCAACTGTTGCGAGGAATAGCTCGTCAGGTTAGGGAAGAGATGAGACGAGATTTCGTGGGATTAAGCTATCCACTAGTGTACCAGGGCTGTACAATCGATCAATTCACCTGCTTGAAACCCTCTATTTTTTAGGGTGGCACCGATCCAATCAAGGCTGAGACTTGGATGCAAGAGATGGAAAAGATATTAGTAGTGCTGAATTGTACTGAGGAGCAAAAGGTTCTTTTTGCCACCTTTAAGCTGGTTGGAGAAGTTGAATGGTGGTGGCATGCGATGAAACTGTTGAAAGAATAGCGAGCAGTACCTATAGTAATGACCTGGGGTCATTTCAAGCAGGTCTTCTATGACCGATACTTCCCCGTTACCACCAAAAATGCGAAGGTGGAAGAATTTTTCAACCTGACTCAGGGGTGTCTCACTATTCAGCAGTATGCTACTAAATTTCTGAAACTTTTCCACTTCGCACCTTCCATGGTTCCAGATGAATACCAAAAGGCGAGGTGGTTTGAAAGGGGTCTGAATCAGAGGATTCACGAGCATATGGTATGTTTGCAGATTTAGGATTTCTAAGAATTGGTGAAGAAAGCCATTGTTGCAGAGTTGAGTCTGTAGTGAGGCGTAGAGGCATCAAAACGAAGAAGGAGACACGTGTCTCCCCATCCCCAAACAAATGTCAGACAAGGGTTGTGGAGGGGAGATAAAGATGTTGCAGGTTAGGGGTCGGAAAGAAATGATCGAGGACGTTAGGGCGATTCGTCACTCTCCCACTGTTCTAAATGCAACCAGCGGCATTGGGGAGAATGCCAGAGTAGGGGTGTCATGTGCTATAGATGCGGCAAATATGGTCATATAGCTCGGGAATATCGAGATCCTCTGAACAACGCACCAACTCCAAATTATAATTAGAGGAATAACCTCATACCTCGCAGCAGCAGTGCCCCAGCACATGTTTATATGTTGGATACATCCGACAGGGACAATGCTAAAGGCGCAGGTAATATGTCTACGTTAGCATAAGTATTAATTTTGTTTGACTTTGCATGATTCGATGTTGTATATGTTTAAATTGATTGAAATGTATGAATGTGGTTAGTTAGCTTTTTAGTTGAAAAAATGGATGATTAACGAATTTCGAGGATGAAATTTTCTGAAGGAATGGATAATGTAACGACCCGAAAAATTTTAACTATTTAAAATAATAAGGAAGATAATAAATGGAATAGAGAAAAAATAGAAGAAAGGGAAAAAAGGAAGAAAAAGGAATTTTTAAAGAAAGATCAGTGAGAACTCGTCGACAAACCAACTGGTCTCGTCGATGAATGTTCTTCCTTGGCCTGTCGACGAGGGCACATGTCTCGTCGATGAGGAGTTACCGAGAGGGCTTGAGATATCTTGAAACTTGTCAACGAGCACATAATCTCGTCGATGAGGGTTCTTCATGGGATCGTCGATGAATCCACGGTTCTCATAGACGAGTCCCTACCTATAAATAGAGTTTGCCTCATTTTTCAGCAAGAAAATATTGCATGTAGTTTCTCTCTCTCTAGAAAATGGCCCTCTCACCTTTTCTCTAGGTTACTGGTCCCATTTCTCTTCGATTCGATGATCGGAAGCTACCACGAGACTCCTGGGAAGATTCTCTGCAACATAGGCAGAGAAGATTTTCAGTTTAGAGTACTTGAGAATCATCCCAAAATCAGGATAAGTGAGATATTTTAGGGTTTTATTATTATTTTGAAATATATGGAGCCTAGGAAGTATTAAATGAGTGTTTTTCTGAAATTTGATTAAGTTGAGATTTTTGGAATACAGAGTCTTATTTTCGTTTGGTTTAGGCAGGAACATGAGGAGCAGGTAAGGGGAAATACTTTATAACAACTTTTTATTAATTTAAACCGGTTAAATTTGGGTATAAAATTTTATATATATATATATATTTATATATATATATATATATATGTATATATATATATATTGGTATAGTTTTCTGAACGGTGCAAGTATTGAAAATATTGTTTTTGATTATATATTATATTAGGAACAATTGTGTGGCATGAAAACAACTTTGATAATTAAATGGTTGCGAGTACTATGGAATTATGATTTATTGTGTGATTATGAATACTATTTGGGCTGCAAATTCTCCTTGGTTAAAAATACTAGTTGGTTGTGGATACTGTTTGATTGTGTATACTGTGGTAGATGTGTGATATGCTTGAGTGGTTGGTTTTGTTATTGATTTGTGTTGTGGTTCATGTAAATTGCGATATAGCGTTAGCAGTGGTATGAGGAGGTCGTTATATCGTACCTGATATAAACGTCATATAACGTTGGCAGTGGTATAAGGAGGTCATTATATGGACGTTTATATTGGGGGGTAAAACATTGACAGTAGTATGAGGAGTTTGTTTTACCTATTTACCATGAACATGGTGGTATGTGTTGTAACCTATGTGATGATTAGTCCTGTGTGGACCGTGTAACCTATGTGGTTGATAGTCCTGTGTGGATGTTGTATTCTATGTGGATATGAACCCTATGCAGGTGTGAATGAAGACTGTGTGAATTATCCTGTGTGGATTGGTTGCGGTATGCGTATATGTGTGGAACTCTGTGAAATTACGGCATTGGATATGTGTAACTTTAATTACATAAGTATTTACGGTAAAGTCAAACTCTTCACCTGAGGGCTTGCTGAGGAAGGCGAGTGCTCTGGTAATTATCTATGGATACTAAAGTAGAGGGAAGTCACTTGTATGGGCGAGTGACCTTCCCTATTCTCGGAGAATTTACTGGGATACATAATCCGAGGGCTTACTGAGAAAGGTGAGTGCCCTGGTTTTAGTACTAGAGCATAGGGAATCAACTTGTATGGGCAAGTAGACTTCCCTATTCTTGAAAATTATTAGTAAAAATGATTATGTATGTGCGTATGTGATTGGGTGACAGAGAAGTCGACAATGTGATTAAGAATGCATTTTCTCAACTGCTATTGATAGTGAAATACAACTATATGTATATTTTGTAATTATATATTAAACACTTCAGCCACACACTATTGTAACTTGTTTCTTCCTTACTGAGAGGTGTCTCACCCCGATGGTTTATTAATATTTTCAGGTCCTCTAGGTGATCGAGCTTAGAAAGCTCCAGGGTGGGGTAGTTTTGTGAGTAAATAAAAGAATGGATATGTGTATAGACTGTGTTTAATATTTTGTACTGATTATGTAAAAATGGAGAATATGGTTGTTTTTTCTTTTTACGGTTTTGCATATGCAAATATATATATATATATATATATATATATATATATATATAGCACTCTGGTATTTTATTTGAGGTTGTTTAGTTAGTTCTGCTATGTGAATGGTATTAGAGACACATTTTTGGACTCTTAACACTCCGGGCACCACGTGGCGGGTCCGGGGCATTACATGTGTGGTCATAAAGACACACTTCTTTAGGTTTGCATCCAATTTTTGTTCTCTTAGGACCTCAAAGATGCTCCTCAAGTGGAGAAGGTCATCCTCCCTAGTCTAACTATAGATCAAGATATCATCAAAGTAGACTGCTAGGAAGTGCCCAATGAAAGGTCTTAAAAGTTGGGTCATAACTCTCATGAAAGTACTTGGTGCGTTAGTTAAGCTGAATGACATCACTAACCACTCATATAACCCATCCTTTGTCTTGAAAGCAATTTTCCACTCATCCCCTAATCGGATTCTAATATGATGGTATCCACTTTTAAGATCTATCTTGGAAAATATTTTGGATCCCACCATCTGATCAAGCATTTCGTCAAGTCTAGGTATAGGAAATCGATACTTGACGGTGATCTTGTTGATAGTTTTACTATCAATGCACATCCTCCCGGTGCCATCCTTTTTGGGAGTGAGAATGGTAGGACATGCACTTGGACTCATGCTCTCCTGAATAAAACCATTTTCCCTTAGTTCATCTACTTACCTCTTTAGCTTGTCATGTTCCTTTGGGTTCATTCTATAATGTGGCAAATTAGATAGAGATGAACCAGGAACAAGATCAATAGCATGTTGAATATTTCTCATCGGAGGCAATTCACTCGGTGGCTTAGAAATGACATCCTCAAATTCAGAAAGTATGGGGAATACTTTTGGAGGTGTCTCCTGCTTAAGACTCTTCAGCTCGGCTTCCTTGGCAGCAACCACATAAACGACCTGAGTTTCTTGACTCTTAAACTCAAAGTCCTTCTTGTTCAAAATATGTAAGGTTCGACCAACTTGTTTTCCTTTCATCTCCTCTTTCTTCTTGATTTTCTCATTCTTGGGCTCAAGTGGACTGAGAATGATTCTCTTGCCATTACACTTAAAGGAGGAGGTGTTGGCACGCTCATTATGTGAGACATCCATGTCAAATATCCAAGGTCTCCCTAATAGAATATGAGCAACGTTCATAGGGAGCACTTCACACCAAATTTGGTCCTCATACTCTCCAATATTAATAGGGACTAAACACCTATGACTTACTAGCATGGTGGTTGCATTGAACCATGCAACATTATATGGGTTCAGATGAGGCTCTGTTTTTAATCTCAACTTTTCAACTACTGACTTTGAAATCACATTCATGCAGCTCCCACCATCTATGATCATTTTGCAGATTTTACTCCCATACTTGATATAAGTGTAGAAAATAGAAGTACGAAGCCAATCTTCCTCTCCCCTAGGCATTACTATAAGATCCCTCATCACACTTAGCTGCACATTCTCATCATCCTCACTACTTAGCACATCTTCACTTGCTTCATTTGCAGCATCATATAGTGCATTGTCTTCTTCCTCTTCTCTGTCAATTGCTAAATTCCTATTAGGGCATTTCCTGGCAAAGTGTACCTTTTTGTGGCACTTGAAACATACTTTTGTGCTAGAATTTTGGCGAGAGGATCCCTTCATTGGGGCTTTTCCTTTGTCCAATGGTTGTTGGAATGTGGGGTTGCTCCCATGAGAAGTGACTTGACTTGCAGATGCTTGTTTAGACTTCTCAATGCCCTGGATTTTCCTAAAATAAAATTCATTTAAGGGGTTTCCATACCACCTTCCCATTTGCCCTTTGTTCATCTGCTCAAAGTCATAAGTTAGATTAAATGCTTGTTCAATAGATGTTATATGATGGGGAAACATCTCTCTCCTTAGTTCGGGCCTTAACCCAGGGCGGAACCTAGAAATTTGTTGTCTCTCTGTCTCATCAACTCCACACCTAATAGACAACTCATCGAATTGGGTCTATACTCAGAAACAGTTATATTACCCTGGCGTAAGCTGTAGAGTTGATCCATAAGGTGCTTTTGGTAGCTAATAGGCACATACTTCTTAGTGAGCATATCTTTCATCAAATCCCAATGCTCAATGGACCTATAATGTAGGTGACCTCTTGCCTCTCCACATTCATCCAATGGAGTTTCACTTGCCCAATCAATCTCATCTTAGCACATTGGACCCGATGAGGGTCAATCATCCTGTACCACTCAAAGTAGGCATCCATCTCAGCTAACCAATCTTGAAAAAGTTTGGTATTCATTTCACCATCAAATATAGGGGCTTCTATCTTCACCTTCCTAGTCATGTCCTCGTAAGGATCATGTCAGTCCCTACGGTGTGGTTTTCGACCTTGAAATTCATCCAAGTCATATTCCTCATCATCCCAGTATGGGTCATAAGGATTACGATGTTGGGGTCTCCTATAATTATCTTTGGGAGGAAATCATCTTGGTGGAGGAGGAGGTCATCCTCTTGGAAAGTGAGGTCGAATCCTCGAGGATAGAGGTCGTTCCCTAGATGGAGGCCTCTCTTAGCCTTCATTTTCTTGTTCTAAGGGCTGCTCTATGCTTCCTTGAGGTGGGTCTTGTGGGTTTTGAGTTTCTAGCCTCTCAATTCTAGTTAAGGCCTATTCTAGGTCCCTATTCAATCTAAGGACTTGTTCTTGGAGGTCATCAAGGATGTTATCCCGTTCATAATCAGATCTGCGACCTCAATATGCATTTCCAGACCTAGTTGCCATCTAATGGGTATCAAGCCAACACAAGGAACACCCAATGGGGCATTCGGCCAAAGTGAAAATGAGGGTCAATCCACTACTTGAGCTATGTAAACTAGCCAACCTAGCCAAACTTAGTCTCTGATGCCAATATGATGTAGGACAATTCTAGGAACCCTAGTCCTACCAAAGACCCTCTCACAAATATGTTGTAATGCCCCAATCTAGGTCTGCCAGGGAGCACTGCGTCTCTCCTCCTCCACCTCGCCTAGACAACAAGGGGCCAGACCTTATCAGACTAATGACTCGCCCCACAGACCAACACGTGCCCTTTTTAGTGTATTTTTTTCTCACTTACACACTTCCTAATAAAACTTCTCAGAAGGTCACCCATCCCAAGATCACTCCAAAACAAGCATGCTTAACAGTGGAGTTTTTATGGGAAGGCTCCCCGAAAAGAAAGGTGCACCTTGTTGATATGGGTAGTAATACCAAATCTTTTTCAGGCCTTTCTTCCACGGGTATCACATTCTTCCCCACTTATAAACACAACGTCCTTGTTGCGAACCCACATTTCCAAACTCAGGTGATGTGAATCTCATCACACTTCCAGCTGGATAATCTCTCTAATACCATTTTGTAACGCCCCAACCTGGATTTGTCAGGGAACACTATGTCTCTCCTCGTCCACCTGGACAAGACAACAGGGGTGGCGGGCCTTATCGGACTAATGACTGACTCCACAAACCAACACGTGTCCTTTTCAGTGTGTTTTGTCCTCATTCATACACTTCTTTAGAAACTTCCTCGAAGGTCATTCATCCCAAGATTACTCCAAGCTAAGCATGCTTAACTGTGGAGTTCTTATGGGAAGATTCTCGAAAAGAAAGGTGCACCTTGTTGATATGGGTAGTAACATCAAATCCTTTTCAAGACTTTATTCCATGGGGTATCACATGTGCACACACTAGATACACTTTAAGATGAGAATTTAACTAACCACAATGAACAATATAAATTATATGCGAAAACTACAAGTTGTGGAAATTTCAAAAAGTTATAAGATTCACGTAGACTTGTCCTTAAGGATCTAATCAAGTAGGATAAAATAATCACTTGAAAGATGGTAGATTTAAGCCTTAGAATTAAGCCTAAACATACAAATTATATATCTTTAGAATAAGACACAATTAAGTGGTCAAGTGTTGAAAATCTTCTTGGCTTTGAAGAGTTTGTCTGCAAAGATTATTCAAATACATGCAATGGATTTTTTGAAAAAGCTACTAGAAGATGAATATTATATTGACTATCTAGGGTGTATTTTGGAAGTGTTTGAAATGAGCTTACTGAAATTATTCGGAATGATGAACACAACACACTCGAACCTTGTTCGATATCCTGAATGATGATTCTTGGCACTACTTGGGGTTGTGTTTGATCCGATTGATTGTTGAAGCAATAATCTCACACAACATCTACTGGAATGGTAAGATAGAGAATGGAGAATGATAATTTTGTGGCCTCTCACCACTCAATCTCCAAAGGAGAAGGGATGTGGTCTCTCACCACTCGTTCACAAAGAGGGAACAAGCTTAAAGCTTAAGCACAAGGCAATAACTCTTGATTCGATTCAAAATACATGATGTCCCTAATAACTTACATGCCTAGCTATATATAGAGATGTTGGAACAACCCTCTAACTATAGGTAAATAAAATATAACAAAGCTTTGAATGGAAAAGGATAAAGTGAAACCAAAAAGTCAAAAATGTAGAAATTTCAAAACAAATAGTCTAATTCTTTGGTCTTCCATATGTTCAATACTTTGAATTAGCTCACCTACCATATACCAAATTAAATATATGGAAGTCTTCTTTGCAACACACTTTGAACCACTAATTTTTTTAGAGAAAGTTATGGCATATTTAGGGAAGGCGTACAAATGTCCAAGTGATGCAGAATTTCTAGATGAATGACTACTTTTATTGGGCTGCCAACTCGTGCACAATTTGAACTTCATGTGTTTTCTTATACCCAAAGAAAGGTATGGAAGTTTTCTTTCTAGCCCAATTGGAATCGGGCTATTTGGGCCTTTGTAGATGAAGTTATGCATTTTTTTATAAAGTTGCACAGTTGTCTTCATCTCAAGAAATGTATCCATATGACACCATCTCAGCGAATGTTATGTTTGAGGATTGTTGATCCCCATCAAAGAGGTCATAACTCCTTTCCTATCTCATACTCTTCCTCACTCCCTCCAAGATTAGAATTTGAAACCTACATCATAAAAATCTTAAGTTTTAAAAGTTCTAAATCATTAGATTCAAAAGCCCGTTTCCATATTAGATCACTATTCGAACTCAAGAACTTTTAAAGCTATTTAATTGTAGAAAATATTTTCTAAATTTTTTTAGTTTTTCCAAAGAATTTTAAAAAAATAGCATTTTTTTTAGTTTTCCAAAATTCACAGTAAAAGACAGAAAATAAAGAGTTTGTTTGGTTGTTCAAAATATATTTTTATTTATTTATAAACTTTAGAATAATTATAAAATTATTTGTTTAATTTTTCAAAAATTATAGAAGCTGGTATTTGAGATCATGAATTTTAAGGTTTAGATTTGCATTTGTGTAGATTTTGAAGAAATTCAATGCAATTTTACATTATATTTTTCAATATCTATACAAATCAAAATTGAAGATCCAAATTGCATACTCCCCAAATGCAAAGTCAAAAATTTGAAAAAAGAAAATAGAAAGATATTTTCAATTTTTATATTTTATTTACAAAATTGAAAGATCTGGTGGCATTTTTATAAGTATTTGAAAAATTAGAAATGAAAAAAAAAAATTATTTTCACAAGAAAATAGTGTTAAAACTTGTTTATTACTATGTTTTTTTATACAACTGTTGTAGAACATAAAAAATAGGTCTCATGCATAGTCGAGAGGTTGCTTAGAATCATGATTAAATGATATAATTCCAAGGGAGCAACATCTCTTACGACTTAATCACTTGAACGTGCATATTATTAATATTATTAATATTTGGTATCAACTTTTGGATACATTCAAAACCTTAAGATCACTAAAGGGAAAAAGAACATTTGTTTACACCTTTTTGTTGATGTCAAAAGGGGGAGAAAATCTGGAAAGCAAAAATCTGGAAAAGCAAAACTAATTAATGGAAGCAAAGAGTCTTGGTGGTAAAACTAATTTGCAAAGGGTGAGATATTCAAAGGGAGAAATCTAGCATATTACATTTATTATAAGCATATTTCTTATTTCATTTGGATTCAGGATAAACACTTTGTGTATGAACATGAGTATATTGTCATTCATTGAATATTTGATGCATTAATTAAGGGGGAGCCTTAGTTGGGTTAAATCCATTATATATTTTTGCTCGTGCATTTGTCATCATCAAAAAGGGGGAGATTATTGACTCTACGAGTCCAAACTTGTTTTAATAATGACAAATCACTTGGTATTTGATTTGTGCATTGAGTCTGTGTACAGGACCTATATTAACCATGCACGGAAAGATAACAAGTTGTGGATGCCTTCAAGTAAAGCCTACAAATCGTGGAAAGTATCTTGGAACTTAAAGAGTACGAGAATCAAGATGGAAGAGGCAAAGTTCAAGAAACTCTTGGGAATGGGTATTTAGAGCTTATGTATTTACATTGGCATATGATTTATTTTGAAGCTCATTATAACTTAGAATAGTTTTAGGATTCATGCATTTCATGTACATCATTAGGAAACTCTCATGGACCTTGAAATGTTTTCAAAATCATGAAAAATATATTTTATGAAAGATCCATTAAAAGAAGCCAAGCATATTTTTAGTTAGAAATAAAAATTTGAGAGAATGGGTAGTTCGGTCGCCTGAACTCAAACCTCAATAGCCTGAAGAATTTTTTCGATTGCCTGAAGATTAAGTTCAGTCGCCTGAAGAATTAAATGGAGAAGACAGAACCTGGTCGAGGCTCTTCGATCGCCTGACCTTGGAACCTCAGGCGCCTGAAGTCGAGTTCGATTGCCTGAACTCACGGGAAAGCCTAAAAATCAGCTCTTTATTAAAAAGACACGCAAAGTATCTTATTAATCCAACGGCTAAGATTAATTCTAAGGGTAATATAATATATATTATGAATATCTAAACCCTAGAACATATGCACAAGGACAAACCAAGAAAGATAAACTTCTCATTGCAAGATTTGAACCCTAGAGCTGGTTTTTCTGCACTTCAATCTTCTTCCATCTCCGTTTGGGAAAATCTCTACTGAAATCAAAAGAGCATTCATTCATCGAACTAAATTTTGATCCAGTATTAAGGTTTGATCTGTCAAGTTATCATTTTTCAAGAATCTCTCATCTCTTTACTTGTTTATTGTTAGAAAGAGGTTTTGATCTTAAGTGTATATTCACATATAAAAACTGAATTTCGAGAAGATCATGTTTTGAGAAAAACTTGTTAGCGTGGTTGATTGATTTGAACTTCAAGAAGTAGATAAACACATATTCATATATATATTGTTCATTGGGCTTCTTATTGAAAAACCTACTTTGATTAAAATATTGGAACTTGAAGGAAAACTTTGTGATTTTTGATTGAGTTGTATTCAAGCAAAATTTTTGTTAAATAACTCACTTCAAATATACTTGAGCATCTTTACAAAGTGAATCAAGAACCCTAGTGGACTCCAAAGCATTCCAAATATATTTTCACTTGGGAGTTTTTGATTAAATACGAATTTGTGTGTTGACACATATCATACATCAAACGATTGTATCGTTTTTTCATACATTCTTGAGCTTCAAGTTATATCATATGATAATGTACTAGGAAATTGAATTGTACTCACAAGCTTTTGTTGGAAGCATTGTTTTGAGTGTTATTTCTCATATTTCATTGTAAACACGATTCGGGTTGTGAACTGGGTGTGAGGAGGAAGCTGTACCTCTTTTGAGCAGCGGATAAGGAGGGAGTTGTATCTCTTGTAAGCAGCGGTTTGTAAGGGAAGCTTTGTCCTACTTTAAGGAGTAGAGTTATTAGTGAATCCTTGAGTGGTTGCTCAAGGCGAGGACGTAGGCCAAGTCAGCTGAATCTCGTAAAATCGTGTTTGTCATCTCTCTTCCTTTTACTCTTTATCTTCCGCGTTGTATTTAAATTGAGTATATTGCATGCATAGATAGGATTGTCACACTCACACATAATTGAGCAACTAGAAGTAGTTGGTAAACCTATAAGAAGTATGTAAAAGAAAATTAAGTGAATTAATTTTTTAATATCCAATTCACCCCCCCCCCTCTTGGGATTACACTTTAATCAACAACCAATATAATAACTTTTGTTATTGAATATATAACAAAACTAAAATAATGCAAAAACTAATAATAAAATACAGAAATAAAGAATAATACAAAAACTTATGAGATTTGGTATAGAATTACCTACGCTATTGGGCACCAACGATCAATCCACTACTTTTAGAAAATTACAACTTGTGTAAATTTCAAATTACCAATAGTAATTAGAAATATTTTAGAGTACAAATACTATTTGTAACTCTTCAAATGGGAGGTATAATTATAAATGGTGAGGGAAGCTCCTTACATAGTTTCAAACTAAAAGTTTTAAAAAACTGTCCACCAATATGGGACAAAAAATAACATTTTCCATCTTAACAATAAATTCAACAAAATTTTCAATCACAAACATTCTTTAGAATTTCACATCATTGGTGTTTTCCAAAAGTATTCGGACTTGTAAGATATTGATTAAGTCCAAATAATGTTTGAACTTGATTGTTGTCACAATATTGGTCAACATATTTGTGGGATTTTCTGTAACAATCGTCTGAAGAAGTATTTTGCCTTCATTAATTATGTCCCACATAAAGTGAAATCGAACGTCGATGTGTTTCGTTCGTGCATGGTAGACTTGATTTTTTATCAAATGAATAACACTCTAACTATCACAAAACACAATAATGTGCTTCTAAAAAATTCTCAAATTTTCAAGTAAACTCTACAACCAAATAGCTTCTTTAACAGCCTTTGAAGCTACCATGTACTCTACTTCTGTTGTAGACAAACAATAGTAAACTATAAGGTTAACCTCCAACTCACTGGACCATTAATAAATGTAAATACATATCCAGTAGTTGGTCGGCGTTTATCCAAATTACATGCCAAATCAGAATTCACATATCCAACGACACGTTGATCAATAGTATTATTTTTCTCAAATATTATACCAACATCAATAATATTCATAATGTATCGTAAAATTCATTTCAAAGTTTATCAATGTCCTTTACCCAGATCATGCATATACCTGCTCACCATACTAAAAGCTTGTGAAATATCAGGTTTTGTACAAACTATTGCATACTTCAGACTACTAACTACACTTGCATAAGGAACTTGTGACATATACCTACGTTCCTCATCTGTATTAGGAAATAAAGATGCACTAAGTTTGAAATAAGGAACAAGTGAAGTGCTATCTGGTTTTGACTGCTTAGACCTTCAAATATTGTTTCTGGGTCAAACACCAATATAACATTTTTTTCAAAGGAAGGAAAATTTTACACTAAACCTGATTGGAATAAAGTGTGAGCCAATCCATTTCCCAACTCACTCATTATTTGATTATTTTCAAAATTTAAACTCGAACTACTAACTCATATTCAGACTAATGATCTTGCCAACACAAATAAAACTAATCGAAAAATTCAAAAGAGATAGATTATTTCTAGTGTCACCAGAACCCAAAATTATAATTAAGAAAACTATTTTATTGTATTTTTTAAACAAATGCCATAAACTTTAAAAACTAGCTAAATTTTTTTTTGTAATTTTTTGAAAGATAAAATAAAAAAAATTATTTTTACATTCAAATGGGCTATTAACTTTTTCGAGTTATTTTATTTCTCAACTAATATAATTTTTATTTTTTAAAATTTCAAAATATTAAAATTTTGAATTTTAAATGAGATTTAAAATAACAAATATGCACACGCTAATAGGAAAAATTTTAAAGAGATGATTCATTTCTAATGTCAACAGAGCATAAAGTCTTAATTTTTTATTAAAGAGAAAAATGGCGCAAAGCAACAAGAAAATTATAATACAGTTAGTAGCATTGAAGGGGTGAGAAGTAACAAGGACAAGTCATGGTCATGGAAGAGTCGTCCAGTTGAGGTCTAGTGAGAACAGCTTGAGTAGGGGGTTTGACGTTTGGTCTCAATAAAAAATCAATGGCTATGCTTGCTAGTTACAAGAGCAGCCAAGAACAGAGCATATACAAATTACTGTTTCCATTATTTAACATTATATGGATTACTTTTTGATTAAATTAGATTTAGTGGAAGCTGTGGGACTGACCAGAAGCTTAGCCAATCCAAATTCCCCTGCTACAAAGAGAGAGAGAGAGCGAGCTGTGTTCTATTTCAAGCTTGGTCGTCACTCTCACGCGGACGCGGATTCATAATCTGCATCAGGGTTCAGGCCAAAGCATCTCTCTCCTCCTCCTCCTCCTCCTCCTCCTCTTCTTCGTCTTCTTCTTCTTCTTCTCTTCTTCTTTTTCTTCTTATTCTTCTTTGTGGTTGTAGCTTTCTGTTGCTTTTCTTGGTTTCTCGTCCATGAAACAGAAGACCCACCTGCGAAATTGAGTTCTCTACTGGGTTTCGCCATGAAAATTCAACTTCGGAGCTTCTCTGTTTCTGGGTTGTGAGCTGTGGCAATGGAAATTGTGTTGCCTGTCGTCTATTTTACAAGTAGCTTCTGATTTTGTATTTTTTGGGTGTTGCCCTTTCTGCAATCTTCTTTGGGACTTAAAATATCTCCTTGCCATCCCTTTTTGTCCTGTGTTTTTTTTGGTTGGTGTTGTCTGCTTTTCGCCGCTTCGCAGCCGCCCAGAAAGGTTCACAGTTAATCAAATCCTGAAATCCTCGAAAACCCACTTCAGATCTTCATTCATACCCCTCTTTTCTGCTAGCCCACTCGAGGAAAAAAAATCCCTCTCTTCCACCATACCCAATTTGCCAAATCCTAAAAGCAGAGAGAAAAAAGGTTCAAAACTTTGTTCTGAAATTAGTCCTCGTTTTTCTTGTGCTTCTGTCGCAACAATCGCAAAGAAGGGACAAAGAAAAACCCAAAAAATTGTGCGTGTTGGGTCTCAAGAATGCAAGATCCATCAACATTTCCCACCATCAAACCTCCATTTCCAGAGCAAGAACACCTGAAATGCCCTCGCTGCGACTCCACCAACACCAAATTTTGCTACTACAACAACTACAACCTCTCGCAGCCGCGCCATTTCTGCAAGAACTGCAGAAGATACTGGACCAAAGGCGGTGCTCTGAGGAACATCCCCGTCGGCGGCGGAAGCCGCAAGAACACGAAGCGTTCCTCTAACCCAAAACGCGCGTCCTCGTCTTCTCCATCGGCATCGTCTTCTAGTTATGCCCAAAATGGGGCTCCGAAACCCGAAATCAACGCGGTTTTCGCCCCGCCGGCGACATCGGTCGATCATCCGGATCGCCGGATGCTGGACGTTCCGGGGAGCTTCAGCTCGCTGCTCGCGTCGAATGGGCAATTCGGGAGCCTGCTGGATGGGTTGAATCCGAACGGACCGGGTCATCGGGCGGTGCAGCTGGGTGAGTTTGGGGAGAACCTGAATTCGGGTTCGGACCTCAATTCAGGTTCTGCGTCGGGTGGAGTTGCAGACCCGGCATTGGAGTTGCAGAGCACAAGCAATGCAGATACCTTTCTGGGCATTCAGGCTGGTGATCCAAGCTGCTGGGGCGGTAGCAATGGCTGGCCTGATCTTGCCATTTACACACCAGGTTCTACCTTTCAGTAAATGATTAAAAAAAAACTAGAGAGAGATAGAGAGAGAGTTTGTTTGGGATGATGATGATGATGATGATGATGATGATCCTAATGGTGTTGGTTTTTGAGAAATGTGATGATATGATACTTAGAAGGTATGGTGTTGATCACAGATGAGGTTGAATGATTTTGTAGTGATGCTCCTGAGGTGACATGCCTCTCCCCCACAGCAATGGTTTTCTGTAGGTATTGATTTAGATCATCATGTTTGTGTGTGGTGTGTGTATGTATGTGTTCTTTCAAGTAAAATTATATATTTACATATATATATATATATATATATGTATTATATGAATATATCTCCTATCTTGTGAGAATTTCTTATCTCCTTCCCTTATTATTATAATGATTTATCATGATCATCAGTCTCCATATGTGTTAATGCAGATTGTTGCCATGTCATGTTCAATCCATTCTTCCATAAATATACCTATGACACTGTAGATGATTTGACATTTTGTTGTTCACCGGCAAGATATTATGGAGAGGAGATATCAGAAATCCAGTGAGAGAGAGAGAGAGAGAGCGAGCTGCTGAAGCTTTTATTATAATATTTATAATGTTTCTGCATTGCCCTTTTCCTCACTTTATACTAGTTGTCTTTTTATGATTTTTCTTTGGTTTCTCGGCGTCCAAACAGACAGAAACTGAGGTTTTTGGGGGGCGGGGGGTGGTGGGCGCTGCCTTGCCCAAATGTGGAGTTTGCGTGGAAAGTGGAAACTGGATGTGAATAATGTGAATGAAATCACTAATCAGTGAAAGCGGCAGGAGTTTGCATAGGACTACTGCAGTACTACTATTGGTGAATTGAGTAGTCTTGGGGTTTTAAGTTAGGGTTAGTTTGCAGGAACCTAATTTTCTTGCTTGGCTGGATTATGGGTGGCATTTACCGCCGGCGGCATCGCCGGTTGTCACAAATTTTCTAATGTACTTTATACACTACATGGTGACACTGACAGACATGCACTTGGGACATGTTTCACTTAAGTCATTCTCATCCATGAATTTCACCGAGGTGGTGGTATAAAAAATATAATTGCAAGGTTTATAATTTTATGTTTTGTTTTGTTTTTTGTTTTTTTTTTTAATTTTATTTTATGTTAAGGTTAGGGTTTAAGGGATTACGAAACTTCCATTAGTATTAAATTTTTGTATTTAAGTGAAAAAAAAAATTAGAAGAGTGAGTTCGTTATTTCAGTAAATTAGTCGAATGTTCAAAGTCGTAAATCACTACATTTACAAAAAAATCATTTTATTTTTTTTTTTCTTTTCATACATGGCATGCAAGTTTAGGTTATTTATTAGATTTGTTAAAAGAAAGCTTTTTATGTTAAAATGACTCTACCGCCTTTCGCCTTCTCAAACATTTGAGTATAAGGACATTTATGCTCACATGGTTATGGAAAGTCAATATTGTGAAAAAAAATTGAAGAACTAAAGACATGAATTTATTTTGGACCAAAAATTTATTTCTAAAGCATGGCAATTAATATCATAACGAAGTATCAATTTGATTACTAATTTTAAGTTAAATTGAATTATTTGAAATAAAATTTCCAAAAACAAGTATATTAATTATTTAATAATTCATGATGACAAGAAATAAATTTATTTAATACACGTGGTATGACACAGTGAATAAAGTTATAATCAAATTAGAGAAACAATGACATTCTGTTTCATTTAAAGAAGGGAATAAATTCTTTAAATTTAATTTTTTTTTTAAATATTTTTAAAAGGGAATAAATTCTTTAAAGTTAATTTTAAAAAATATTTTAAATATTTTTTTTTTTGTGAAAATATTAAACTTTCACAACAATTAAGCAAATGAATAAAAATGCATCATAGTCGTATTCCAATTTATCATAGTCATTATAGTTTATAGTGAATGAGTTGTTTGAAGTGTTAAGATTTAGAAAAAAGGAGAAGGTAAAGTGAATCATTCTTTTTTTGGGAATTTAAATGGTTTGGTTTTAGTAGTTGATTTGAATGGGAAAAAAACCTATCAAAAAAATCTTGAAGCTATTTTTTTTAAGAAATTTTAACATATAGTTGAAGCATTGGACTTAGGATAATATCCATGGAACTTTTTTTGGGGGGAATGTAAGAATAGATATGCCCCCTTCTCACTCCTAAAACCACAAAATGTCCCTCCTCCCCTCCCCCTAAAAAATTGTGAGGAATCTTTTTCAAGGAAACTTAAACCCTAAACCTTTCCATAAGGAGTCAAGATATGAATCATTAGCTCAAAGTCCAAATTTTATCCAATGGTATTCATCACTATAAATGTGGTAAGAAGGAATTTTATAAGTGGGATGTACAACTTCTATTTTGTAGCACAACCTCTTTAACATTTTTTTTTTTTTTTTTAAAACACTAACGGTAAAGAAGGGAAAAAAAATGGGAATGAAAATATATACACATATAAGTGGAATTTGGGAGGGTAAGGAGGTGGTTTAAAAAATACACACATATGTAAGGGGAATTTGGAAGGTTAAGGGATAGTTTAATTAGTTAATGATTAGGGGAATGTATAAATATTTTTTATTGTTTTTGTTTCCTAGGAGATATCTTAGTGGTCAAAACTTAAAACATCCTTATTGGAGGTCTTGAGTTCAATTTTTTTTTTTTTATCAATAAAGGGTAAATATATTGATAAAAAGGGATATGTACAGAAAGTCTCCGAACATACCTCGAGCAAGGAGCCATAGACTCCAATTCTAAACAACACAAGTAACAAAATGTTACACAAAACTTGGACATACCCAGGGGCTCAAGGCCACTCTTAGGAGAGGTGAAAAGGGATATGTGATGGGAGATGGGTTGTCTCCTCTTGTGTAACCCAAGTCCAATATTGTCTTGTCTCTACACGCATAATCGTATACCATGCATTGTCAAGTAATATAATAAAGATGTTTACTCCTAATTGTTTGGTTACTCTTGTCATTTATTTGGTATACAACTATGGAATGAAATATGATTTTATAATTTCAAGTATTGACTATATAATTTTCATTGCACTTGTTACCAAAAGGAACAACTTGGCCAATGTATTGTTAGTGAATAGTAGTGGCATAGTGGTGTGCAAAAAACTTTAGGATTATCAATAAAATTAAATACATTATTATGTTTGTAAGATGCCTTTGCATAGACTGATTTCCTAAATTGAATATAAATAGTTAGGGATTGAATCTCAAATGCTTGAAATCTTTGTGTAGAGTAATTTTCTAAATCAATGCAACTCAGATAGTTAAGAATTGAACCAAACTTTAGACTAGTTATTAATCTCCTTGTTTTCCATAGTTTAGTTGACAATTTGAGTCTCTTTGTAAATATATTGTTGCCTTTAGGCATGTATAGAAAAGGGTGTATTCAGATTACAAAACACTTTGCTTTGCAAGGATAAGAAGAGGGTCATCATAGATTATGGAGCATTACTCCTACTTTTATGTAGGAAAAATATTTCTTTATACTCCAACTCATGACCAATTGCTTATAAAGGAACAACTTTATTATTGATTCAAAGTCTATTATTAGTCTTTACTATACATACAACAAAACAACAACAAAACCAAGCTTTTAGTCCCACTAGGTGGAGTTGGTTATATGAATCATTTTCCGCCAATTTATGCGATCATGAATCATTTTTTTTTTTTTACAGATTCAGGGATTTTAAATCCTTACTCACTATCTCGTCCCAAATTATTTTAGGTCTACCCCTACCCTTTCTATTGTCCCCCACAGTAATTAACTCACTCTTCCTTATTGGCGCACTATGTGGCTTACGTTGCAAGTCTCCATACCATCTGAGTCGTCCCTCTCTTATTTTATCTTCTATAGGAGCTATACCTAACCTTACAATTCCTTAATTTATCTTTTAATGTTATACCATTCATCCATTTAAGCATTTTTATCTCGACAAATTTTACTTTTTGAATATTCTATTTTTTTGTTGCCCAACATTCTGATCCATATAATATAACTGGTCTTATAACTATCTTATAAAACTTTTCTTTTAATTTTAAGGGTATTCTACGATCACAGAGTACACTTAAAGCATTTCTACATTTTATCCAACCTACTTTAACTTTATACATTACATCATCTTCAATAAATTGTGGGAAGCTATTAAATGACATATATGTGTGGGTATAGATGTGACAATTATCAATTAAGGGAGTTGAATCATCAAATTCTCTCTCTCCCTCTCCCTCTATATGATGTGCTAAAAATGGTCCACCCTAGGGGGCTTGCTATTACCATTCCATCTGTAACCCACCGCCTGTGTGGGGGCTGCCTACCCCTCCTAGGTTTGAATGAAAATGTTTGGGCCTAGTGGGGGAAATCTAGAATTAGAACTTCATGTGGGTCCACGCTTGGAAAATAAAATCAATGGTCGAAATCATCACAATCCAATGGATGGCGATTGATGGCTGCATCTACAAGATGACTTTGAAAAAAAAGAAGAAGAAGCTAGCTTGTAATGAAAGCACCTGGCCTTGCATGGCAAATTAAGTTGGCACTGTTCTAAAGTCCATTCCTTTCCCAAAAAGAAGCTTTCTACATGATTTGTAATTTGGCAAGAAGCAATTGGCAAAAGGGCAAAAACTGATCTTCCATGTCCAATCTAGGTGAGCCCCTTAACTTGACCTTCTCCCTTAACTTGAGCTTCTCATTTGCTGAGCCCACCAGGTTTGAATGCTGGGAATTCACCTATGACCATCACCCAAATAAACGAGGTCTGCATCAGCGTAGACAATGTGTGTGTGTGTGTGTGTATTGTGTGGTGAGGGGCCAATTTTGCTGCAGCATTTACCATCAACACCTGCCAACAATTTCACTGTTCTCCACATTCTATGCTCCATCATCCACTCATGAACTAAGCACACCCAATATTATTATTTGTCATCATTGGGGTGGCCACTCTTGCATGCACATTGAGAGAGAGAGAGAGAGAATAATAATGTTGCTTACTTTGGGTACACTACCACCCACCCTCTGAAATCATGGTTGGATCTCAGGTTAATAATTTTATACCGCCATCTTAGTTCCAAAAAATAATATTTACTAGTTAAGAATAGATGAAGTTATATAGTCAACATCTTGAATATGTCGTGGAAGTTGAAAAAGAAATTAACTAGGGTTAAAAGTAACTGGGTAAAACCAAAAAGGTATTTTGGATAGTGGTGAAATAGTAAGGGCATATCTGAAATCAAAAAAACGAAATAAAGATTATGCCTAGCCCAAAAAGAATAAAATAAATGATTTATCATGGCTCATGTTGTTGGGAAAATTTGCTCAAAATCACATGTAACAACAAAAAATATATTAACGTAACGTAACGTAACCAACTCCCCGTGCCTTAATACCTGATTTATTTTAATCTACATTTTTTAGTCAAGTGTATAATTAAAATAAAATTCCTAGCTAATGAGGAAATTAATATTAATTTTTTTTAAAAATGTCTCATCACTTTTCTCCCTAGATCTAAATTCGGAATGGAGTGCCTATCGCTTTTATTTAAATATATGCTGTCAAAGCTTATGGAGGGAAGAATTTTGTGATTAACCCAAAATGATGATGTTGCGTGCATGCGGCTGCTTCTACGCATCATATATGTTGTAGAAGTAGAAAGGAGGAAATAGGAGGAGGACAATGATGGCGACGGACGTAGGGGCATGTGGTGGATAGGGAGCAGATGGGCCATCCCCACCATTTTCATTACTCTTGACCTTTGACCTTCGCATTTCCTTTTGGGCCATCACCAAGTGTTTGCGATTGCACTCATTCCTTATCCCTGCCCGGGCTACACTAATTATTGTTTGTTTCCAACGGCAGCCAGCCCACCTTCGTTTGATTTCAGTCCCCACCAGCATTTGACGAACTGAAATGATTAGATCTCTCTCATACATGAGCGCCATCGGCGCCGGTCACGATCCCCATCCACGCAAATATCGCATGCAGTTGCTTTCAAGACATGAGAATTATTATGGGTCACTACAAGTTCACAGAAACGGCAAGAACGCTTCTCTAGGAGAGCAAGATGACAAGCAAAAGGTATCTATCTTTTTACACTCCACATGGGTTCCGTTCAAAAGAAAGATGAGAATCAAATGAAGTTGAAAGAAAACCTTACAACACAATGTTAATTCAAAAGCAGCCAGCGTAAGAGCAACAGACCTCATTTCATAAAATGCCTGATCGACTATGTGAGTCCCTGTGTGTGGTCATTCACAGATGGTTTGGATAAAAAGAATTACGGTACGAAATAAATATTACAAAGAAACAACCCGGGCCTTGTACATGCAGATGTACGCCATATGCCAATCCCCTGAAAACACAAAGATGACTTGAGTCAGTGCCCATAACACATGCATGCGGAGGATAATGATACAGCTGTACGCTCTCCGATTACGGTTACATTTTTTTTTTTTTTTTTTTTCTGGTCGAAGGAGATGACCAAGTTCAAGTAAAAATGCCAAAATCAATGTCATGGAATGACAAAAAATGACAGATCAGTCTACATAATTGGAAAACAAAACAATAATACAATGGGATGGAAAAAATCACTTTTTTCTTCTGCACATTTTACATAATAAATTTTTTCATTCCGTTCCAGCTTAGCAAATATTGAGCAACATCTCTCAACTGCAACTAAGGAAAATGACTTCGAATATTATGGCGTAATGTTTAGAATAACATGGGTTTCTGTATCCGTCTACAACCAATTATCTCAAATTTTCCCAAACCAACAGCAGGAGGAGGGTGGGTGGGTGCAGCCAAGGTCTGCAGCTAGTACTACTACAACAGGTCTGGATTCCTCCTTGTACTCTTACTCTATTCTTTTTTCTATCTTTCCAAACAAAATTCCTCTCTCAAATAAATACAAATTTACTATTTAAGTAAGATGGTCTTTGACTTCCCATAACTGCCTTCCCCGCCAACTTCCTAAAAACCAACTCTTTAATATTTCATATTTCAGTTTTCCAAAATAACCAAGATTCAACTTCCCAACATCATGCTTTCCCCAAACCACAATGTGGCACAGCGCTTTGGGCACTGAATGTTGCATTTATACTCCTTTATAATGCATGAGGGTCACAACAGAGGGTTTTAATAGAAAATTTAGCAGCAAAGCAAACATGGTATTCATTACAGACGAGCTAATATGCTGCAGTGGTTACACAATAGGTATCATACAATTTATGCACGACTTTACCTCCTCCAGACAGCTTAGTGATGTCATCCTCACGCTGTGGGATTGGATTATCGTCATCATACTCTATCCATTTTCCTGTGACCACACAAATTTCTTTAATCTTTAGTTAGCAGTCCAAAAGTAAAATCTAACACAAATTACGGGATAAAGATGGTGACAACTAGTTTTTCCTGGAGGAGTGAGGACTGACCACTTTCTTGCTTCACCCAAGCAACATAATGCCCTGAATCAGCACTCCTTCCTTTATGTGTCAGCACAGCAACCAAATCATAAATTCCAGTCAGGTGCATTTCCTTGTTGCCTGAAAGTCAACACTCCAATAGTAAACCCCATTAGAAATATTAGTGCATTTTAATAGTTAACCCCATTATGCACTGATCCAAAAAATTCCACGCAGCTACTTTATTCCTAAGCGTGGCATACAAGAGCCTTTATGACCACACTGGATGGGTACAGGATATGGACTTCCCTAACAAGCTAGATTCGTAATGCCTATTCTGTCACGGAGATGAAGGGGTTGGGCCTTGGCCTCTTGCGGCCAAGTCATTTCTTTTAATACATCAGATAAACAGCCCTGAATGTTGCTGTAGCTCAAGGGGAACTGCAAATTAAATCTCGAAACGCCATGAAATCATTGAGAAACGCAAAAGAATTTTCACCTTCCTGCAATGTGTCAGTTGATGGTTCTCCACCTCCATTTGATGGTCCCTGCTTGAACAAAATAAATATAAAAATGCAAGATATAACCACAAGATATTTTTGCAAATCAGTGTGCACGAGGCTACGCTAGAAAGTGACAGAGCAGCCACAACAATCAGGTACCTCCACGTCAGGCATCTTGACATCATCATTTCTTGAACTAGAGCTCTTCTGCTTTGTTTTCAATCCAAGTTTTTTACCTTCCTCATCCCTTAGCATCTGATAATTTACCAACATAGAAAAAGTTATGAATCAATCAAATGTCGACAACACATACAATTAACTTGAGGTTAGCCAAAGCATAATGCAAGTAAACACCTGGCGAGGAGCTTCCAATTTTTTGCGAAGATCATCTGAACAAAGATCATAAACATCCAATTCCAGTGGATAATCTACTTTCTACAAAAATATAAACAAATTTAGAATATAATTGATACTTGAACTGATTCAATGAAGCTAGTTTGATAGCACAAGAACGTGCAAGGGCCATCAAAGCATGCAAGCTATTAGCTAATTGCTGACCAATAATCTGAACTTGGCCCCATATCTTTTAGTGATTTTTTTTTTTTTTTTCACAACAGTAAGAATGTGAAAAAATAAAAGCAGGCATGAGAAAAAGATGATGAAAGCTACCCGCAAAATCTTGGCCTTCTGATTTGACTCCCTCTTCCAAAAAAAGCGGACAAACTGAATAGTCAAGTATCTTGAAAAGAAAAATAGCTATAAGAATTTCTCATTCTTTCAAAGAAACAGTACACTAAAGAAGCAGTGAAACATTACGAAAAAAAGTTGCAAAAGGACTCAACTGAGATAAAACAGTATACCACAGCAGTAGAGACATTTTGTCGCCAGTGATCAGGCTAGAAAACAATCATTACTTACCTTGGCAAATCATTGATGCGTGACTCTTTCAAGTATATTGCACTACGGCCTAAGGAAGGAGAAGCCTTTTCCAATTCTGATTTTAGACCCTGGACAAAAGAAATTGATGCAATGAAGGACTTGTCAACTCTATCTGCTGCTTAAGACTAAGAGGAAATTGTATTATTGAAATATCCTACAGATATGCCACTAATTTCTTTCAGAAACAACAAACAATTGAACAATGTATTTTAAACCTCAATTAAATTGTATGATTTTGAACTTCATGATGCCCAAATGGTGTGTAGTCTAGATTCTTGGGGGGAGGGAGTCATTTCTAGCAATTCAGTAAACATAGTGAATGAAATGAGTGATGTAGCAGTAATTTACTAACTACTGCAAGTACACTTGTAGAGAAACAAATGCATTTCCTAGATGATAGGTTTAAGACCAGCATTACGTCAAAATTTTTGCATTAGCTATGGTCCTTTAAGGAAGACCTTGCTAGACATATTCAAGATAGTGTTTTAAGGCATTGATGAATGACAAACATCAAACACAAATTCAATTCTAATTCAACTCAAAATCAAATTAAAAAAAAAGGGACATTTATAACCTCACAACGCTTAGGCCATGAGTAATTTTGGAATCCTAAATAAACTAAAATACTATTTTCTAAAAAAAAAATAACCCAGAATCTAAAAGATATTACCCAAATAAAAATAATACTAAAGAAATTTAAAAAATTACAATAAAATTGTTAAGAACTAAATGTGCTTGCTTGCATTCTGCATCATTCTCCCCTACTGGTACAACTCAGACTAGAATTTCAAACATACAAATGATCAAGAACCAAGATTGCCAAGCTAATGAAGGATACAAACAAAATAAGAGATTAGTCTAACAAATTTATGTCGAATAATGAATTCAACATGTATTGGAGTTAACAATAGATACAATAGGGTGAAATAAGTATTGCTCGTCCTAAAATCAATCTATCCAGCTTAGATATTGTGGAGGCAAGTTAATCCTGTGATGGCTGACACTCCATTCCTGTCACCATTTTTCTCTTCATTTTCATTTTCTTACAGGAAAAGTCAGAATTTCTCACTGCAATCTCAGTATCTTTCTAGAATCAGAAAATTTTTGCAATCTGGTCAACTCTCTTTCAAGATTCAGTTAATCCACAAGTCTGGTCCTTCAGTAGTGGGCTAAACACAAGTGGTTCTGCTTTCAGCTTCAATTGGGATGGGCACGGCACATAAAGCTAACTCCAGTTGGAACAACAGGTGAAAAATGTTGGTTTATGTAGGGTCAAGCAAGACAACTGGTCCAGGTAAAGTAAGAGACCATTTAAGTAAACCAAGGATAACTGACTAAGACCGTGGACATGGGTTAACCCAAAATGAGATCCAGGCTATAGCCATCGGGGACAAAAAAAGTTTCAAGCTCAACTAAGAGATCACTGATCCAATCTTCAATCACAAACTTGGACCTCAACTATGGTCACAAGAAGATGAAAGAAAAATCTTTTAAAGAAAATTTTGCTCGTGTCAAATATACCTCATGACAAAACTGATTTTTTTCTTTCAAATCCAGCAGCTGTGTAAAAGATAGTAGCAGGTGGAGAAAGGGTCAAGGAGGTGACGATAGGAGAAACGGGTAAGAAGGTGACAATGGTGGTGGCAAAGGTGGAACATGTGGTGAGTCGGCAATACATGTCAGTCTAAGTTGACATCATGAAACGTGCGAGCTTAAAATGAAATTCTCAAACAATCCTATCAGACACCAGTAGACGTGGCAATTTAAGTCAAAATCCCATATCCTGTTAACACACTGGTAACTGTGTCAACTCAGAGTCTGCTCTGTTACTAATCGATGCGGACAATTGACCAACACAAATTCAATTCTAATTCAGCTCTAAATAAATAAATAAAAAGGGGCCATTTATAAGCTCACAATGATTAAGAAACAAGAAAACTAATTTTAGAATCCTAAACAAACCAAAAAATAACCATCTTAAATATCAGTACCTTAGAATATTAAAGATATTACCTAATTAAAAATAAACGTAAAGAAAGAACGAAATTATTAACTTACAAAAAAATTATCAAATAAATATGCTCGCTTGCATTATGCAAGAGGCATTTTTTTTTTTTTGGGTGCTGAACTGCTGACGATACAATGCTAATGGACGGGACTAGAAAAGAAATGTCCTCTACACAAAAGCTTTTCGTAGAAATTGTTGAAAAATAAAACATATAGGCTTTAGAGAAAGCAGGGGTACAAAAAAAGAATACCAAAAAAAATGTAAATTAAGTAATGATGGTGAATGAAATGGAGTAATTCATTTTTATAGAAAAAAAAAAAGATATTTCATTGAGAGAAAGAAAGTACAAGAAGGAGCAAAAGAATACTCTTTTGAAGATATAAGAAACAAAAAAGCAAAAAAAAAAACCCAAAACAGCATGCCCTCCAATCATGCTGTAAACCCAAAATCAACAGTCCTCTAAAACAACCAGGTGCAAAAGCTCACAAGAAGGTCATACACCAAATCCTATCCCGAAGCAACACATCTATCCCATGAATATATGTGCATTCTGCTCCAACTAAATCCCCACAAGACAGCAAACAACCCGCACCTCCACAACACCGAATCATCTCTACTCCCAAAACCTGTAAACAAGATAGCCAATAAATCCTCCTCCAACTCTGGACAAACCCAACTCTCGCCAAATAGACCAAATAAATTATTGCAACCCCTCCATGAAACAGAACAATGAAGGAACAAGTGCGAAACAGATTCTAACCAACAAAACTTAAACCCTACGTTTGGAGAAGCCATGGATTTGAATTTCCCTCCACCAACTTTGAACAAACCCGACTCTCTCCAAATAGACCAAATGAATTATTGCACCCCCTCCATGAAAAAGAACAATGAAGGAACAGGTGCAAAACAGATTCTAACCAACAAAACATAAACCCTATGTTTGGAGAGGCAATGCATTTGAATTTGCATTGGAATAGGATAAGATGTAATATAAAATTGTATTGAAATCTGTCAAAATCGAACCAAATACAAATCCATGCAAAATCCATGCTCCCAAACGCAGTAAAAGAATATACATCCGGATATAAATCCTTAAAAGGCCTCCTACTCTGCAACAGATTGTTAATGTTGAGTTCTTAATTTTAACCCTATTAAAGGCGCATGTGTTTGATTAATTGCCTTTGAATAGAGGTTATATCCGAAAAAGAACCGTCAGACATCACACTATTTCGTGACCACTCTAAATTTTCTTAAAATTTGTCTGATAAAACTGTACTTGGAAACATCAAACATGTCTGATTCAGTTACTGGGAAATTCATAGGTCTCTTTTCCAATTTTATCCCTTTTAAAAATTTAAAATGACAAAATTCAACACTCAAGTTCCAAAAATTTTTAAAAATAATATTAGTTTTAATATAAAAATAACTATATTATATTTATTTATAATTATTAATTAAATATATGAAAATAAAATATTATTAAATTGAATTAAAATTTTTAGTTTACATAATTGTTTGTTAATTTTATCAAAATATTTATGCTCCTAAGAGTTGAGAAGGTAAAAATTGAACAACATGTCTTAAGATATTAGCTACCAAATGGTTAAAATAATTCAATATTAACTATTTAGATCCCAACTCAAGTTCAAATTTGGTTCACCAAATCAAATTCAAATTTAGTGTAAAACATGGGTCAAATGCTCAAAACACAGGTCGCAAGAATGCTCCCCCAAAGTGTGTCAATAACAAGTGACCGGTCATTCCGAGAGGGAGTACGGCATAATAAGCATGTGAGCTCCAACACCTACCCATCATTAAGAGACCTACGAAAATGAAAATGCCAAGAGAATTGATCCCCATTTGAAATTTGAAAAAACAAAAAAAATGAAGAAGAAGAAGAAGAAAAAAGCACCCTTTTAGGGTTCCACCAGTCCAACTACTTGGACACCTTCTCCACCATAAAATTTGAAAACCTAAAAGACCTAGGATTACCACATAAAGGCACTCCTAGATAGGTCAAAGGCCAACCTATACCACACCCAGCTCAAGAGGACAATTCCAAGGATCTAGATTCTAGACACACTCAAATTGATACAAGCCATTCCTCTCTTCAAATTTATTTTTAAACTAGAAACATGCTCAAACAATTGCGAATTAGTAAGCATATTTAAGAACTCCCTATGATCAAAGTAAAATAATGTCATTCACAAACTGAAGATGACACACAACAACCCCCCTCATTCCCCATCCAAGCCCACACTATCTATGGCCCCATGAACTGATCTGCTCAAGACATCTACCACAAGAGCAAACAAAAAAGGCGAAAGTGGATCCCTTGATGTAACCCCACCTTGAAGCCCTAAACCATGATTTAGGATCTCCATTCATAATGACTAAGAAATAGGCATTAGACAAGCATACACTCATCCAAGCCCGCCATAATGGAAAACCACCAATGGAGAATTTTAGATGTTCTATGTTTTTAAATTTTAGTTTGGAAAAACTCTTGTTATTTTAGAAGTTTAGTCACTTCAGTTTTATTTTGTGTATTTAAGTACCTTGGGGTTATGTAATTTCTTGTTTTATTGAGTTTTTTATGCAAATGTGTTATTATTTAGTAGTGGGTATACCTGGGGAACATGCAAGTTATTCTCCAGTTAATTGATTTGAATTCAGACTACTGCAGTTAATTGCTTCTTCTACTTCTTCTTCCTCTTCTTCTTCTCTCTATATCTCAAATCTCTCGCTTGTCCTATATCACGCCACCTATCACCAAAACCTTCCTCATAAAGATTTTATGCAAAAAAATAAATAAATAAATAAAAATTACACGTCATAAGCCTTTTCAAAGTCTATTTTAAAAAAAAAGTAAAATAAGAATCTCATTAATAGATTAAGAATATACAGCCAGGAGAATAAGACATCTTCTTAATAAAGTATAGAAATATCCAGATAAAGAAACAAAGAAAAAAATCAGAAAACTAAAAAAACCAGCACGAATTAACATTCCAACACATAACGCCAATTGCGCTGAGTATCGTAAAAGATCACCCCCTTAAAATTCCCCTAACCCATACAACAAAAAGAAGCCAAATAATGTATCTTTTCCCAAACCAGTAAATTAGATGACTTCCCTAGAAAAATACATCACAAGAATAGTAAAAGAAATATACAACCAGGAGAATAAGGCATCTTCTTAATGAAGTCAAAAATCTGGATAAAGAAACAAAGAAAAAAATCAGAAAACCAAAAAAACAAATAAAACCAGCACAAACTAACATTCCAACGCATAACGCCAATCACGCTGAGTATCGTAAAAAATCACCCTCTTAAAATTTCCATACCCCACACAACAAAGAGAAGCCAAATAATGTATCTTGTCCCAAACCAGCAAATAAGATGACTTCCCTAGAACCACCCCCCCCCCCCCCTAAAAAAATACTGCACAAAAAGCACATTTCAAGAGCACTGCCCTTTCTTTTTCCCTGCCAAAACCAACAAAAGAAACTGCCAAAAAATCCTCTGCTGCCTCAGAACTCGCCCATTTGCCTAAAAAACCAAATACGTATTCCATAACCCCCAAGCATAATCACAATGTATAAACAAATGAAATGCAGATCCTGAACAGTTAAAACTACGAACACAGACGTATGAAGATACAGCCTTCAAAGGTCTCCCGACCAGCAGCAAGTTATTGGTATTAATTCTATCAAGCACAACCAACCAGATAAAAGCCTTGATTTTAAAGAGGCCTTTGGCCTTCCAAATGGATTTAAAAAGAGGAAAAGATTAATAGATCTAGTCAGAAAGTCACAAAAGGACTTGCAAGAATAAGCCCCTCAAAGATCCAAATACCAAGACCAACAATCCTCCTCTAAAGAAAAATGACATTTATTCAACAAGACTAGCAAAATGGATAGCTCTACCATCTCCCTCTTGTATTGTTCAATGACTTACGAAAATGGAAATCCCAAGATGGCAAAGCACCAATTGGATCAACAAAAAAAGAAGAAATGGAACCATCCTGCCCTAAGCTCAAGTGAAAGAGGCATGGAAAGGAGGTGGACAAATCTATATTCCCCAACCAAGGATCTTTCCAGAAATGGGCATTACTACCCCTTCCCAGCAGGAATTTAATATGGGGAATGAAAAGGTTTCAGAGTCTGCTTTAAACACAACCCCCTTCTCTTCCTCCTTGGCTCCTACAAACATCCGCAACAACCTCATCCACAATCTGCCAATTCCCCACAAAAGTACTTTGAGCCTCAGAGATAGTGTCTCCTAATGCAAAACTCAACCTATCTGCTGAAACCTTTGTGAAGATCTTGTACACAGCGGCCACTAGAGTGATAGGGAAAAACTCTGCAACTTTAATAGATCAATTCTTAGGCACCAAAGTGATGAAAGTTGAGTTAATACTCTGGCCCTAAATCCCATTAAAATAGGACTCATTGGAGATCTTCACCAACACTCTCACCACCCCTCCCCCCTCCCCCCCAAAAAAAGAAAAAAAAAAACCCCAACAATCACAAAGATAGCCATAATAAACCCATATGTACCCAAAGCCTTATCCCTCTCCATCCCAAACACAACCATATTGACCTTCCTGCCTGTGTCATAAGACTTGCCCAATCTCTAGAACTCAGTCTCCACACTAAACACGCACACATATGAAGGGGTGTATTTTGAGTTAAGTCAAATCAACACAATGAGATACTCAAATTCAACTCGACTCGACTCGAAAATGTTGAGCTTGAAACTCGACTCGAACTTGATTAGTCACAAAATTGTTGAACTCAAGCTCTACTCAGCTGCAAGTTTTAAAACTCAAGCTTGACTTGATTAAGCTCAATTTGATTATAAATTAATACAAAAATAATATAAATAATAAATGTATATATATATATATATATATATAATATGTATTATACAAAATTTATAATATAAAATAATAAAATTTCAAAAGGTCAATTAGGCTCAATTAGGCTTGTGAATAGTGTTATAGAACTCGAACTCAACTCATTAAGCTACTCAAGCTTGAATCGAACTCGAGTAGAATCAAAGTTTAGTCAAGTTACAAAGCAAGTCGAGCCAGACTAGCTTGTGATTAGGCTTGACTCACACCCCTACAAATAGGTCTATAGACAAACACCCCCAAACTCCCTCCCAAAAAAGAGTCACCTCCGAAAGTAAACAAATTAGCAAAAAACATTTGGCAATCTATTCAACAACCAAGAAGTGACAGCAATCCTCCCTATTTAGGTTTCTTACCTCCAACTCCTTATGTCCTCCTCCTCCTCTTCTTAGATGATGAGATATTTCTTCTTCTATCGAACAAATCAAGCTCACCTAAAATGGTATCCTTCTTACCCCTGGTATCCCCAAAAACTTCAATGTTTCACATTTTTAACCCCTAGTTTAATCACTTGAGTTTTTAATAAACATGAAGCCTCCCAACCCCTTCTCAATATTCTCACTCCAAATATTTCTCCAAAGACTAGAAGGACTAACAAAGGAGCTAAATATTCCCAAATCTAAACAGAGCCAATCCCCACTTGGCCACGATAGACTCTTAACAAAGAGGAAAATAACCCAACATTGGTCTAGACAAAAAACTTTGAGAGGTTAGGAAACTCATTCTCACACTTCCTTGAAAATGAGAACCTATCTAAACAAACTAGCTACTCCAACCACCCACCCCCCCCCCCCCCCCCAAAAACCAAGAAAAAACAAAAAAAACAAAAACAAGATCAGGAAAATAAAGCATTATCCCAGGAAGATCCCTCAGCCCATAATTCCCAATAAACCTATAAAAATTCCGCCTTCCCCGAGGAAATCTCTCCATATTGAAGTCCCTTAGTAGAACCCAACTAGGACAGCGAAGACCGTGCACAGAAAATAACTCATTCCAAAAATAAGACTTATAAGCAGACCTACTAGAACCATGGATCAATGAAAACCACCACTGATCCCTACCTTCCACGTCCAATAAAACAAAGAAAAAAAACCCACATGACAGTTCTCTTTTAACCATAAAATGAGTATCCCACAAGATATAGATTTCCCCAACCCCCCCACCCCTGCCCCCAAAAAAAAAAAAAACAGGGAACTTACACCTAGCCTCCCAAAATTCTGACACCAACCCATCCCTCCCCCCAAACACCTTCAAGTCTAGTTTCTTGAAGAAAACAATATCTGGGGAGAACTCTTGTTCAAAATCCTCTAATAAGCCCCCCCTCCCTCACATAACCAAGACACTTTTTTACATTCCAGCTAATGATCTTATAATTTAACCAATTTACCCCCTCCCCCCCCCCCCCTCCCCCTCCATCCTCCTCTCCCCCTCCATAATTCATAGAAGTAGCTAATTTATTCAATTCTCCTTGCACCCTCATTTTCTTCTGTCTTATGGTTTAAGAGTAACCATTACTTTCAATTCTTTCCCTAATGGACTTGATAACTTACCCTCGATATGTTTCCTTTCGGCACAAAGAATCAATAGAAAAATTAGAAAATTTAGGAATGGATAATATAACTTCTTAGAAAGTGGAGTCCTCTTGATCCTCCGTGATAGGCTCATTCACAGCAATACCCCGCTCTTTATTTGGAGTAGACTCATTAATGACATCAATTGGAAGTCAATCACTTGAAGGACAATAGCCAAAGACCCTTCTTCAATTAAATTTTCTACTCAATTATCTAAGTTCTTCAAATGGCAAACACCAACTTGTGCTTCTTCAAAAAACTTCCTAGAGACCTCATCCCCACTTCATGCTGCCCAAATAATAAATACTCACTTAAATATACAGGGATATCATATGGAAACTCACAGCATGGCCGAGATGGTGAGCAAACCAAAAAATTTACATCTGCGAGGTGTTCTGCCATAGACTGGTCCAACAATAATCCCTTGACAAACAAACACAAGCTCTCCAAGAAATCATCAGAATCACATAGCTCCCTTTGTCATCCTTAAGACTACTCAGTTATTCTTATCAATCCAGTCAGTAAATTGTTTCTATGTTCCACTCAAAGAAACAGCAGAGAAGAAACGGGATTTCACACAGGAACAATCAACTATATATGATGCAGGGGCAGCATCAAGGTTCTGCAGCTATGGAGAAATTAGAAGAGGAAGGGGAATGGAGGAGAACCCCCCCCCCCCCCGCGGGGGGGGGGGGGGGGGGGCGCCTCGCATCATGGCTTTCACACACAGAATTACACACATACCCCTAAAACTACATGAATTACAAATCCATACTTTACACAAATATTACAAACAAACCCCAAATACGCATAATCCTATACTGATTAATACTAAAAATACATAATAAACTACTAACTTAACCCCAAAATTCATTAACCCAACTCTTCTTGATTATTTTCCAGCAAGGATCTTCCCAAGGTCTTACTTCTTGTCCTACATCAACTCTCCCCCAATTAGAAAAAATTTGACCTCAAAATTTGAAATGTTGGAGGATCAAAAGGGAGAAGCAGACTTGGAGTCTTTGAAAGCCAGCGTGGGAATGATACAAGAAACCACGATGGCAGCATCATAGACTTTAATTGAGAGTTGGCTTCAATAAGCACATCGGGAATGACAAACTCAACAATTAGAATGTTTGAAGGACTTTGGATGTCTTCAAACACATTCATCTCCTTCCTTGTATCGTCTTCAAGTTGAGTAATTATGACTGATTCTTTGTCTTCGTTCAATAGTAGAGCGGACTTCAAAAGGATTTTCATCCCATTATAATGAGAGACATATTTGTTCTCATGTCCTTGAGTCACCCCTAAATCATTCAACCAAGGAGAACCAAGGCGTACATGGCCAATCTTCACAGGTAGGATATCACACTAAACATTAGCCAAATATTCACCCATTTGGATGGGAACCAAACATCTTTCATTAATGTACAAAAGAGTTATCAACCCAAGATATCACATAAGGCTTTGGGTGAGGTTCCAGATGAAGCCGCAGACAAATGACTCCATTTATGGAAACCACATTCATTGGGCATTTTTCCATCAATGATGATTTTGCAAACCTTTTCTCCACACTTGAGAAAGGTGTTGAGGAGGTAGAAATTGTGCCCAAGGTAAGACAAATGGCATTCCTTTGGCCAATAATTTGTCATCATGTTGCTGAATTTATGCATATATACATGCTGCAGCTATACATCACAACCCTTTAACACAATTTCCCACAAGCCTTACTCCCAATTTCTCAAAAACTATCTTTAATCCGCCTTGATACTGATTGTCCAGCTGAAATGAAACAAATTCACGAAGAAAACTGACAAATTACAGCCAAAAAAAAAAACAACCCTAAATTTTGACGTTGGCAGCAGTAATTTAAGGGTTTCGTGCCAAATTATCACCCTTGTTTCAATATGTTGTGTCCACAGCAAAATATCTACTTGCAGATCAAAATATTGTGGAGAAAATCCATGCTGAAGCAATTTTTTGCAAGACTGGAAATTGCAGAAAACTGTGGAAATTTCCTAGTCACAGGTCTCGAGTGCGTGTCAGTGAGGCACCTCTGGCAATGAAAATTTGGTTGAGGGGAGATCAAGGGATGAGGAATTTATTGGTGGTGGTGGTGCCATGGCTGGAGAAATTTTGGCTGGCACGTGGGGTTCCTCCAGTGGTCAGACGGCGATGAAATTTTCAGGGGTAGGGTTTCAGGAAGTTCTGTTTTTGGTGGTGTGGGTGGTGTTGCAGGATGGTCACTGGAAAGTAGGGGACACGACTGAAATTTTTGAAAAGTTCAAAACTGCAGAACTGATTTTCATTTAACTCAGAGATGCATAGAGAGGGAGAGAGAGAGAATTGAGAAACTGAAAGAGAGAAAAGAAGAAGATGGGAGGTTGGAGGAGTTGCTGGACAGAAACTGCCAAGAGACAGCCTCAGAATTCAGAAATTAGAAAGTAAGTTGAGAGGGTTATGGGGGAGAATTAAAGAGAAAAAGAATAAGAAAAGGAGAAGAGAAACAGAGTAGAAGAAGAGGGCAGACGGCTGCTGGGCAGCAGGAAATTATGGACAGAACAGGAGATCAGAAACAGAGAAGAAACAAGAAGAAGAGAAGAGTGAGGGAGAATGGGAGGAGCGAAATGGAAGAATGTTGATCATGGTTAGGCTCTGATACCAAATGATGCAGGGCCAGCATCACAGTTCCGCAGCTATGGAGAAATTAGAAGAAATAGAAGAGAAGGGGAAGGGAGGAGAGAGGAGATACCAGGGGGAAACTCATGTTCAATTCAATTCATTCATCAACAACTGCCTACATCATGACTTTCACGCACTATTTATAAGAAAACCTAAACACAAAATAACACACATACCCTAAAACTACATGAATTACAAACAAACCCATACTTTACACAAATATTACAAGCCACCCCCAAATACACATAATCCTTATACTAATTAATACTAAAAACACATAATAAACTACTATCTTAACCCCACAATTCCTTGACCCAATTCATCTTAATTATTTTCCAGCAAGGACCTTCCCAACATCTTACTTCTTGTCCTACATCAATATATCTCTTCACTTAAGTATTGAAAAAGGTTGTTTTAGAGTGAAGCTTCGAGATGCTCCCCTCCGTCATTCCCCCTTGCCCATCCCTCCTCCTTGGTTCGCGACGGAGGGCTCTTCCCTCTCGTGATGACAGGAGGCATCCTTAAACCTAAAGATCCCTGTATTTCTTCTCATCCCTTCCTTCTTTCCTCTGTCCTCTCCTTCCTTCTATGTCAAAAACCCTAAACCCTTTGCAATACCTTTCCGTACCCAGCAATTAGAAGTGTAAGTGAGTCAAGCTTACTCACAAGCTACTCAGACTTGACTCAGCCCCCAACTCGGCTCAACTCGATTCTACTCAAGTTCAAGCTACTCCAGTATTTTAACGAGTCAAGTTCGAGCTCAGTCATTATACTTGAGTTGAGTTTCTAGCCTAATCGATCTTTTTTATTTTATTATTTTTATATTATGTCATATAATATATATTTTATAAATATATTTAATATTATATTTACATTATATATATATATTTATATATGTATTTAATATTAACTTATAATCGGGTCGAGCTCGAGTTTTATGAACTTACAACTGAGTCGAGTTCGAGTTTAACAATTGTGAAATCGATCAAGTTTGAATTGAGTTTCGAACTTAACATTTTCGAGTCAAGTTTGAGTATTTTACTGTGTTGTCTCGACTCAATTCGAACACACTCAAATACACCCCTACTTGCAATTCTCTTTCCCCTGCACAACTTTGGCTTTCATTCCTTGCAACTTTAGGGTCTCCCCCACCCACAACCTCACCCTCCTGCCTTCTTCCATGGCTGGCACAAAGCTCTCAATGTGGATCAAGAGGAAGACCTCCGATTTGACCACTGAAGGGGAGGAAACCAACATCTTGAGACTCATGGAACTATGGAATGGTTGTCACACTTCTTTTTGGATTTGAAGAAGCTTTCTTGGTTCCTTCAAGTTTGGAAGACTTCTAGAGCTCAAGAAGAGGCCCCCTCTCACCCTCAAGATTTCACAGAATGCAAAACTAGGAGAAAACCCTGTTGCTCCTCCTGAAGCCAAACAAGCATGGCAAGTTCATCTCCATCTTAGAAACCAGCAGCAAAGGGTGGATTTGATCTTCCCGAAGGGTTTCAATTTGGAAGGGTGGCTCAAAATCTTGAATGCAATAACTGAACTAAGTGGACTCCTGCATCCATCCTCTATCTGGAAGCCATATCCAAGCAGTGTTGCAGACCCAGCTGGGAGGTTTTGAAGACCTCAGCTTCTATTGCAGCCCCTGGGAGTCGAAGCCCATTGCACCTGTTCTTGCTGCAGAGAACCCTTTCTTCTGATCCTGAAAACTGACCAGCTGCAAGAACTTCATGGGGTGAAGAAGCCATTTGGTTTTGCACAATCTTGTGTCAACATTGTTGAGAAGAACAGCATAGGTCTGGGCAAACCTAATTTTTTTCCTCCTTTGTAGAGCTTGGGACTGAACTGAAGGTGGACAAAGCACCCTGTTTGAGGGGGCTCTCCCCTTTGGCCCCCTTGCACCCAAAACTTCCTCTGTAATCAAGCCTAATGCTTTTAGTCCTTTTACTTCCCACAAAGGACCCTCTGTGGCAGTTGAAAAGACTTCAATCTTGTGGAAAAAATCCTGTAACTAAGCCCCACTCCCAGGTCTTTGATTCTAGCAATTCCGTGAAGGAACCAGATTTAGGGCCTCCGTTATTGCAGGCTGATGCCACTGTTTGAACCTTAATTCCAGCTCCTTCAAACCACTTGGAGGCCTTTCAAACCAGCCCCAATCCAGCTATCAACCAGGACAACCCCAACTTTGAAATGTTGAATGGTTTAGACACAAAGAGCACAGTTTTTAAGGAGCAGGTCACCGAGGGGTGGTTACGGAAAATGAAAATGATCAGCAAATCCAATGGTGTCTTTCAATGGCTTGAAGACAGGGCTTTGAAATTGTTTGAAGAGATTGAAAAGAAGAGAAGATAGAAGGCGCAACTTAGCTCCAAAAACACTTATGGGCAGCAACAAGAAACTAGACACAAATACGCCTGGAATGTGCAATAAATTATGATAAACTAGGTGGACGTACAGATTTGGTGGAGAAAAACAAAAAATCTTAGAACCTTGTTTTTCTTTTTTTTCTTTTTTTTTTTCAAAAAAAAATTGCAGATCCTGCCCTCATAATTCAACCTCATATAATAGGATTTTACAGAAAACCAACCAAATCATTCCCATCTCCCAATGTGCCTTTACCCTGTCCTAAAAGAGCTTCAAGAGATCAATTCCAGCTTCCCACCATTCAACAAACTTTAAAATGTCAAACTCCATAGTTGATTTCCCACTGCTGCAAGATGAAAGAAACAAGCAAAATTTTTCCCAGCTCCAGAATGTTTCATCCATCTATAATTCTTCCCCGGTTCCTCATAAATGCAAGTTTCCTCCCTTTCATCATTCAGCCCCTATTCAAATTCTTTTGCATCTGATCAATGTCCTCCAATAGGATACTTTAGTGATATTAACATTCCCCAAAGTCCCTGATTCCATCTTTGCAACGTCTACTTAAGCAACTTCAGTTCAGCTGACAGAACAAAGCTAGCCTAAGCACTCTGTGCCTCAGTGGCCAATCCCACAACTCCACTAAACTCCAGAAAGCCTCCACCTTGCAGCACGCGTTCTCAAATGCAATGGAGTTCCTCCTCACCACCTTCCCCCAAACTCCAATAGTACAAGATGAAGATCAGACACAGGTCCAGACAGCAACTTTTTGCTAAGATCCTAAGCACTCTGTGTTCCAAGAGGAAGAAATCAGAAACCTGAAGAGCTGGGAAGAGGTGGTTTACTAAAATTTGCCTAGGTAAACTCCTCCACTCCTCGAGAAAAATCTATCAGTGCTTATGACTGCAAGAAATCTGCAAATCCTCAGGGGCGACCTAGAAACCTCACTACTGCTCCTCAGTGTAAAACCAAATTAAATTCCCCAGCAACGCAACAGGGGTCTGTCCATCTTTCAGCTGCCAGTCTCAGATCCTGCCACAGTTTCCCTCTCTTTTGACTCCTTTCCTCATTTCCATAATGCCACTTCAGCTTTTAATTTGCATGAAAATAAACTAGAAGTTTAATAGGGAACTTTATGCAGGAAGAGATACAATAATTTTTGGGATGCAATTCCTCCGGATGTTTTCTTGCTGGCCGAAAGAAAGAATTCCAGAGGAACTGAATCTTCCTAGGAGGGTTCAAAGAGTGAGTGGTTTTCAGTTACACCCTTTTGGATGAAGCATTCTCTTTGTAAGAGCTTTGACTTCTCCATTGAGTGGTCGCAGGAAAAGTTTTGTGGCTTCTAGAGTGTTGTATTTGGTTGGTTCCCAATTGAAATCATTCAGCAATACAGATATTTTCACTCATATTATAAAACAATAAATCACTTATTCTCACACAACAACACAAGCCTATTTCAAAGGAATAGAAACCATTAATCTGGCAATAACACTTACATGCTTTAGTCCCTCATGTAAATGGTTCACCTCTTGCGATATGTGGCATTTAAGTGCATAAATTGATTCTGACTCTGAGCTTTCTTCACCACTTTCTGCACAATGTACCCTAACTCACAAAGCCAAAAAAGTAAAATCATATGTGCCAAGTTATTAGTTTTAATATTTCATTTATCCAAGAAACCGGTAATTATAAAAACAAATAAAGTAAAAAATAAGTGTACATATAATGCAAAAGCATCATAGAAATCTACCTGCTGATGAGTTCGATACCAAACAGTGCTTTTACAATATCAAGATTTTCACTGCAGAAGCACATCAAAGAAGATAAATGTGATTAGACTAGTACTGAAGGGGGAACAAAGACAAGAAATGCTATAGCAAGACTAACCATTCTGAAAAATAATGAACAATTCCTGACCTTGATGATACTACAAATCTAGGACTAGAGGATAGAACAAGCAAAAAAATGCTATAGCAACATTAAAACATACTAAAAAGAAGAAATGATCAAGTCCTGACCTTGATGATACTAAAGGATACTTAACCTAATTTAGATACATGCAAGTAGGAAAAGAAACAGAAATTCCAAAAAAAAATAATAATAATAATAAGAGAAGGTTATAAGAAATTAAATCCGCTCCTTCCTTCTTATTTATCCTTTCAAGTAACTCATTTGCCTTCATTTTTAGCAAGGTCCCAATTCGTCATGAAGCAACGCTAGTGCTGGCTTAAGAGGCATTGGTGATGTGTATGCATGTCAATATATATATATATATATATATATATATAGAGAGAGAGAGAGAGAGAGAGGGAGAGAGAGAGAGGGAGAGAGAGAGAGAGAGAGATGGGGGGATGACAGCCAATAGTGCAGAAGGCACTTCTGATTACTGGAAGCGATGTAAATTAGTAATTGCTAAGATTACAATAGATTCACAGAATAATGCACGAGTCAAAACGGACAAATCAATACAGTAAGACTACCTGGAAACTGGTGATTTAAGAGACTGAGAAAGGTTGTATAAAAGTTGGGTCCAACATTCTTCAGCATCCTGTCATTTTAAAGTTGACAGATCAATACAATAGCAAGCCCAAAACAGTAAAACTAATACAATCAGATGACAGACAGTGAGACTATTGATGACCTGTTGCATGAAAGTACCATTATGCAGCTGCCCAAATTGAGGGTATTTTTTCCGCAATACCTGCAAATATGTAAAACAAATTAACATCGCTCCCTTCTTTACCAAAGATAATCATTAAAGCAAACAATTATATTTGAATCAAGGAACAATATCATCATACGTCTCAGATGACATCATGCGATGCTATTGCCATGAAAATAATGCATTTAGGATGATTGAGGCATGAATAGACAGACAGCTGTAATCTGAAAAATCTCATTTCATGACGAAATGATGAAGAAAGAATGTTGGTTTCCTATATTTGGGCAAGCATTGGGATTCTCCACTACATTTGGTTATTGGAATGGAATGAAAGCTATAATTTGAGCATTTGATGATACAAGAAAGGAAATTGACTTCCTCTTTTTTGAGAGATTAGGTAAATGGAAATCTGGAATATATATGAAGCTGAAAGCCAAAGTTGCCAAAAGTTGTTATGATTATAGCAGGCCAGTCCTCATTCTGGTCCAATATCCATTCCGGTAGAGCAATGGCAATTGGATAAAACAAAGCTTAGAACCCCATTTCCATCTCCACCAAGGAGGTTCCCATCTCTGCCATGGAAACCAAAAAATTCATGCCCAATCCCCATCCAGTCCTCAGAGATACACGCGCATTTTTCTCTCTATCCTAATTTTTGGAAGTTCTCAAAGTTCCCCCAAAAATCAAAGATTTCATATGGCTGGTTGTACTTAACAAAATTAATATCAATAACTTGCTGCAGATTAGGAGATCTACAAAGGCTCTCTCTCCAGATGTTTGCATGCACTGTAATAGAAATTCGAGACAGCATCCCATCTTCTTCTGCATTGTGAATTTGCTTTGGGGATTTGGAACAAACTGTTCGGCATCATGGACAAGAGTTGGGTTTGTCCTTCTTCAGTAGAAAAGTTAGCCATTTCCTTTGCAAGTTTCAGTAGAAGGATAGGGCAGCTTTGTGGAAGTGTGGTATATTTGCAGTCTTGTGGGGCTTATGGCTGTAGTGTATTGCTCTGATATTTTCTGGGAAGAAATTACACTGGGCACTGGTGTGGGAAAAGATTCAGTCTATGGGCTTCTTTGTGGTGTGTCAAGTTTGGAATTTATAGGGGTGCTAGTTTTCCAGCTTTACAAAGAGATTGGAGGAACATGCTGATTTGATTATGCTCGTTTTGTTGTTCTCAGTTTTTTTTCCTGGTTTATCCTTGATTTTATCAGGAGATAACGTATTCTCCCTCCCGTAAATTTTTTCCCCCTCAATGAAATTTCAATTTCTATCAAAATAAATAAATAAATATACAATAAAAATGAAAAAAAATTGTTTTTCCGAGTGTTTTAAAAAGCATTCGTGAGACACGCCTATTGATGCATTTTTAGCATAAAACGCCCTAAGGCGCAACTTGAAAAGCATAAATCCTAAAATGCATACCCCTCAAGGGAGAATGCGTATGACTCGGGACAAAAGGCGCGCCTTTTATGCCTCAAATGGGAAGGTGTGCGCCTTTTGGGAGCAGACTGATTTACATAATTGATAGGGCTTTGACGAACATCAAAACCCCCTCTCTTGACGAAGTCTTCTTTCTTCCAAGCTTCCGTCTCTCTACGATGGCTCCTCCAACTTCTTGTCTCTCTCCGACAACTTGACGATCCCTTCCAATGTCTCGTCTCTCTCCGACAACCCCTTCGGACCTTTCTTCTCTTTCAAAGCTTGCGTCTAGCTTCGGAGACTCCTCCAACTTCTCGTCACTCTCCGATGAGTCAACGACCCCTTCCGACCTCTCATCTGCCTCCGACGACCCATTCCATCTCGTCTCTCTCCGACGACCCTACCTCTCATCTCTCCAGCGACCCTCTACAGCCTCTCGTCTCTCTCCACGACCCCCTACAGCCTCTCTGCTTTGAGGTCTCTTCTCAGTCTAAGGTCTCTCCTCGAACTAGTTCAAGTATTCGACTCTCTATCTCTCTCGCTGTCTGTCGCAGACTCCTTGGAGACTCTCTGCCAATGTCTTAAAAAATTATGTATTTTTTTTTTTTCTCCATTATTCTAAAATTTTTTATCATTTTTATACTATATATAAATTTATTTTATTTATTAATTATTTAAAAAAAATACAATCCCAAAATGCTTATACCTTAACGCCTTGAGGCTAATGCCTCGCCTCGCGAAGGGTAAAACAGCTCGCCTTACGCCTTCACCTTTTAAAACATTGATTTTTCCTATAAATTAATATGAAATTTATGCTCTCATTAAATGAATAACAACCATAATTCCATCAATCATTTATTTGTATTTTGATTGAGTAAGAATCGTAAGATACTTCTAGAAAAAAACTAAAAACATATTTTTTAAGAAAAAGGAAACATATTTGTACCAATAATCCATTTGGTAAGATTCTTTTAGATTAATTCAATTGTACACTTGAAACAAATTAGCAAAATCACACAATTTACAATCTGTAAATTTTTGGACTAAACCTTGCGCTTGGTGTGCATAAATAGAATTCGTCACAATTCACACATTGGTTAGATTTGTATTGATTGTACAATAATTGGAAACTTCTGCAAGAACAAACATTCCCCACCAACATACCAACCGAGACCCTCAATGTCTTTGTGTGTGTGTATTTGTTTTAATTTTAACAAACTTTCTGTTCTTAAAAAAAGAAGTCATATATTTTAAATTTTGCAAGTTGCCTATTGCTTTTCAAAAACAATTACATCACTCATAAATAGATTAAGTAGTGATAAGAGATCACCCGAAACAAGCATTCTTAACTACTTAATTTTGTTAAATTATAAATATCACATTGAAAGAGGACAAGAAGTCCATTCCATAAATATAAATATAAAATAAAATAAAATAAAAAATAAAAAGTAAAAATAATAATTTAACAATTAACCAAGGAACCCCCCTCTTCAATCTTTTTCCTTCATAATTCACCGAACACTTCAAATCATGCAGAATGCTACAATATTCAATAATCAAATCAAGCCTTCCTATTCAGTATGAGGGATAGAATGGTCTTCTTGCTTCCCCTAGGGCTTTAGCTTCTTCAGGACTTTAGAATGTCTTTTTGACTGATTTGCGAAGAGATTGAGGCAGCTCTGTTGCATTTGCTCCTTTCTTTATAGTGGTTGGAGGACATCTCGTCCTATAGCCTTTGTACTTTATCGGCTTATCCTTCTTTCTTAATAAATTTCTTTTTTCTATAAAAAAAATAATAATTTAATAAAAAATCAGGATGACACTATTTCTATTTTGTTAAACTAGAACTATCATCCATTAAATGAAAACATGGTTGACACTGTTTTTATTTTGTTAAACTAAAACTATCATCAATTAAATGAAAACATGTGGATTATTAATTTTTAAAAACATTTTAAATTAAATTGTCACACACAAAAAATTCACGCAGTATGTTCCCACCAATATATGTCCATCCATATATGCATAATATCCTCAGCTCGCATTTCTTGTTCATGCATAGAGAGTTATGGAACCTTATGCCAAAGGCTATGGTAAATCGTTCAATCTAGATTGGAGGAAAATCCTTTGATCTGCGCTTAGACAAGATTGGGGAGATTTCTTTTTCACTCATGGTCAAAAAGAATGTTGCTTGAAACATAAGAGTCAGGTTGTCCAAGAAGGCAACTTTCCGGTTCACTGATGAGTTGTTGGTCTTCAGCCGGATGGAAAGAGGTATTTGGAGCATTCGAAAGGGTATCATGCGATATTGGATGTTAATTGGGTGGTTGAAGGTGGGAAAGTTTTTGGAGTGAGGGTTGGGGTGGAGACGAAGGAAATTTGCAGTGTTCATCCCTAGCAGTGCAAAGGGCAATGCTGGTTGGGCAAAAAAAAGACGTGCAGTTTCTGAAAATCTGGGTGTGATGGTTGGGACAGAAGAATGTTCCTGTTGGTGTGGAGGTGCGATTTTATCGGGAGCTACACTTCTCTCATATGTATCTAGGGTTGCATTCAGGGAAGAGATTGCAAAGAGGACTGGGACGAGGGAGCATATTTCTTGTTTTGGACCTGGGCCCAAATGATTGAAAAAGGAGGCTTGTTTTTTCAAACAAAATGAGCCATGGTGGTAGTCAGGCTTATGGTTTGTGTAAGAGTGATCCAGGTATCTCCTTGCCGGAAAACAAAAAAAAGGCAAGCCCAAAATACTAATCCTAATATGCAGAAGACGAGTACTGGGAAGGAGGACCCTAGTCCCTTTGATGGCAAAATTCTTTCACGTCTACCACTCTCCAAGTTATGAGTCAAACTGACCAAGTTTTGGAACAAACTCAGAATATTAGCAGATTAGATTCAAAACAAGATCACAGGATTAAAAAATGCGACAAGTTCTGATAAGGAATCAAAGGTGGTAAGGAAATTAAAAATCAAAGATGCCTTGCGGGCAAAAGTGACGGTTTTGGTCTTAATATAACAGATTTTTAAAAAAACCAACTGTTAGTTAACTGGTTGTAACTAATCCAAAAACATTTTCATTTCAACTAAAAAAGTATAGCTCAGCAATTTCTGCCAGATCCATGCTGAAGAAGGCCCAAATATTGGCTTTAAGATCAGGGCCAAGGACTTGGAAATGAGGCCAAAAAAAAAACACTCCCCTTCAATGCACAATGGAAAGGGGACACCCCCTTCCCCTTCAAAAAAAAAACAAAAACAACTCCCATGCAAATGCAGCCACATGGGAGTTTTTTTGTGTTAGGGATGGGGACGTGGAGGAGCACTCTCCCTCCCTCTATACATACCTTCCCCCAACACAATTCCCCTCATAAATGAACAGAAGTTAATAATTATAAATATATATAGATTAAAATAATCAATATTGAACTCAATATAAATAGATTTGTAAAATTAAATATATGCTTTCGCTTTTCAGTTCAGTCTTCTTTGGAAACTGAAACAGAAAGAAAACCTAAACAACTTTTTAATAAATTAAACAAAAAAACAAAACAAAACCAAAAATTGTAACTAAGAAACTGAATCTAAATGTGAAACTGTTCCGTTTCAGTCTGGTTTTAGTAATTTTCTTACATCCCAAGTAATTACCCACTATGCATATAGGAGTACAACTGTTGTTATTGAATCAATAGGGCAATGGCAGAAAGAGGCACTTACCTAAGGAGACTTATTAGTTCCCATCCACTCATAGGGACAAATCAACCCTGCACAAATGCTGCCAAAGGGAACAAAATCAATCCCCACCCATCCCTGTCGCTCTAACAGATTGAGAGTCACCACCCAAGAAGGGACAAGATGGATTGGGTCCCCACTTTGCAGGCTTAAAATGCTCTCTCATCTATCTATACATACAAACACACATGCACACACGTGCGCGCGTACACACACATATGTATATAACTTGAGCAAGTTTCTGATTTTCTTCAAATACGAGTGATAGAGCTACCCTAGAGCAATAACCCAAACCTACACTTATGTAGAACAAGCATAAGCTCAAGCCCGAAGATGTAGACCTGCCCATGAATTCTTCCTACTTTTACCAAGCATGTATTAATGAAGATATTTCCTGTGTCTACCTTTAATCTTTTCTTCGACCCTCATAACAATAAACCTTGGAAACATAGCAGTTTTAAGAGACTTTAAATTTTGTAAATTTTTAAAAATTATTGAATTGCTTAAATATAAGTATGAAGCGAGAGAACAAACCATCCAAAACTGCATTGGTGCCACAGGCTTGACATTTCTATCGAGCTCATTAAATAAATCTCGGGTTGCACAAGTTAAGAGATGAGACGATTGGTCCAACTCATTGCTTCTTCCAGGATATGGATACCTTATCAAAATTTACACATTAAGGCAATTGCATTAGCACATTCAGTTCAACCATATGAACTAAATTTTGCAGATCATTTCCAGAATTAAATACTTCAATTTACACAGAAAAAGGAATAACTCACTTGATCAAAGCAGACTTCAACTCTGGAACTGAATGCAGACATTGCACTGTCGAGTTCATGTAGCAGGTATTTCCCAGATTAAATAGACCAGCCGTATGACCCTTGGCAGAGACAAAATTGACCAAGGATTCAGAACTTTAAGACTCAAGAAAAAATTGAGTGGCAAAATAAAAGCTTCTTATTCACATGCGCACATTTAAATATTGATATTAAATTCAAAAACCAAGAAAGACAAAATTAATAAGCACACTCAGCTGTCAAATTCTGAAACAGTCGATAGTTGTGCCAAATGTGTATAGCAAAGCATGCAGAGGTATTGGAAACAGATATATTGAAGCAACATAACGAAAATGGAAGACTGGGAAAGCTTTCCTAGATCAGCAAGACTTAAATAAGTGTAACTATTTCAAATTATTATATACAGGTGGTAGGCATTATTAGTAAAGAACAGAAACGCAAAAAGCTGAACAGAAAAAGTTCCATACTTTCGCAGAAACGCTCCAGTCCGTTATCAAGAAATGGTTGGCACCATGATCCCACTTTAAGCCAAATCCACTGGCCTAAAGAAATTTTGCTACATGGGTTAGGAAGAAGTTGGTACATCTTCCCAAGAACTCGGTTATGTGGGCTACAACACAGTTTATAATAGTAACCAACTTTTTATTCATAAAAATTAAATACAAAAAATTTGCATGTTTTTTGCTCCTCCCCCCCCCCCCCCCCCTCCTCAACCTCCCCACTCCCAGACAAAAAACAGGTAGTCTGTATAACATCAGGCCACCCTAAATATAAGATTGAGAATCCCACACCAAGCTCAAAAACACAAGCCCCAAATTTATCCTATAAGAACAGTTTATACATTCTAAACAATCTCAATAGGCTTGATGAGGCTGAGCCATAGTGCACATGTTTTACTTTTATGGCAATGATGCAGGGACCTGATGCAGCATTTTTCCTACTTTACAATTCTTTTTATTTTTCAGAAACATTATTGTTTTTGAACTTTAATTTTTTTCATATAAGCAAAAAGAAAAAATATTAGCAAGGCCTCAAGGGGATGCAAACCCCTAGTACAAAACATCAACCACTCCGAAGAGTGCCACAACATCAAGGATTACAAATGATCATCAACTATTTTCCCACTAAGCCAGCTGGAGACAGCAGCAATCCATTGGTCTTTGCAGGTCTGAAGCAAAGTAGATGAATCTTTGAGGGCTCTCCTATTTCTTTCTTTCCAAGCACACCAAAAGATGGTAAGAGGGATGAGTTTAAAAGTCTTTCGCTTCTCCTTTGTGGCTCCAATGCCTTTCCAAGCCCAAATTTCCCCTCCAATTGAATTTGCCATAACCCACTGCTGCCCAGCCAAGGAAAGAAAATTCCACAAGTTCCTTATTCAGGGGCAGTGGAGAAGAATGTGGTTGACAGATTCTGCATCATCCATACAGAACAAAACACCAATTCGGGACTGTAGGCCTTCTTTTCTACAGATTGTCGAAAGTAAAAAGATTTCCATGCATGGTTTCCCAAGCAAAAAAGGCAACCTTTCAAGGGGCTGCGGTCCTCCAAATGTGAATCCAAGGATAGTAACTGCAATTTGTTCCCAACGGTGACAGCTTCTTACATAAAGATTTAACTGTGAAAACGCCATTTTTGTCCAAAGCCCATGGCTCGTTGGGGATGTTTTGGTGACAGAATTTGTAGAGAAATCTGTAGAAGTCATAGTGTGAGTAAAGTTCTCTGCAATGTTACTTTTAAAAGGAATGTCCCAGAAATTTCCCTGATCAGTGATTTAGAGATGATGACTGAAAAGGACATTTCTGTCACAACCAAGCTATAGATGGAAGCAAATGCCACTCTAAGATCACGGTTCTCACGCCACACGATCATACCAAAAATAAACATTGGTCCCATTCCCCACTTGAAATGTCACAAATTGGAAAAAATCATCTCATCCTTTCTTGATGAATTTCCATACTCCCACTCCATAGGGACCTCTGCTATTGTGAGTTGTCCAATCATTGTCCTCAAGCCCATATTTACAATCAATAATATCCCACCAAAGGAGGTCTTTGGCCTTCATGAACCTCCATAACCACTCCTCGAGGAGGGCTTTATTGAAAGTGAGGGATTTCAACCCCAAACCTCCCAAACAAAAGGATTGTTTGACCACTCACCATCTAACAAGATGATATTTAAACTCCCCCCTCCCCAACCTTCCCCAAAGAAATTTTCTTTGAATTCCCTTCAATCTCCTAGCGACCGAGGCCAATAAGGGAAGGAGAGACATGAAGTAAACTGGAAGATTCATCAAAGTGCTCCTGATAAGAGTGAGTCAGCCTCCTTTTGATAAGAAATTTCTTTTCCATCCTGCCAATCTCCTCTCAAACTTTTCAATAATATGGTCCCAGACTCCTTTGTCATTGAATTTGGCTCTGAGGGGGAAACCGAGGTAATTAATGGGAATGGTTCCCATCTTGCAACCCAAAATACCAGCAAGGAACGTCCCTCCCATGTTCTCCCCAACTGGAATAAGCTCATTTTTACCAAGATTCACTTTTAGGCCTGAGACCGCCTCAAACCCTAACAAAATGCAACTGAGGTTGAGGATATGAAGGGGGCCATCTTCACACAAAAAAATAGTATCATCTGCCAAAAGAAGTTGAGAAACTTTTGTAAGCCTTCCATTTTTGTGCACCTTCAGACCTCTAAAGATCCCTACTTCAATAGCTTCCATTAGAATGTAACTAAGCACCTCCGTGACCAAAATAAACAGAAAAGGGGACAAGGGATCTCCTTGTCTCAAGCCTCTCCAGGAGCGAAAGAAATAAGGATGGCAGCCATTTATAAGCACTAAGAAGCTTGGGTTTTTGAAGCATTGTGCAATTCGACTACACCATAGCTCCTCAAAGCCCATTTCCTAAGGAGATAAAGAAGGAATTTCCAGTTGACATGATCAAAAATGCTTTCTCCATATTCAATTTGCACACTATTCCCCTTTTTCCCCTCCTCCAGATGGGCATCCACCACTTCATTAGCAATAAGGACAGCATCCATAATCTGCCTTCCAGCCACAAAAGCATGCTGATACTGACCAATGACTTCCAATATTGCTTTTTTGAACCTCTCAGCTAGTACTTTGGCAATGATTTTATAAATGCTAAACCCACCAAGCTGATGGGGCGAAAATCCATGATGTTAGCAGCCCCAACTTTTTTTGGAACAAGAGTGACAAAGGTGGTATTTATGCAACCGGCGAATTTTCCTAGTCTATGAAACTCCTCGAACATGTTTAATAGTCATGTTTGAGGAGGCTTCAGTTAGCCTAAAATAAAGTCAAGGAGAAACCATCCAGTCCAGGAATTTTATCCCACTGCAAATTTTAATAGCTTGGAGGACTTTTGCTTCTTCAAAAGGTCTCTCAAGCCACCCTGCAGTGGAAGAACTGAGAGATCTGAAATTGATACCATCCATTATAGGCCTCCAAGCCTCAGGTTCAGGTAGAGTTCTTTATTAAAATCACAGATACCTTCCCTAAAATCCTCTTCCCTAACTAAGGTGATTTCTCCAATTTCAATGTTGGCTACGGTGCTACTTCTACAGAGAGCATTTGCTGTCCGATGAAAGAAATTTGTATTATGGTCCCCCTCTTTGAGCCACAAAGCTTTGGATTTTGCCTCCAAGATATCTCTTCTAGATTAATAACCTCGTTTAATTCCTTCTTAAGCATACCTCTTTTGGCTTTCTATTCAACATCAAGACCCTAGATTAATTCTTGCTCATCAATCTCTTTGATGCCATTAAGGATGACAATCTTCTCTACTTGGACATTCCCAAAGGTACTTTCTGTTCCATATCTTTAGCTTTTCATTAATTCCTTTCAACTTTGATACAAGCACAAAACTAGCCTTCCTCGTGACCAAAATAGAAGACCCTCAAGTTTTCACTAACTCCCCGAAACCATCATGGTTTAACCACATATTCTCAAAGCAGAAAGGGTCGGCCCCCATTTAACTCCCCCCATGTCAAGGTAGATAGGGAAATGATCTGAGATGGCCTAGGAAGAATACTCTGAATCACGTAAAGAAAATGAAGTTCCAATTCAACCAAAATTGGAACTTATCGATCCTTGAAAAGGAAGGTGGCTCCCTGGAGTTGGACCAAGTGAAGTAGCCACTAGAGGGAGATCAATAAGGGCATTCACATTGATATAGTCAAGGAATTCTCTCATGCTACTAGTCTCAAGGCTACCACCTCTTCTTTCATGTGGATACACAATCATATTGAAATCATCTCCAATAACCCAAGAAGAATCCCATCTACTCCTAATCTCGAAGAGCTCATTCCAAAAAGGAGGCTTCAGAGTCCTTCACCTAGGCCATACACCCCTAAGAAAATCCACTGAAAGTTATTGTTCATGCTTTTGAACAAACAAGACACTGATAAAGAGTTTATGGAGTAGTACATTCCACAACACTAATCCTTCCACAAGACTAGTATACCCCTTGATACCTACTACTCTAAAAGATATCCAATCATTAACATCTCGGCCCCATAGGTCATTGATCAAAAGCTGCTCCACTATCTCCACCTTAGTTTCTTGCAAGCACACCACATCTCCCCTCCAATCCTTCAGAAAGGACTTGAATACACTCCTCTTGGAATTGTCGTTAAAAGCCCTCACATTCCAAGAAATGATTTTTTTTTTAACATGATTTAACACAAGGGCTCCAGCTACTGCATGTAACTTCCATTTTTTCGCATCCTCCTATTTTGCCCTATTAGTGTCCAACTTTCTGATACCGCCCGCAGGTTTTTTGCAATCGCTTCCCAATTCCTCTCTTCTCTTTCTTTCAATATCCTCAAACAACTGTAAGGCTCTGCCCTCAAATCCTCTGTAGGACACGCCTATGGTTTTGCTTACCGACTTTAGCTTCCAAAGAACCCAAACAGATACCTAATTCTTGAATTGAGTATTGTATGAATCCAAATCATTCAAAGTTTCAAATTTGGGCCTATTAACCAAATCCTCAAATTTGGGATTGGCACACAAAGTGTCAAAGCTAGTACTAGGGGTTGGGGCAAAGGCTAGTCTTCCAGTACCATTTGGGGACTTTGGGGCTTCCTGCTCCAAAACTATCTCCTCTTAAGTTGCAGCTGCCTGTGAAGGAGGTCCTGTAGGGAGGCAGCCTTCCCAAAGCGAACTAACTTTTTGGCAGCTTCAAAAGGACCATAATGTAGCTTAAAGGGAGAAAAAAGTTGGGATTGAACTTTGAGTGGTTGAGTGAGATTGTAAGACCAAAAAAGATACTCGTATCTGTAGCTCCAAGGCCCGAGTTAAGGCCCACACAGACATCCTCAAACGAGACAAAGGTTTTAGGACTGCCTTTATCAAGCCTAAAGAAATCCAAAAAGTCGCCTGCAGCATTGCTCTTCTCCCCCACAACACTCGCAAAGGATCATATACGCCTACTTGTCTTCCCCACCACCTGTGAGTTGGGTGTCAAGCCAACACTCAGCAATAGACTCAAAGGGGCCCCACAATAAGGGCAAGGGCACAAGGGAGATCTATTGAGAATTGGGTTCAAATCCATTGGGGAGACTGTCTGCTTCTTCTCCACCTGCTGAATGACTGAAGATGTTGAGCCTTTCTTTGTGGAGAAGAAAACACGGAAGCCCAGCTTGGCTGCCAAGGAGGAGATCTTCGTTCCTTGCTCAACGAAACCAAGAATTTGCCTAGGGTATGGATTTTTTCAGAGCCCAGAATTCTTCCCAGGGTTCAAGAAACCATCTGAATTCAGCCATCTCTAGGAAGACGGAGATCCTTCTCCCCCTGCAGTATTTTGTGATTCTAAGTAAATTGAAACTTCCCCCTTCTAAGACCAGGTCAAAAGACTTCCTTTCAACCACCATAGTGCGCTTCCCATCCCTCGACATCACTTCAAGGCGAGAAGTAAACAAAGAACCAAGCCAAAGAAGTTTGTGAACTAGGAGAAAGCTTTCTAAATTGAGGAATAAGGAGAAGCTTGCGAACAAGTCACAGAGTTGACCAATGAAAAGCAAGCGAGCACCAAAAAACCAGAGGGAAGGGTCAAAGAGGAAGGCCCAAAACGAGACGAACACCAAGGACTGCTCGAACTAGGGCTTGTGGATGGGAGATGACTACTCAAGCGCGAGGGAATCGTGGTCGAATGTGACAAATGACACCAAAGAGGATAAGGAGAGGACTAGGACTTGCCACAAGAGGATAAGGAGAGGACTGCCCAAGCGAGAAGGAAGTCAAGGTAGAGCGAGAGAAGAGTCGAGGTTGAGCGAGAGAAGAGTCGAGGTCGAGCGAGAGGGGAGTCGAGGTCAAATTGGTTCTCCAGTTCAAGACGACACATGAGTAGAGAACCTCCATTGTTGATGGCAAAGGGAGACATTCAAGGGAAGAAGCAAGGTTAGTGGGCGAGGGAATTTGGCTTCAAACAGCATCAGGACAATTACTGTATTTTTCCAAATACGACACTATTGTGATGCATACAACTTGAAATGCATCAATTCTGTTTAGTCCAGCAAGGAATAGAAGGTCTACAATCTGTCAGCATGGTTGAATAGCCTCAGTCCCCAAAAAAATTAGATAGAGAGCAGAACGAGGCTTTGAACCAAAAATATTTGGATTGTGGATTGCGATTGACGAACAGCGAAAGAGGAGAGGAAACAGGAGGGGGCACGGACCCGCAAAATGCTCGGGCTTGGAGGCTTGGAAAAGTGAGATTAGGGATCTTTTTGAACTATACATTAAGTTGTATTTTATTAAATGGGCATCCATGCCATGATTAGTTTACTTAGACATTGTGCTCCTACTCCTAGTCATTAATACTTGCACATCTTCAATCCTAGTCTTCAAAACTAAAGACACATCAAGGCTAAGCCTCAAACTCCAGTGAACAAATAACAGACCAGTTGCATTATTAAAAATTCTGTTTCCAAAAGGCAGATGGTTGGGCACATAACTCGGTTAACCTACACCATCACCTTCCAAGGCATAACCTATGCACATGATCCAAAATACACAACGGCCTTGGGCAGATTTATTACTAAGAATTTCTTAAAGTAACTAAAATCCCCACATAAACAAGACTGGCACGTTTGGAAATACTAAGTATTATTTTCTCAACACTAATTCAATATTTGAAGCAGAGATCAGGATTCAAAACCAATCTAGACCACTACATTCTGAACATTTTAAGTTGTTTCGTATTTGGTTTGCTCTGTACATTTTTTGCTTGGTATTTGGTGCATCTAACCATCTGAATATCCATAATTTTACCATTTAACCTTTTAAACATCATGAGCTTATTTTGTTGCTTGAGAAACTCAAAAATATGAAAAAAAAAAAAAAAAAACATAAAAAATGCATTCGTTGAATATTTTTCAATTCTTGAACTTTAATCATCACATATAGGTTGACTTTTAGGACTGATCCAAATAGAGCACTGCAAGGATATGCTCCTCATACAGTATGTAGATAAGGAGGCAATCTTTTGTGTAATAAGACAGTATTCCATTTGCTAAAATAATCATTATAAACAACATTATCACTTGATTAGACAATGTAAATAATCTTATGTGGGTGAAGTGGCGACTTAACAATTAACATGGTATCAGCATTATGGTTTTCAGGAGATCTCAAGTTCAATTCAGGTTGTCCATGTTCATCATTTTTTTATTGATTTATTCCCTTGTCTTATTCCCATAATGGGTGTTAGCTTGATAAGCATTGTTCCTGCACACCTGACAGCTTAAGCATTTTGGTGAAGTTGTGATTTAACAAGCCTTGAGTCTATATTTCTTTCCAAAAAAAAACAGATTTTTGTGCAAAGAGTGTCACGTTTTTTTACCACAGCAACCACTTGTTCTTCTTCTGGAAGATCCTCCATGAAAACAGGCCCCTTCTCTGGTGCCTTCACAATCTCATCTGCTGTTCCCATCATCATCAATTTTTGACCCTGGACAAAACAGATATCGTGTATCATCAGCTTCTGTAAAAAGCAGCACATGCAACAAAATGATTATTCACCTCTTTAACACCTAATGTTGACCAATCCGCATCATCCTGCATTGTCAACGAAATACGGTTAAGAAAATTCAGTTTCTGAATCAAGCACATTACAGGATATCTAAATCTGTGTTGAATAAATTGTCATAGTCCCAAAAACTGGACTGGATATAGAATGTCATTTTGATTACCTTCAATAAACCACCTTTAACCATAATTTTCTGCCTTTCTGGTGGTACTCCTGTTAGATCATACAACTGGCATTTGAAAACATAAGGGGACTGGCTTGTATCAATTTCAATGGCTCGAAACAGTTCCTTTTGCCACTTCACACTAACTGCAAAAGATAACTCCATTTCAGTTTTCAAAATCAGCATGTAAAGGACCTTAAGGTTGCATTTGGTTCACGGAATGTCTATTCCTAGGAATAAAATAAAATAAGATGGAATGTAATTAAAACTTAAAGAATGTAATAATTTTTTTTTTTTGGGGGGGGGGGAGGGGGGGGAAGGCAATTTGTTAAGCTTATGTTATTCCATCTAACATGAAATAGGTAAGGAATTGATATTCTCATGGTGAAATTTGGGCATATTCATTCCATAATCCATGTTTCATATTATGGATCCATAAAATTTTTGTGTCGTCATTTACTTTATTATTTACTTTATTATCAATAAAAAATTCTTTTGTAAGCTATCAATTCTGATATTATGACCTTTCTATTCCTAAGAATAGACATTCTGTTAACCTAAATGCAATTTGTAAGTTTCCCATTTTCCAGATAACGTACCTCGTGCACTAGGAAAGACAAAGGCACAACCTTTGCCATCCAAAAAATAAACTTAAAAACAAATCCACAACCTTAACAGGAAATAAAAATTAAAGCAGGACACCCCAAGTCAACATGACAAAATATTTTACACACACACAAAAAGAAGATGAAAAAGAATGGTCATAAACAATGCAAGAATGGTGATAATGTATGTCCCAGCCCTGTTTACATTTATTCTCACATTGCAATCTCTCTTGGACCCTTTCGAAGTAAATTATTTGGTATTTGCGAAGAGAATTGGGTGTGCCCTTCCTTCTATCAGACATTTTGTACCTTGTTGTTTTAAGGGGCTTGGAAATGGAAAGGTTAGAGGGGCTTTCTGGCAGTGCTCAATTTGGGTATCTTCTGGTGTGTTTGGATGGAAAGAAATACCAATATCTTTAAGAACTCAGATAGTCCTCCTAGCTTGCTTGACAGAGTGATGTTTCTCACGTTGATGTGGGTCTCGGCAAATGGTTTCTAGTATGTTTCTTTCCCCTGTTGTATTGGGAGGATATTTTATCCTTATTGCACTCTTCTTCTCTCTATCTAATAAATTTCTTCGTTTATCTCCCACCCCGGAAAAAATTAAAAAATAAAATAAAACTATCAAGCAACAAAAGAACCACATAATCAACTGCTATGGACTTTAAGCACAGAGGCAACCTAAGAACTCCCAAAAAAATGGGTGAACTTCTTTCCAAATCTACACTCTGCTGGATAATCCTCTGTCCTGGTGTTTACTTCTTCAATCACTAAAGTGATGGTCCATAATTCTAGAAAAAATGTATAATTTTCCAATTATTCTCAAGTCAATCTAGTCAATACTCCTTTGCAGGCTTTAAAAAAATAAATTTAAAATAAAATGAGGCAGGCTATTGTCGCACTCATTCTCTCCTCTAGTTTTTGCTGTTTGCCTTTGTGGATTCTTACAAAACTAGGTATAGAGAAGAACCTCCACAAATCAGTGCAGATCAAAAGAAAAAATTTCAATCGGCATCTGGAAAATATAGGGATTGAGGGTATTGTTTAACTAGAGGAGAAGAATCATAACTGTAGCTAGTGGATAAAGATTACTGCATCAGCTGCTAGATGGGTAGGCAAGTGCTTGCCTTCATTTTTCTCGACCTTGAGCAAGTCATTAGTTAAAGAAAAAGTCAGCACAACACAATATTGGGTGGCATTTAAATCAAATCAGAAGGGTAATTTTCTGGAGTTGAGTTTAGATCAGACTGCAAAGGCTATTCAATCTTCATCCCTGGAGGTTTGGAAGGGGAGGGATGGCAAAGGTTCACAAAGGTGTTGCAGGCAATTGTGGGTCCAGAAGAAGTCAAGCAAAGATGTGGCATTGTGGCTCAACCTTCGGGTACTCATCATTGCCAATAGTTCAGAGGCAGCGAAGGGTATATGGCGACGCAGGAACTGTGGAGGTTCCCAATGAGTGTTGGAGCAGTGGTGGTTGATGGTTCATGAGGATTTGGGGATGCTAGGACTTGTGAGGGAAAGAGGTGATTGCAGTGCGGCAGAGGGAGGAGTTAGCTTCGAATGGAATAAGGCAGAGATCCTTAGTATCATAGTCAACCAGACCCAGTTATTGGGAAATAAGCCATAGGCTTTTAAAGGAAATTAGGCACATTTGCAAACTATGGACGGTAAAACAGGGATAGATGTATTTCAGACGCAAATAAGTTCTCTAACGCAAAAGGGGACACTTGCCGGGTCAGGATTGGAATGCTTCTTCTTTGCAGGCCCATGTAGCTGTTCAATGCAGCTCAGAGGACCAATGTGCAAGTAAAGAGGGTGTTGTGAGTACAACTCAAGCCCGGCATATATCCCAGAAAATTGAGTGTGTAGATGAGCTCATGGCATAGAGGATTTCAAAGAGGAGGAGAACAGCAGATCTGGTTTTGGGCAAAAGCATGCAAGTGGGGAGACACAGATTCGTGGCACATCATTACTGGTGAGAGTTGCTAGTTTGAGCGGCAGCATCAGCTTCTATCTAATGAGCCACAAGCAAGGGGAAGGGCTGTTTTGAACGTTGATGACATTTCCATAGGGGTTCTTATGGAGGATGGATGTCAGACAAAAGGTTCAGGGTTACAGGAAGTGCAGATGATGGTTATGCGGCTGATCAGGGCAGAGAATCCTGAGATCAAGATCGTATGAGTTCTGGTAATAAAAGGCAGAGATGGAGTGAAAACCTTGAGTTTCCAGTGGAACCAGCAATACGACAGATTTATGCTCATCTGGGGCAGAAGGGCATGGAAAAAAAGAATCCTCAGGCAATTAAGTGCAGATGCAAGGGTAGTTAAATTTTTTTTAGAAGCGCAATGATAGCTGTTTTTACACTGAGGATCCTTTGAATGGGTCAAAGACAGATTTAATTTTTAAAAACCAGAAAAAAAAACAAAAAAGTAGTGAGGATAATCCTTCTGAGAAGAAGAAATGGGGTGATGGGTATCTGAGAGGAGGGTGAGCTGAATAGTGATTTTGATTATGATGGAGAGTCACTTATGGATGAGGTTCATGAATAATTTGGGCTAGGATCAGATACCTCTGATTCATCAGAGGAGTTCTTCCTATAAGCCTCTAATGGATATTTTAGAGGGAGTTTATGCTTCAGATTACAATGAAATAGGCAAGGACTGAGACAAGATTGAGCAGATTGAGGCTCGCATTTTGCATGTCCCTGGTTCTCGGACTCAATATTTTCCAGATAAAATAGATTTGCGGTTAGCTAATCAGGAGGGGAAGGAAGTTTGCTTGGATGGTGGTAGAAGTAAAACTATGAAGGGACAGTGGAAATTGGCCATTTTGCAGTGCTCAATTAACAATGATGGAAAGGATTTGAAAAGCAGCTTTCTTAGGTAACTTCTATTCATTTCTTTTGGTGGATGGGCAGTTCAGTTTTGGGTTGTTTCTCTGTATTTGTTTTCTTTTTTGAAGATTTCTCATCCTTTTTTGTGTGTACTCTCTTTCTCCCTTAATATATCTTCTTAGACCATATCCAGGCATCAGCCGAAGGGGTTTCTGCCGCTAACTACATTTAGGTGAAGTTAAAAGACTGGATGACGTGAACTTGTGAAGCAAATCTGGAATTCTTTTTACAGGTTATGGAACCTATATTAGGCCACGCGTCTAAGGATGGACTCCATCCATTTTTGGCAATTTTTTTTGTAAAAACTTGTTTTCAATCCTTCTAGATTTGCTACAAGTGTTTCCCAAATAAAATGATTTTGACGACCAAAATAATCATAATCAAAAATATCTAGTCTGATGAACTGCATGACACATTTGCTTGGAAATATGAGATTGCCGATTCTTAAGTACGGCTGCCCCAGTACATAGCATGAGTACCCAATTAAAATAACACCCACTTTCTCCTTTAAGCATACTTTGAACAGAACAAGTTATAGTCTAATGCAGAAAAATATCATGATATAAAATCTTAGCTAAAAAACAGATAACCATAAACATGCCTTTCATTTATAGTCATCATATATTCGTTACGCGTAACGAAATTTTATGCATTGTTTTACAAATGACACTGATGAAGTTTATGGGTTCATTTAAGCAATAAATCCCATAAATTAGCTTTATTCCACGCAAACTATAAATCAATGAAGATCTAAACCAACAGCATGTCAACCAAATAAGCTCAAGCCAAACATGAATAGCTTTACATGCACATGAAAAAGTATTCATAATTTATTTAAGAATTACTTAATCACTTAATTACATTACAAACCAAGTCAAAGTCATCAAGATTCAAACGTTCAAATATAATAGAAGCCATAGAGCAAAAATCAAACTATGTGCTCCAGGTATGTCACCAGTATATCCCTTTCTTTTGCCTAGCACAATCAAAAGTTTATAAAGAAGATGTTTCTCTCAAAAACACCAGAGCCAGAAATATACTACGAAATCATTCACAAAAATCCAAAAATCCCATATGATAAAAGCAAGAATCCCCAATAATGCAACTTGTAAAAGTCGTGACAACCATAAATCAAGCCCTGACATTCCCTGTATTAAAGCTAGACAAGAAAATATAGAAATAACCAAAATTACAGCAACATATTGCACAAACTCAAGGGTTTAATAAGGTGAGAATTTAATAGGAGCATAAGCTTCTTAAATTTTGGTAGAAGCCTGACCTGTTGGCATGGTTGAATAACCTCAGTCCCTAAAGAAATGAGATAGAGAGCAGAAGGACGTTTGAACCAAAAATATTCTTCAGTAGGGGCAGCAGAGATACATAAACATGCACAGGGAAAGAAACAAATAAATATATTGAAAATTATAAATAAAATATGTAAGAAATAGAATAGGTGAATATTTCAGGTGTTTATTTAAGCATATGCAAATAAACTGTATAACCATTATTAGACAAAATAAGAAAAACAAAAAAATTCTTATAGTTTACTATCTTTGTAAGAGAAGGGTATTGCTCCATCTACTATTAATTCTCAAAATAAAAGGACCTATTTCTATCTGTACATCAGCCAAATGAAAATTTAAATAATAATAACAATAATAATAAGGTAATCAAGTTATTCGAAATGCCACGGCTTTCTTTAACCATTTAGGTTTTTTTTGTCTTAATATCCCAACATTGCCCGTATCGCTCTGCATTTGTTATTTGGAAAACAATTATCCCTCATACTCAATGCTTTAGCTTGGTCTCAGTGCTTAACAGGATTAATACCATTCATTTGTCATAGAGAATAAGATTTAATGAGGTTTTATTTCTATATGGTTGTGTTTTGTGCTATTAGAATATTGTGATTAATGCCCAGCCTCAGCATTGCCCTTTTTCATGGAATATTTGGAATAAATTGTTTGGAGTTTTGGGGAGAAAGAGCATGCCCTTCCACTTTGGAGAGATTGAGAGATTCTTTTTGCAAAGTTTCAAGGGCTTTGGTATTGGTAATAAAAAGGAGATCTTCATAAATGAGCTAACTTTGCAATTGTGTGGTATGCTTAGATGGATCACAATGTCACTTTTGGGATCAAGCAACTCTAGTTGGTTTAGTGCGGCATAGGTTTTTCTTTGGTGCTTTGCTTACAATTTACTAAAAAGAATATCTCTGATTGACATGCAGACTGGCAAAGGGTCACATGCTTAACTTGCTTTACTCTTTCTAAAGTTTTATTCTTTTCCTTCCCAAGGGTGCCTTGTCCTCCACTCTGTATTCTCTCTTTTTTCTAGCCTGATAAATTAATTTTTTATCCAAAACGGGGCCAAGTTTCACCAGCTACTTTCACTCCTAATTATTTTAATTAAATTTTTCTCATGATTTCTAAAAGTACACACATCAAGTCTAGCTTGTGAAACAAATTGGGTTAAGAATGGGATGGAATTAAAAAATAATAAAAAATGGATGAAAAAATTGCAGAAATCCAAATGAAAATTTTGATTCCAATCCATTCCTACTTGCCAAACATATAGCAAGTGTAAAACAAAGGATACAACAACAAAACCCCCACATGAACACAATATCATGGAAATAACCACCTCGACTAAAGGAAAGAAACAAAATAATTAAACAAATACAACAAACACAAGAAGCCAGCAAACAAAAAGAAAAGCTGTCATCTTCTCAAAGTTCGCATCATCAGTCAGTCACTACCAGATAGAGCTCACTTCCCAATCAAACTCAGTTTGGATAAAGGATTTTGTTTAAAGAAAGGAAAGGAACAGAAAATAAGAAGGAAATTAATTTTATATTATATTTTATCCCAACAAAAAATTTATTAATAATGAAAAAATCATTCAAAATAAGAAAATTTAGAGATCAATTACCTGTATAGTTCCTTTCATCAATTTACTATATATTAAATTTTCTTTCTCAATTTCCTTGATAACCAAACATGAAAAATTAGATTCCTTTATATTTTCTTTTCTTTTTCCTAATATTTTCCAAGCTCCAAAGGGGAAGCAAGAAACCACCCAACATGTCTTGAAGACCCTTTTGGGTATATTAAAAGTAAATAAATAAATGAATAAATTATGTAGTGTGATAGCTCCATGAAGTTGTATGCATCTATGCGTGCTTCCCAGGTGCCTAGGTGGACCAAAAGACATAATTAGCACTTAATACACTGGATTTATCTCATCGAATACAGTTACATTTGTGATAAACAAATTTCTTCTGCAGTCACTGGAAACCAACTTACATCGACTGTCAGTGAGTCTTAACATAGTTGTGACCTGAAACTTGCATTATTAGGGCCTGTAAATACTAACTTTTTGCAGCCGCATGCGTCTCGGATTGCACAACAAAAGTATTTAATCTGCTATCAACAGTCCGAGATTCGTTTAACTGGTAGCCCAACTCAACAAATTTGCAGCCCAAAACTGTTGTTCCACCGGGAATGCATCACAACTGTGATTTGCTCCGACTACCCTCGAGATTGTGTGTGCGTGCTTAACAGTTAACACTTAACAATCAATTTAACATACATACATAGAAACCAAACAAGGAACAAAAACCTTTTTCCTTCCAGTATACGTTATGAGACAGAACAGAGACGAAGGTCTGACCGACCCAATTTGATAAAAGTAGAATTAGGGATTGAAGCATTACCGGATTGTGGATTGCGATCGACGAACGGCAAGAGAGGACAGGAAACAAAGGGGCATGGACCCGCAGAACACTAGGGCTTGACGGCTTGGAAAAGTGAGAATTAGGGATCGAAGGCTTCCCACGGCGAAAGAAATGAACCACCGGCAGTCGAGACACAAAGACGGAGTTGGAATTTGGAAGCAAGCTGCTTTATGTTGAATTACCGAGCAGTCCTCTCCTTTTCTTTCTTTCTTTAAACTTCACTATGTCAGATAATTTAAAACCGTACAAAATATTTCCTCTCTAATTTTTTTTATTACATTGAACTTCACTCACCAACAAACCTCCGTAATATGGTACCAAATCTACGGATCAGTGTCTTTCTCCTAAATCTCGCTGATCAAGTAAAATCCAGAATGCGAACACAACTTTCATGCATCAGTTAGATGTTCGGCCTATCCGACCCCCGGGACACATCTCCATTACCATTCACGATCCCCGCTAGCTAACAAAAAACTCTCACCATCCACGATCTCCGCTAACTCACAGAGCAAACTCTTACCATCCATAGTTCCCACTAGCTCACAGAATAAATTCTTACCATCCACAGGTACCGCTGGCTCCGTGAGTGTATCTACCTATAATTGAACCCTCGATGCTCCTTCTTACGTGCCGATGTCTTTCCACCGCACCATGTTTGCGGGGGCATATTTCTTTTCTCTTTACCCCTTATATAAAATATCTCTCTTTTATTCCTTACTATATATCTACTTACATGAAAGTATACAATGTATGTGTCTCAAATAAGAGAAAGAGGATGCCCTTTTACAAGACAATAGGGATAGAAAGGAAATTACGGTGGTGGGAAAACAAAGGGGTGAGAGTCATTAACCCTTTATGATTTTCATAACTCTCTCCCTTAGATGTCACTTATATATTAACTTTTTCTACTAAAATCTTTAAGATGTGTCATTCTGATGAAGGTTTTCATAACACTTCCCATTTGATGTCACTCGTATATTAACTCATTCCGCTAAGATCTTTAAGATGTCTTATTCCGATGAGATAAACCAATTTATTAAATGTTGTAGTAGGCAAAGTTTTGCTGGACAGATCTGCTAGATTATCACTTGATCGGATCTACTAAACATTTATATCACCATTCTTTTGGAGTTCACGTGTATAGAGGAATTTTGGAGAGATATGTTTTGTTTTGTCATCCTTTATGTATCCTCTTCTTAGTTGAATTATACATGCAGCGTTATTTTCATACAAAATTGTTGGAATATCTTTAATTGATTGAAGATCACAATTTGCTTAGATACGAGAAATTACTGATCCGAGCCATATGCATTCTCAAAGATATAGCAGTTTTTTCATAAAAAATACATATTCAGTTTGAGATTTAACATTGTGAGAATCAGATAGATATCTAGCATCAGCATATCCTATTAGTTCAAATTTGAAATCAAATGAGTAGAATAGACCCAAATCATATGTACCTCTCAAATAGCGTAGAATGTGCTTAATTCTATTACAGTGTCACCGAGTAAGAGTAGAGTTATATCTTACTAGTAGATTTACAACAAATGCAATGTTGGGTCTTTAACAATTGGGCAGATACATTAGAGAACCGATAGCACTTCGATATGGTACTTCAAGCCCAAGTAATTCCTCCCCCTCATCATAAGGTCGAAATGGATCTTCCTTAATATCAAAAGATCGCACCATCATTGGAGATCTCAAATGACGAACTTTGTCCTTATAGAATTGTCTTAATATTTTTTCGATATATTTTATATTGATGAATAAGAATTCCGCCATTTACACATTCAATCTGTAGGCCAAGATAATATTTTGTCTTTCCTAAATTTTTCATCTCAAATTCCACCGTTAAATAATTAGCAGCTTTAGTGAGCTATTCAGGAGTTTCAACTAAATTCAAATCATCAACATAAACAACAATTATAGCAAATTTGGATTCTTATCTTTTAATAAAAACGCATTGACAAATTTGATTATTTATGAATCATTTTTTCACAAGGTACTTACTTAGTCGATTGTACCACATGCGTTCATATTGCTTTAATTCATATAAAGAACGTTGGAGTTTAACTGAATATAAATGTAAGAACTCGAACCGTGATATATGTGTTTATTTTGTAAAAGAGGGGTAAAAGTGGAAATTGCACAGACTTCGTCGACGAGGCCATAATTCGTCGACGAAGCTAGTGAAGAACTCGTCGACGAAATTCAGAGGGTCATTAATGAGTAAATGTCGAGGGGTTCAGGAAAATTTAAATATCAGGGTTCATCGACGAAATCGCTGCCTCATCGACGAAATCCCTAAAGACTTCGTCGATGAAGACACCAATTTGTCGACGAAGCCTCTCGGGTCAAAGGCTTATAAAAGGTCTTTTGGGGTTTGCTTTGGGGCTAAGTTTCCTAAAAGCTCTCCCTCTCTCTCTAGAACTCTCCCCACACTCTCTCTCTCTAGTTTTCTTTGTTTGTACGTCGTCTGATTTGCAAATCCAAAGTTACTACGAGGATCAGCGAAGGATTCTCTAAGTTTCTAGAGGATCAGAATCTCGTTTCGGAAGATTTTGGGTTTCGGACTAAAATCGAGGTAAGACTCGATTTTCATTTCTAATTCAGTATATGTGTAGTAGTATGGATTGTAAGTATGTATTGTACTGTGGTTTGTAGGTTTTGAAGTCTTGATTCGTAGTTTTGAGGGCCGTAAAGTTCATAGTTGGAATTCGGGTTAAAGTAAGGGGATTCTATTTATATCAGTCCATTTTCGAAATCAAGATTGGTAAGCCTGTAGGCTATGATCGTATGTATGTTTTGGCTACTTATTTGGGAAAATCTATCGGGTAAAAATACAGAATTTTCGAGTTACAGTTTTCAAGAAAATTGGGGATTTCGAGTATCATCTCTATTTTGTTTGGAAAACTAGTGGTTGTATTAAAATTGTATTATTGAGGTGATCGTAATCCATATTTGCATAAATTGTATACTTGAAATTGTAATTGATATCATTTGCCGTAAACCAAATAAGTGTGGTATGTTTGTATGATGTATTTTGTTCCAGATATTTGTGAAACAGTTATGTGGCGGCTTATTACCGTACGTTGAAATGTATAGGAACGTGAGTTCCAAAATGATTCCAAGTTTTGTGAAATCGGCTAGGGGCGGCTAATTACCGTATGCCGAGAGTGACCGACTCTATATCCGAGGGTGTGAAATATCACCAGTCTAATTCCGGTTGGTCACCGAAGTGGTGTTAGCTATATGCTACATCATATGAAGTAATGGATTCACAGTAGGCCTAGGTTGTAGCAGCGTAGTTGGCACGTGGCAATGTAATCGGGGTGAGACTAGGTGACCTTGTGTAGTTGCGTATATAGCAATGGATTCACTATTGGGCCTGAGTCGTAGATCTTCGTAGTTGCATGTGTAGAAACGTAATCACTATGAGACTAGGTGACCTTGTGTAGTTGCGTATGGAGCAATGTAATCACCATTGGGCCTTGATCGTCACAACGTAGTTGCGTATGTAGCAATGTAATCGCTGTGAGACAAGGTGACCTGGTGTAGTTGCGAACTAGTGTGACGACACTGACCATATGTATGTATGTATGTATGTATGTTGGGTATCGTATAAACTGGAATGGTTTTATGAAAATACTGGAACTGTATAGAAATGTATGAAACTGTACAAATTGTTTCAAACTGTATCGTATGTATAGTGTTATGAAGTATGTAAAATGACACTGGTATGCCACATACTGATATAACCCGTTTCTCCCTTACTGAGAGGTGTCTCACCCCGAATATATATAAATGTTTTTCAGGTCCTTCGGGTAGCCGAAACTAGCATCCTAGCGTCCGAAAGCGAGGGGTGTTGTTTAGCTACTGCTGGTACCTGTTAGGTACGAGTTTTGGTATCCAGGTTGTCGGGATGGTTTTTGTAAGCACTTGGGGCATGTTTTGTATATGGGAAGGTATATCCTAGCTTGTATAGACTCTGATATGATACTGGTTACGTATAAAAGACCATATTCCGCTGCGTATTTTGATGAGTATGGACGTATGTATGTATGTATGTAGGGCATCCGTTCACCCCACAGGGTCGGACCCTTTTTGTATGTGGTATCATGTATGTTTTAATTGATACAGAGACAGGTTAGGTAACTAAATTCATACTTGGGACCCACCTGTGGGTTTGGGGCTTGACAATAAATTTATGGGGTTTGCTTTAAGCAATTTAAATCCTTGAGGAATTTTCCTATAAATTTAACTATCCAACGATCCATATAGGTATGTTGTTACTACATCCGTAAGACCAAGGACTTAAATTTCGATTTCGATGGTCTCAATTTACAGAAATTTCTATGGAAATTTCAATTTCAATTTTGATTTAAAGAAATTATGAAAATTTATAGTAAATGATGGAAATTTACAACAAAACTTTGGGAAATATAAGAATAGATGATTATGCTTAATATGGTATCAAAATACATTAAAAAAATGCATATATGACAAGTTTCTAGTGTGTAGGATATTAAACTGCATATCGCAAAACAAACTATGAACTAAAGAACATTCAAATGATTATAAAGTTTTGAAACTATTCCTTTAAGATTAAAGGCAACAATTTATTATTTAAACAACTACATTTTCAATAAAAATTATACATTTAATGATCTAATACCACATGGACTTTCTTGGTAGCTCAAATTCATCCCTCTTATCCCTATCATACGGATTTCGAGATGACATATATTGTTTACAACAATCACTCTATGTCATATAATTTCCAAAATATTGAGTATAGGTGTACATGTGTTGTTCATACTCCTTCGTAGTCATCTGGTTCATGGCAGCTTCTACTCGGCGAGAAGATCTTCGTGTGCTAGGATTTCTTCTTACAGGTTCTACTTGTTGTGCATGTCCATAGGATTGTTTTGCATTTGCATACTATTCATACTCATACCCATATCCTTGGCATGTTTGTCCATACCCATAGGCATGTGATTGCCAATTTCCATATTGTTGTGCCTGCTCATTTGCATATGAAAACGGTTGGCCATATGTAGGTTGTGAGGAGTTGTTCTGTGTAAATTCATAACCACCATAACTATTAGAGTCATGCTCTGTTCCTATACTCATAGATTCCATACTAAGGGAAAAGATATCCTCTTTTATTCGATGCATCTTCCCTTTTCCTTTTCTACGACTGTACTGCCTATCAACTGGACGCGTTTCTCTTTGTGGACCCTCATCCTCTAGTTGGGAAGGACGTGTATATTCCACTTTTGGTCTATAATCTTGCCATTCTTCATTTGCTCTATAGTCCCCACCATCACCACTTTGCCCACTGCTACCGCTAGGGTTAGATCCGTCACCACCAGCATCATCGTCGTCATTATCATCATCGCCACCAGAGGGCATAGCAAATGAAGTTCCATATCTAGATCCAAGATTCATTTGTGAATCATCACTACTAGATATTACTTCTTCTACCATTACCTGATTAACATCAATGTCAAAGTCATCTTGTGCATGCTTGGCCATTTGCGGGTGGGGACTTTTATCTCGTTCATCAAGATGGGATGGCCTAATCAATTGAAAAAGTGGATACTCATCCTCATCACCCAATTCAACTGATATGTCAAGAAGGTTCAGGGGATCTTGTTCAGCGACTTTGTCCATTTCAGTCTCCATATCTCTTATTTGAAACTTCATGCTGTAATAACAAAAAACAAGTTGCCGAAGTCTGGTGTAGGCTAGTCTATTTATTCGCTTTGTGTGAATGAGTGCAAATGTGCTCCAATTTCGTTCACAAGCTGATGAAGATGCGGTTTGTGACAAAATGCGCAATGCTAGCTTTCTTAGAACTGTAGCGCTTGATCCATACATCATCCACCAATCAGCTGGACAAGATGTTTTAAGAACGCAAGTTAGTACTTAGTAGATTATACTTGAAGTTTGTAACTTTGTATTATACATTTATATATAAATACTTTCCAGGTGCCATGGTTGCCCTAGCTGCTTTAGCAGCTGCTTCCCCAAAGTTTCTTTTAGCATCTCTAAATATAATAATCTAAAAAAAATATTGTTATTGAATAATTAAACATGGATTAAGACTTCTTTTATTTAAATTTTATTTTAAAAATATACCTCATTTCCAATTTGATCCAAGCCCAAGGAATGTGGCTCAAGGGTGTTAAAAACTTTGTGAACTGCATCAAGAAAATAAGGATCTTCCTCAACACCTTCTTTGTATTGACATTTTGGATTTAAGAAATAAGCCGCCAATCAAATAAAGTAAAATATAAATACGTAATAAGTATTTTGATATATGAATTTCTTGAAATTTATAAATATTTCATACCTGCTGCATGAAGAGGATGTTCAAGGATTCTTTCCCACCGGTCATTGATGACTTTGAGAACCCATCTTGCACTTCTTGCACCTATTTCAACACAACTCCTAATGTTGTGTTGAAACACAACTCCTAATGTTGGCCACAATTCACTATCAACAATACGCAATACTCGATATATATCATAAATGTTACAAACTTTTGCCACTCTATCCCAAAATTGATGGTTAAAAACTGTACTTTCAATTTCTCTACCTATTTTTGTTCGACTAAGAGCATGCTCAGCCCATTAATTAGATGTGAATAGAGATTTTAAACCTACTTTTTTTTTGTAGGCTATCAAGTGCAATGTAGTTCGTAGCAAATCGTGTGGCTCCTAGACCCACAATATCCCCTTGACAGTGCTCCCTCATTTTAGCAAGCAACCATCCATTATTATAGATAAAATTAGTGATTTGTCTCCCCTACAAGACCACTATGCTTATTACCTCTCTTTTTCCGATCTCTTCAAAAATGAGATCAATACAATGGGCGGCGCAAGGAGTCCAACACAAGTTGAATTTTTTCATTAATTTTAGACTCGCTTTCTTGTAGGCACTACCATTATCGGTCACCACTTAGACAACATGTTGCTTTCCTACCTCTTGCACAACATGTTTTAATAGGGAATATATGTATTCATGGTCTTTTATTTTGTCGGAAGCATCTACCAACTTTAGAAAAATTATGTTTCCTTTCGAGTAAATCATGAAATTTATGATAGATAATTTTGTAGGACTTGTCCATCCATCACATATTACAGTGCAGTCATACGTAACCCACTTTTTCTTCACTTCTTCTACATGGCCTTCCATTTCTTTTACCTCAAAATCAAGGTATTTTGTTCTGATTTCATAGGGTGTTGGTGGATCGACTCCCTTTCCAGCTGATTGGCAACCCCATACCATGTTTTTTAAATGAGGTGATTTTGCCTTCTTAGGTGGAACATTATTATATATAAAAAACTTTGAAATCAACCTATTCATTTCTTCTTTTATTTTACCTCATTTGAATAAATTTTTCAAGTTTTTTTTGTTTTGTTGCGTCTGACTTGTCATATTGAGAAGACTTTGAAATATATGGCTCTATTTCTGGCTCTCTCACACTTTGAGATCACCTCATCGGAGGTTGCCCTGCACTACTACTAGCCCCTGAACTGCCTGCTTGTTGGTTACATGCAAACCTATGAGATTGATCTCTTTCACATTCCGTCTGTTTTGAAGCATAGAATACTTGACGATATGCAGACCTTTCATAGGAAGAAATGTCAGGCAGGTATGCAATAGCGTCAACATCATCAACTTCATCAATTTGTTGTGATTGCATCAAGTTCCCACGCAATTCATTTTTATTTGATCCATTCTTTCTATTTTTTTGGCCTTAGCTGTTGTTTTTCTTTCTAAAACAATTCTCATTTCTTGCTTAACTTCTAGAGGTACTTTGTCGCAGAATTTTATATTATGCTGCTGGTCGTAATTTTCTAGGTGCATTTTTAATTTTGTTACACCACCACTCTTCATTTGTATTCTGCAGTATTTGCAAATAAATCCATTCTTTACATTGGGCATCGGGTATCCATGTTCCTATGCTAGATCTTGTTTTCTTCCTTCAAACATTTTTGTAGATAATTTTACTTTCCTACAAGGTAATAATGAATCAAAAATTAGGTGTTAAATTAGTCAACAATTTTAAAAGAAAATTATTTGAGATGTTTTATTATCAATAAAATATTAATAAATAAGACAAACATTAAAATATTAAATTAAATTTACAAAATTTAATGATAATGTACAAAATTACCAATAAATTATGAAAATTAAATTAGTCAAATAAATGAAATAATTTAAACTATATTAAGCTAATAAGTACTTTAATTTATTTAATTACTAGGCAATAATGATTAAGTGTTAAATTACTCTAAATTTGTAAAAAAAAAAATTATTTGGATGTTACTCTACGATTTTAAAATAAAAATATTTAGATGCTAAATAAAGATAAATTGATAACTAAAAAAAATATTAAAATATTAAATTAAAATTACAAATTAATGATAATTTTTACAAATTTATTATTAAGTCATAAATTTTTGAAATGAATATATTTAAATAAATGAAATAATTTATTAATTTATACTATAATAAGACAATAATAGTAAATTATTCTAATTTTATTTAGTTACTAAATTTACTAGTTATTAACTTATTATTTACTATACTAACTTATTATTTACTATACTAGCAAAGTAGTAAGTAGTAAGATTAACTGATTAAGGGGTAAATAGTAAATGGGAGAGGAGGACATTGCTGTAAATATATTGGGGGCAAGGGAGATTTTGAGTAAATAAAAAAACATAAAACATGTTTTTTAAAACATAAACTACAAATTGCCTTTAGTTTTCAGTCCTTCTATTTTGTGGAGCTAGCTGCTACTCATGGAGGGAGGGGCAACAGTGGCTCTGGACTCTCGTCTGTCTTCTCTCGGTTTCTTGCTCACAGCTCTACGAGAGCTTCAGCAAAAAGGAAGATTGCAGGCTGGAGTTCTTGCGGCTGGTTGCAACTATGAGTGTGTGACAACGATGGAGGTGGAGGGTGAAGCCGAAGGCTAGAGGCAGAGGCTCGAAGGGTCAGAGCAGGAGGGGATCCGAAGGCTAGGTCTTTTCGGAGTTTGAACTTCGAAGGTGGAGGCATGAGGCAGTAGAAAATTTGGAATATAGGGTTTTTTCTTAAGTTTGAAGATGGAAGAAGAAGAAGGCTTTGAGAGTTTGAGGTATGTATCCGAATGTTGCATGATGTTAATTTATACAAATAAATTGTGCAGTGGTAGCGGTGGAATTATTGGGTTGAATGATGGATCTGTAGAGCATCTCTGCGAGATTTTTGTTTTTCACTGTATACGCTCATGGGTTACAACACGTGCACAATCACGTGGGAAAAGCAAAATAAAATCTGAGAATACTCAGAACAGCGCTGAATTTCCTCCCTCAAATTTTTTTTCTACATGATTTCCAGAATATTTCGGAAGAACAGCCGAAATTTTTAAAATTTCGAACAAAATTTGCTGAAAGCTCGAAATTTCGGTCGAATTTTTTCAAAACTGAATCTCTCTCTCAATTTCCTTGCAGGACCCCTTGAAATTCAAAATTTCGGTCTAAATTTCGACATTTCAACTAAAATTTAAGTCCTTGTAGAAGATGCATGCTCATTTGTTCAGCGACTGTTAGCCCAATTAAGAATCTGAAAGTAATTTCATCCATTATGGAAGAATATGCCTCCTTATAATCAATTCCGGATTTCTGTGAGAAACCTTCTGCTACAAGTCTTTCTTTATATCGAGTAATTTCATTATTTTCACTTCGCTTGCGCACAAATACTCATTTGTATCCAATGGGTTGGACATCTTCTAGCGTTTGGACCACAGATCCAAAAACTTATTTTTTTAAAGAGAATTACTTTTGGTAATGTTGACATTACTTTTGGTAATATTATTACTTCTAGTAATGTCATCATTATTTCTGGTAATGTCAGTAGTTACAACATATGCATATGTCTTGTTGAAAATAACTTTATTTCTATACCACATTTCTCTAGTGTAATGAATTAAAATCTCATTATTATTTCCAAGTACCCATCCGTTTTCAAGGGATGTCTCTTCAGGAGTTCTCCCTTCGGGAGATTCCTCTTCTGGAGGAGTTTTATCTTCAGTAGATTCCTCTTTAGGATGAGTTTTCTCTTTTGGGGTTCCTCTTCAGGAGGAGTTTTTGCTTCAGGAGGTTTCATAATAGGAATTTCATTTTCAGGATAAATGGGTTTGTGAATATTGAATGGATTATTCACCTTTGTAGTTTCTTTTGGAGTGTTTAAATATTTCAATTTTCTTCTTCTAGGAGTTTTATCTTTTACACCAACATGTCTTCCACGCTTAACTTGCGGCTTAGATTTATTAGCCAGTTGTTGTCCTTTAGGGACATTAATACGTACTAGAATATTTGCAGCAGGTATATGAGATTTTAGTATGACCTTGGCATATGCAAAAAAATTTGGTAAGTGATTTGTAATCTCTCGCAAATGTATAATCTTTTGAACTTCAAGCTCACTCTTATTTGTGCGAGAATCTAAATGAGATAAACTTATGACATTTCATGTGATTTCATTTTATGATTCAGGTCCTAATTTTGCTTGCCTTGATGTAGGGAATACTGTTTCATTACGATAAATTTCCCTTGAGATCCAGCAGTACATATGAAATCACTTTATAAAATAATCTTCTTGTGCTTTAGTGGATGACCATGTGAATTCTTAATTATTTTTCACATCATTACATCTTAGGATGTCAAAGACAATCATGTCAAAGTGTAAATAACTTTGGGTCATTGCACTTATGGTGCAAGACATTATATGATTCAACTGCTTTAATCTTTATATAATATAGTCCAAAAGATAAAGTTGACAGTTTTTTTTTTAAAATTGTTTCTTTCCATAAATAACAGAAATAATACAAAGGAATTCTTTACTACATTCATTTGTAGTTTCAATGTGATATCCATTGAGTCTTAAATCTTTAAAGTTTAATTGATTTTTTCTGAACCTGTTAGAATATAAAACTTCATCAATTTGTAATAAAGTACCATTGGGTAACTTTATATTAGCGCTTCTGAAACCTTCAATCAAATTTTTAAAACCAGATATTATTAACATTTGTTAAAGATATAAGTAATTGAAATATTTCTTATCTTGAAGAATTGTATGTGTTGTAGCATTGTCAGTTAAACAAACTCATTCCATAGACATCTTACAATTGATCAAAGTTTTATGACAATTCACGGTACAATACAAATTTTAAAAACCCATTATTATAATTAATCATAGCAATGATAAATATGATAGTTTATTTATTTAAATCCAAATTTTACTTACTCTACATCTTAAAATATTTCATCATTATTTTCGTTTTAATTTGTAAGAAAAGAAAATTAGCAAAATTTATACTTATTTACTATTTTCCTTTTCATTTATAGAGGCTCAAGTGTCTGGGCGCACAATAGGTATGCGACCAATGACCTTTTTCTCTGCATCTGTAACATTCATTTTCATGATGTCTAGGTCATTGATTTTGATCATTAAACCACTTTTGGGGGTCATCCCTCTTCTAGGGTTATCCCTTTTTTGGGGGTCACCCCTCTTATGGGGGATTGTATCCTCACGTTGATGCCAGTGATTATTTCAAGTATGGCCATGACCATACCTACGACCTCGTCCTTGACCACAAGATGTATTAATATTCACTTTAGGGAATGGAGTCGAAATAGTTGGATGAGTTTGATGATTTTTCATCAAAACTCGTTATTTTGCTCGGCGACGATAAGACATGATATAAGTTCATAAAATTTAGTAAATTGGTGGGATGGAAAGTAGTAAAAAAAAAAAAAAATTCTAGCATGCCTTCATCAATTTTATTTTCACCACATAATTTTAGCTTCGAGCAAATTTTTTGTAGAGATGAGTCATATTCGCTGATCGTTTTAAAATTTCACAACCTCGGGTGTAACCATTCATATCGAGTTTTCGGTAAAATCACAGTCTTTTGATGGTCAAATCTATCATTTAAATTTTTCCATAGGATAAGTGGATCTTTAACAGTGAGGTATTCAGTTTTTAATTCTTCTTATAAATGATGATGGAGGAAGATCATGACTTTTGCACGATCCTGCATAGATGTGGTAATTTCACCTAAAATAGTATTTTCTAAGTTCATTACATTTAAATGGAGTTCAATATCAAGAATCTATGATAAAAAATTGTTGCCTTTGATGTTAAGCGGAACAAATTCAATTTTACTTATGTTCGACATGTAAATAAATTAACAATAATAAGACAATTTATAAAAACAAAATGTAAAACTAGAATAAAATTGAAATAGTAATATAATATTATTTCCACCCTTTTGGGGTACTTATATATGTTTCTTCATTAAGATTATATTATTTTTCTCAATTTGTACTCTTTAGTAGTATGATTCCAATTTACAATATTAAATTGGGTAATAATTTACCACCTCTTTCGAAGGTTAAATATACTACCTCATCTAGAGGATAAACGTTTCATCTCTTCAGGAGGTTGATTTGAACATTTCTTCGGGAGGTTAAAAATATACCCTCTTCACAAGGTAAATATCTATCATATCTTATGAATATTAGATATATAGCCTCTTCAAGAGGTCTATCTCTTCGGGAGATTAAATATGTGGACGAGATATTTTAATATATAACCTCATCATGAGGTCTATCTTTTCGAGAGATTAAATATATAGCATTTTTAGGAGGTCTATCTCTTCGGGAGATTAAATATATACAGTCTCTTCAAGACAACTATCTTACCATATCTTATGGAGATTAAATACATAACCTCTTCAGGAGGTCTATGATGTAGGACAGGATGGGTCGACCTATGTCCTACGATTCAACCCTCACAAACATATACACTCAATACACTTTAAATTAAGAATTTAATTATCTGAACATAAACACTATAAATCATACTATATTTCATATGTTGTGGGGTTTTTGAAAGGGTGTATGATGCTGTCCAAAATTAAGTCCCAAGTGTTCTTTCACAAAGGAATTGAATCAAGTTATATGTAGCAAAGATGTTATTCAAAAATTCAATAATTTAAGTTCTATTGTTAGCATGGCAATATTTCCACAATTGAGTTAAAACTAGTAAGTATCAATATTACAATCTATGGACTCAAAGGGCTTATCAAATATGGAATTTCAGATTTTTAAGCAAAAACTTTAATAATATTAACTACAGGTTCAAACAAATACCGAGTTTACCAATAGATACGTTTGGATGACTTGATGCTTTTCAACACAAGTTAGTCTGCACCTTAGGTTCTTCGTACACGCTTCGAATCACCAAGACAAGCACAACAATGAAGTGGGGAAATAGTGGCCGTGTGGGGGGTATTTTGGTGATGGCCATGTGGGTGAGTGGGGAAGATGAAAATGAAGTGGCTGGATAGAATAGTGGTCTCTCACAACCTGATCTTTGGAGAGAACACGTAGCCTCATACTACACAATTGAAAAGATTGGACAAAGCTAACAAGCTTTAGCAAAGTAAACTTCTTCAATATTCAATATTCAAAACTTAGCTTTTTTTCTTACAATGATACAAGACATATATAGACTTAGCAAGGGGAAGCAGGAGACAATACATTAACTTACTAAACTAGCATGGGGAACAAGACAGTAAACACTAACAATTCCCACATAAGCATGGGAGACACAAAAAGTAAATGCTCACAACTTATTAACACATTAACTACACTCACACATCTTATTAGACACACACATTAAGCACTCTCACGTGCAAGCAAGTTTGGTTGTCTTGCAATGCTACAAATTAAATACAAAATATAAGTAAAAGGGAGGCCCAATCCGTGTGAGGACCATTGGAACCGTGTGGGGGCCATATGCTTCTTTTTGCTTCAATACTCCACTTTGAGTCTTCAAGCACCTAACAATCTTGAAATGAAATGTCCAAACAAATACAGATCCAAGAAAAATAATAATAAAGTCTTCAATACAAAATTCATCCGTCAAAAGTCTTCAAATCTCATGTGTACCTACAAAATAGGTAGAAACAAAAGTGGACATTGGGAGGTCGTCCACATGTCATCATGTTTGCAAAGGAGTAGACATCAGGAGGTCGTCCACGTGTCACCATGTTTTCAAAGGAAAGGGGTAGGGCATGTTGATCCCCATCATCTCTCCTAGGCCCAAAACAATTCTTCTCCGAATAATGAGAAGTGAAGTACTGGGAGTATAATTCGGGGTTAATACGAAGGAGGTTTTCCTTTAAGAATCTAGCTCCTCTCGAAAAGTGGCTTACCTCTCCACTTGACCAAAAACTTTTGGTATGATCCTGTTTGTGTGAACATAGTCTTGTCATCTAAGATCTATTCAATCTTATCAGGGTTCTTGGGTATTGGTAAAGGTAGAGGCAAAGGCAATTTCGGATTTTTAGGTTCATGAAGAGTGGGAAATAGGGTATGATCACCTGCATGATTAGAATTTGAAGGCTTTACAAAAGAAGATGTTTCAAAAAATGGGGTTAAATTCTCAACATTAAAAACATTACCTATGCCAAAATCAATAGGAATATCAATCATGTAAGCATTAGAACTAACCTTCTTTAAAATTTTGAAATGTCACATTTGTTTAGCATGCAACTTTCTTACCTTTCCTACAGGAATTTGCTCGAGACGAATACAAACCATAACGATATCACCCTTTGAAAATTCTTGCAACATGCGATGTATATCAGTACTAGATTTATAATGCTCATTATTCAAGATAATTTTCATTCTTATTTTAGAGTGTAGGTCATGTATTGACTTAGAAAATATATCAGCCTGCTCACACACTCTAGACTTAGGTGGTAATGGAATAAGATCTACAGACTTCCTAGGACTATATCCAGTCACAAACTGAAATGGGCTGAGGCATATGGTCTTATCCACTGAACTACTTGAAATTAGGATAGCTTCCTAAGAGGGGGGTGAATTGGGAATTTAAAAACTTTCTTTTCAATGCCTTTTAAGAATACTTAACTTCTTTTATTGTTTAACCAATTCTTTTACTTGTTTGTTTAATTTGTCAAACACACAATAACTTGGTTTCTTTTATACAATCAACAACACAAGCACTTAAACAATTAAATCACTAATCAACCACACTATCCAAACAAATCAAACACAATTTGAAAGCAAACAATCAAACCAAAATTAAGATATACAGTAGTAAGAAATTATGATGGTTGTTTGTTTATGTATGCCTTATAAATATGAATCAAGCCCTGTAGTTGAATGAAATGCTTGTTAAAATAAATTTGTTTTTTTTTTATATGATTTACAACCACACATCCACACTCTTCCCAAAATTCAGAATTCAAGTAAACTCTTAGTTAATTTTCTTTGGGTGTTTTAACCAAGTAACGTACTCCCGTATGGTTTCTGCAAAGTATGGTTTAGCCAACGTACTCCCTTTTGGTTTCCGCAACCCAAATCAAAATTAAACTTTAAGTTTGTTTGATTTCCAAATATACGTAGTGTATATGATTTCAAATTTAAACCATCCACGCAATATAAATATGCTGAAAATAAAGAGTAAGGGAAAGAGAAAGTGAGACACAGGATTTTATGAGGTTCGACTTCAACACAGCCTACGTCCTCGCTTTTGGCAAAACCACCAAAGGATTTACTAAACCTGTTCCTTTACCGGGTGGAACAATATCTTTACACACTCCTTCAGAAGGTTAGAGCAGCACCTCTCTAAGCGATAATCCCTTACCTAGCCAACGATCTAGCAAACTTGGAATCGTCACAATCTACAAGAATATAATATAAATTCTGCGTACAAAAAAAATACTCTCAAAATTTAGAGCAGGTTGTACAAATTGAGATGTAAATTGTACTTCAAAAAACCAAAGCAAAATAGAATATATGAAGCTCTAAAGTTTTTAGAAGTTACCAATGGTTTGTTTAAAAGAGAAATGGAATTGCAACCCGGAACCGAACTTTGATATTTTCAATCTACCAAAATTGTAGAATTCCTCTCCAGCACAAGATGTGAGCAAATAAGAACTTCAGAAGAATTTCAGTATAAGATGAATTTCAAATTTTGTCTGATTTCTCTCTTTTCCTGTGTTTTCTCTATCATGTTTTTTCATTACCCAAAGAAGTATTTATAGGCAATTTAAAAGATCAACTTCCACATCAAATTAGGTAAACTTTGAAAAAACATTAATTTGTTGACTAAATTTTGAATTTCAAAATTTTGAAAGATCAACATTCACATCAAATTAGGTAAACTTTAAAAAAAACATTAAATTGTTGATTAAATTTTGAAATTCAAAACTTTGAAAGATGTTGTCCATATCAAATTAGGTAAACTTTGAAAAAATTATGAAACTGTTGATTTAAATTTTGAAATTTAAAACTTTGAAAGATCAACATCCACATCAAATTAGGTAAACTTTGAAAAAATATTAAAATTGTTAACTAAATTTTGAAATTCAAAATTTTGAAAGATGTTGTCCATATCAAATTAGGTAAACTTTGAATAAAACATTAAATTGTTGATCAAAATTTTTGAAATTCAAAAATTTAAAAGAAGCTTCTCGTTAAGATCTAAAATTTGCTCCACGTGGCAGTCGTCTGCCATGACATGGCAGTCATCTGTCATAGTTAAAATTTAAACCCATAATACTTTTATTAAACCCACTTGCTAGTTGTCTGTCTATAGACAGATAGTCATCTGTCAGGTGCACTGCTTATCAGAAAAATCTCTTTTTATTTTGAACACTTTCCTTCCTTTAAGACCTTTGTTACTTTAATTTCAAAAACATGTTTTAAGCTCTTTAAAACAAAGTGTTTCTTATCTTAGTTTCTTTTGTTTTTATAAGAGCTTCACATATCTAAATGACATTTGGTTTTGAAGTACTTAGAACAGTTCTTCTAATTATGGTCTTCTTAAATCCTTCAGCTTCCTTCAGCCTTTTGAGGTTCACTTTTGACTTTGGGTTTGCTTGCCCTTAAGTTTCTTCATTTGTCATTCATTGCCTTCAATATTCTGAGGAGTTTTCACTAGATTAACATTGAGCTTCAACTTATCAACCTTGAGAGTTCTTTTACCTAAAACACATCACTTAACATGATATGTTAAAGCATCCTTCATTTTGTTATCATCAAAACAGGATTGAAAAGTCCAGTTAAGTCAACACTACTGAATGCAAGATTGGCCATAGGAAGGCATAAATCCCAAGTTATGATGTTCTCTCCTACCAAAAATTTTAATAAGTTGGCAAGGCTCCTATTCACCACTTTAGTTTGCCCATCAATTTAAGGATGGTAAGCACTAGAAAACTTGAGTTTGGTGCCTAACATAGCCCACAAGGCTTTCCAGAGATAACCTACGTGCTTTACATCCTTATTGGAAACAATGGTTTTGGGAAACCTTGTAGTAATCCGAAAAATTATAGGAATTAAATAATAAAGAAATGAGAGAGAAAAGGAAATTTCAAAGGAGACCCATCCGTGTTTGTCAACGAACAGTCTTCTTGGGCTCATCGACGAGGACACGTGTCTCATCGACGAGAACTTACCGAAAGGGCTGATTTTAGGACCTGAAACTCATCGATGAGGGTTAGGTGTTTATCGACGAACCCCCTTGTTGGACTTGTCAATGAGGTGTTGTGGCTCGTTGACGAGGCCACGTGGCAAAAGGTCTATAAATAGCTGAAAATGACATTTCAGCGAGAAAAGTTCATTTTCTCTTAGTTTTTCTCTCTCTTGCTCAGTTTCTCTCCCCTTCTCTCTAGATTTCTCGCCCCTTTACTCCTCGGTTCGACGATCAGAAGCCGCCATGTTGATCCTGGGGAGTTTCTCTACTAGTTTGCTAGAACAAATTGTTGATTGGGGCAGTTTGGGCACCATCCCAAAATCAGGGTAAGTAGATTATTTGGGTATTTTTAGTTTTATCGGGCTTATTTGAGTTTAGATTTTGAGTTATATAGGAATATACTGAAGTTTTGTTAAATAAAACTAGGGTGTTATATTTTCAGGGTTGGGGTGTTTTGGGACCCTGCAGTGATGGGTTAAGGACCCCAGCAGATATCTTTCCAAGAATCCAGGTATATTATAATTTCGAAAATTATGAATAGGCAAGTTCAGAAAATATGAGTATGATGATTTTCTAGGGAAATTCAGTGTTTTATTGGGGAATATGTTTATATGTATTATTGCAGGATTTTGGGGATAGTACACTATGAGCATGAAAATATAGTTGGAGGCGAGCCTCTCACCTAATTAGGTAAGGGAAATATGCTATTCCAGATAAATTAGAATTTTTACCAATAAAGATAATATGAGATTATGGGTATTTTTAGAATAGATATTATATAGTTATGCACATTATATTTAATGAGTTATTAATTGTTGTGTGGCATGAGTAATATGAGTACAATACTGAATTTATACAAATGTTACAGAATCATGAATGGGTATATAGTTTTATAGAATTAAGATATAGATGATATACAGTTATTTACAGAGCAGATTATACAGTATTTATTCTAAAGCTATGACTATCTAGTATTTTACAGAATTATGTATTTAATACAGTTCAATAGAAAATATAGTATACAGTTTTATAGTGAGCATGTTATATACAGTTATAGAAATCAGTTATATAGTTTTCAGAATACCATGATATACAGATCTAAGAGCCATAATAAACAAATATATAGTTATACAAATCAATTATTATAGTATATATTCTGAACAGACAATACAACTTATACAAAATAAATATTCTAGTGTTATGACTATTCCAGCAGAAATAGAATCATGGTAAACAGTAAAATACATGTACATACCAGAATATTATATAAATAGTATCAGACCCTGATGGACCATTACGGATAAGATACACAGCTCGGTACCGTAGTTATATAGTGGAGAGAGTGCAACCATACATCTCAAATAAAGTGTGGCATTTTATGGTCGATTGTGCCATTTGAGAGAATGCAGACTCCTTGGTAATCTGATCCAGGTGGAGGAGAGTGATTGCAGTGCTCCCTGGACGGACCTAGGTTGAGGGTACCTCAGTGGAGTTTTAGTTGACTTATTTTGGAGAGCCGACCAGGATCAAGTCCCGCCTATGGGCCACACAACCCTGTCATGTGGGGATTTGAATCATAAGACACAGTTATCCATCCAGGGAAGTTTCACAGCTATTATATACGTATAGTAATCAGCAGAAATATTTATAGTTATTAAAAGTATGTTCATATAGAAAAGTTTAGTAACAAATGTATTTTAAGAAACACATATGTGAGTTATACTGTATATCTTTATTACATACTATTTTAGATTTAGTTATTTACAGTGTATGTATACTTTACAGAAACTCTTATGCCACACATTGGTAATAGTATGTTTCATCTTATTGAACGTTGTTGATTTAATATTTTTCAGGTGATCTAACTAGACGAGCATAATAGGATTGTAGATAGAGGAGTTATTAATATTGCCCTATTTATTGGGTAAGTTATTCTGGTATTGTGCTTCTGGTTGTACACTTTATGTTTTTACGCTGCCTAGGTATATGAATATGTTACAGGGTATCAGAGGATAGGTTTCTTACCAGTCAACATTATTATTAAGGGTAAAAAAAATGGCATGAAAAATGAGGTCGTTACAAACCTATTCATGATTGCTCCACTATTGATGCACATAATCCAAATGTCATCTTCCTTGGGAGTAAGGAAAGTAGGGCAGACATATGAACTTATGCTATCCTAAATAAATTCATGTTCCCTCATTTCATTCACTTGTTTCATCAACTTCTCATGTTCACATGGGTTCACTATATGATGTGGTAAATTAGGTAGAGATGAACTAAGAATAAGGTCAATGACATATGGAATCTTTCTCACGGGAGGTAACTCACTAGGTGGGTCAGAGATGACATCCTTAAACTCAAGAGGTATGGATGATACTTCTAGTGGTGTTTCCTTCTTAGGAAGGGGTATTTCAATCTCCTTAGTAACAACCACCGACACTTCCTGTGTATCTTCACTTTCCTTCTCTTTTTCTCACCATCTTCCTTATCAAATGCCAAGTTCTTGGTGGGACATTATTTGGAAAGGTGTCCCTGTTTATGGCACCTAAAGCATACTACACTGCTAGAACTCTGGCAAGAGGATCCAGTCATGGGTGCTTTTCCTTTGTCCATAAGTTATTGGACTGTGGGATTGCTCTCTCGGGAGGTGACTTGACCTGATTGTGCTGGTCGAGACTAGTTATAGCTCTATACCCTTTGAGAGTATGGCTCATTTGAAGGTGGGGCAAACCGTTTTCCCAAAGGCCCTTTATTCATTTGCTCAAGGTCATGAGCTAATTTATAGGCTTGTTCAAGGGACTCAATGTGATGGGGAAACAGTTCTCTCATTAGTTCATGCTTTAATCCTATACGAAATTGGGAGATTTGTTGACTAGGAGTCTCATAGACACCACATCTTATAGCCAACTCATCGAATTGACTCATGTATTCTGAAACAGTCATACTACCTTGGCGCAAGCTGTAAAGATGATCCATAAGGCGCTCTTTATAGCTAAGGGGTACATACTTCTCTCTCAACCTATCCTTCATTAGATCCCAATGCTCAATGGGTTGATGATCTAACCTCGCTTCCTACCTCTCGACATTCATCCAATGGAGCTTGGCTTGCCCCATTAACCTCATTTTTGGCGAACTTAACCTGATACGGGTCAGTCATCTTATACCAATCAAAATAGGAATCCATCCTAGTCAACCAATCTTGGAAAACTTTAGGGTCCATTTGCCCATCATAGGTGGGGTCTTCTATCTTTACTTGCCTCATTACATCCTCGTAAGGATCACAATGGTCCCTTCAGTAAGATCTCCTAACATGAAAGTTATCAATGTCATAGTCCTCATCATCCTAATGTTGGGCACAGGGTTCATGACATGGGGATCTCGTAACAAAGTCATCTTAGTGACTCACTCACCTTTGTGGAGGGAGGGGAGGTTTTTCTCTAGAAGGCATAGGTGGCTCTCTCTCAACATCAATCCTACGACCTCAGTAAGGATTCCCGACTTAAGTAGACATCATAGGGGTTGGGGAAGGATTCATACAACACTAAAGCTGGCCTTGGAATGGTGTTTGGTCATACAAAGTAGGGTCAAGTGTAAACCTAACCTAACTAAGTTCCAAATATCCAAAATTCAGAATATAGGTGAGTTGGTCTAGGCAAAACGCAAGCTGTCTAGGGCAAAATCGTCAACTATTTTCCTAAAATCATTGACTGTTTCAGACAGTACTCACCCATGAATACCTTTCAGTATTTGGGACATAACTTTTCCAAGAGAACTCCAAATAAGGTGATCTTGGTATCAAAAGAAAGATTAGAAAATTTCCCACAACTTTGTGTTCAAACTTTTTTAAGCTGGTAAGTTTTCGCTAGAGAAAATTTCACATCAATTTGGAAGCATAAAAATGAAGATGTTGGGACTTACAGGGTTCGCCTAATTTGACCTAAGCTTTGATACCAAGATGATGTAGGACGGGATGGGTTGACCTATGTCCTACGGTTCAACCCACACAAGCATATACACTCAAACACTTAAAATTAATAATTTAATTATCTGAACATAAACACTTTAAACCATACTATATTTCATATGTTGTGGGGTTTTTGAAAGGGTGTATGATGCTGTCCAAAAATAAGTCCCAAGAGTTATTTCACAAAGGAATCAAGTTATATGCATCAAAGATGTTATTCAAAAATTCAAGAATGTAAGTTCTATTGTTAGCATAGCAATATTTCCACAATTGATTTAAAACTAGCAAGTATCAATATTGCAATCTATGGATTCAAAGGGCATATCAAATATGGGATTTCAAATTTTTAAGCAAAGGCTTTAGCAATATTAAATACAGGTTCAAACAAATACTGAGTTTACCAATAGATACATTTGGATGACTTAATGCTTTTCAACACAAGTTAGTCCACACCTTAGGTTCTTCGTACAAGTTTCGAATCACCAAGACAAACGCAACAATGGAGTGGGGAAATAGTGGCTGTGATGTGGGAGGTATATTGGTGATAGCCGTGTGGGTCAATAGGGAAGATGAAGATGGAGTCCCTGGATAGAATAGTGGTCTCTCACAACTTGATCTTTGGAGAGAATGCGTGGCTTCACACTACACAATCGAAAAGATTGGACAAATCTAACAAGATTTAGCAAAGGAAACTCCTTCAATATTATATATTCAAAACTTACCCTTTTTCTTACAATGATACAAGACATATATAGACTTAGCAAGGGGAAGGGGGAGACAAGACATTAACTTACTAAACTAGCACGGGGGACAAGACAATAAACACTAACAATTCCTATATAAACATAGGAGTCACAAAAAGTAAATGCTCACAACTTACTAACATATTAACTACACTCACACATCTTACTAGACACACACATATTAAATACTCTTGCATGCAAGCAAGCTTGTACCATGGCTCGGTAACGGTTTCTGGAGAGGAGGAAAAATCGCCAACGATTTTGGGGTTTTACCACAGGTCAGTAACGGGTAAACAGTAAATCTTGGCTGGTTAAATAGTGTTGACTTTTGTGTATTCCCAAGCGGGGGGTGAATTGGGTATTTAAAATTTTGTCCTACCTAGGTTTATCCAAATCAGCAGTATTACGCAACCCAGGGTCTGTCTATGCAATTATAAACCCAATCAACACAAGTAGTACATATAATGAATCAAGTATACAACATACATGTGCTGAAAATGAAAGTGCGAAAAATAAATTTGTGAAAATATAAAGAACACGCACGATATATTATCGGGGTTCGGCCAACTGTGCCTACATCTCCCCTAGCTTGTAAGCCCGAGAATTTCACTAAAACTCACTTAACGGGTGGAGCGGCATTGATTACAACCAGGTCAATTAGCACTGGGCTGACCTTAACCTTTATAATCAGGTCAATTAGCGGGGTTGACCTCAACCTACATCTTACCAGGATGGTGCACCTAACTTTTCTAACCGGGTCTAAGCCAATCTGGGACTATTTAATAGGGCTAATCTCCCTCTTCAGGCCTGCGCCTGAAATACAACAAATGTGAAATATAATTTTTGCGTACCCGGAAATATGCTTCTCACACTAAGCACATATGTATTACAATATGCATAAGTAATAATCAATCCACACCAAACATGTAAGAACTATAAGCTCAGTGGTGTATATGTGCAATCTACACTCAATACAATAATAATCTCAAGTATGCACAAGAGTGTTCAAACAAGCTAATCTTTGGAAGCAAAGTATGTCAAATCTCAATATAAGATTAGTGTTTCAAAGATGCTAGTAATAATATTCAAACAAATTCAAAAATATTTTTCTCAAATTGTTTCAAGCACAAGAGTTGTTTGAAATCAAGCTTTGTAAAATATTTTCCACACAAAAAATTATTACTTAAGGAATCTTGCAATGACAGTGCAAAGATCCTCAAGCTAATGAGTTTTTCTAGCACAAAATTTATCAGGTTAAATTTGTGGGAAGAACCTTAGCTCAACACTCAATCAGAATCAAACAATACAAATTTCAATGAGAGTATATGGCTATTTAGAATGAAGCACTAATAATTTAAACACTCTTTCTAAGCTTGGATGATCAAAGAAAATGAAGTAGGAGAGTATATGGAAGCATTTGAGAAGTATAGGCTTTGGAAATTTTCAAAGGATTTTTCACTAATTATTTTGCTAATCTCCACTTAATTTTCACAAATGAGCCCCTATTTATAGAAAAGGTGAGAATTATAACCGTTGGGGACGTATATGTCATTTTTGCAAAAGTTTAAGTGAGGTTAATTAAAATAACAGCGTTTTTAACCTCGATAATTCTCATCAACTCGAGAACACCGATTGACCGAACTTAAGGTTCGGTTGACCAAGTGGTTGGGTTCGGTCGATCGGGATAAATTTGAATTGAAAGGATGGTCGATCGGACTTGCAGGGTTCAAGGGCAATTTTCCAAATCTGCGAGGTTCGGTCAACCAGAGCATTGGAGTTCATTTTCTAGTCGGTCAACCGAAGCGTCGACATGTTGACCCGAGGGGATTCGGTCGACCAGCTCTACTTATATATATTTGGTCAATCGAACGAGTGGTCAACATGTTGACTCGGTGGTAGTTTGATCGACCGAACTTCCCTATGCATGAAGGTTTGGTCAACCAAACATGCCAAATTGGGCATTTTCGGTCCTATTCCACTTATAATGTTGTCCCTATTCATATGATGATTAATTTTAAGTCAATAGGGAACATTTTCATGCATAATAATGTCTTATGACTAGTCTAAGGCCTTTGAGAGTTGACCGAAAAAATCCGGCGTCGGTCGATTGAAGGGTGATCCCTAAGGTTCTGTGGCCCCCTATGGTTAGTCTGTGGTCATTTGAACTTATCTATCCCACCACGCAGTAAGACATTAATTATTACAGACCATGTTCTTATGCTATTATTACGGACCAAAAATGATAAATATAAATTACAATAAACAAATATGCCGGGGTCTTCATTTTTCTTCAAGTTGTCGCATGCCATCAATATAATCCAATTAGTATGATCCTGCACACAAACTTGAAAGTCATCAAATACAAAGAGTATTTGTCATTATCAAAATCGGGTTTGACCCATAGGGTCAACAAATAGAAAACTGATGATGGTTTTCTGAGAGATAGAGAAAATTGGCGATGATTTTCTTGGCAGTATTGAAAAATATAAAGGAACCCAAGAGTTCATTTGAAAACATTAAAAAAAAATCACTCTCTCTCTCTATCTCTCTCTCTCTTTCTCTCTCCCAAACCCTACAAAGCTCCTTCCTTCTCTCTTCAAAGCCAGCTTCGACTAAGCCCAAATTGAGAATCAAGAACCACCACGGGGTTCTTGGGAAAATTCTCTGCAACCTACGTGGAGCAGATTCTCCGTTTGAGGTTCTAGGGCACCATCCCAAAATTAGGGTAAGTAGGTTATTTTTTAAGTTTTATTATTAATATGGAGTATATAAGGTCTAGGGAATGATAAAATAGCGTTTTATTGAGATTTGAGTTGATAAACTCGGGTTTTTGAATTAGAGTTCGGGTGTGTGGGTTTTTCAAGATTGTTCAATTTCACTTTTGACAAATTAAATGACATGCAATTTAAAATCCTAAAACTAATGTGTAGTGAATTAAAGAACACTAAAGGAAACCATAATCTACTCAAAGAATCATCGAAGCATGTGTTAATTAAAGATGACAACTTTGAACCCGGAATTAAAATTACGTAACGGAAACTCAACCAAACACACACGCACATAATAAAAACCAAATCTTTAACTTGAACCAAAAATTACGAACCAACATCACAATTTAAGATATACAAACGGTAATGGAACACGATAAAAACACAAACTTTAATGTTACTAAAATAAGACAAGGATGAATGCAATTTAAATTAAATAATAACAACCAAAAGAGGGAATTAAAAATTGATGCTTTAATTAAAATTCACAAAACAAAATTTAACAATTATTCAATGCCAAAAAAACTGGAAAGAAAAGAAAACTAAACAAATAAAAGGAATGAAATAAGTGAGAGAGAGAGAGAAAGAAGCTGGTTGTGGTTGTTGTAGATGATGGAGCACGGCTGTGTGCTGGAGTAGAGGGAGTTGCAGCAGAGGAAACTTGTTCGGACGTAGCAGCTGGAAGACCTTCGATGGGGGCTGAGTTTCTGGAGCAAAGGGGAGCTGCGGCGGTGTTGAAGCTGCTGTGGGGGCTACTGTGTGTGGCCGAAGCAGGGTGTGGTTGCTGGCAGCAGGCAATTGAGCTGGTGGCCAGAGTTGCAGCGGAGAGGTTGGAGTCGGGGGCTTCAGGTCTATGTTGTGGTGGCGAGGCAGAGGAGAACCAGAGAGAAAATAGAGAGGGGAACCCAAGAAAAACTGAGAGAAAGAAAGAAATAGAAACTAAAAAAAATATGGCAAAGAGATAGGCAAAGGGAGAGATACAAGAAGAAGAAGAAGAAGAAGAAGAAGATGGAGATAAATGAAGAAGAGAAGAGAAGAGCTCGGCTGGGGGCAGCGCCCCACAACCAGAGAAAGGGAAAATATATATATATATATATATATATATATATATATATATATATATATATATATATATGAATATAAGAGGTTTGAAGCCTTATGACCCGTGAGACCAACCCGACCCGGCTTGCATGGCCGGGTCTCATCAAATATCTTGATATATGTATTTTTTTTCTTTTTTTGTTCTTCCCGTTCACAGTCAAGTTTGACCTTTTTGGGGCTGGTTTCTCGTAAAAGTCAAAACACAAAGTTGTAGATAATCCTTTTCTCTTTCTCCAAAAATTTGAATTGTCTTGATTGGAGCTCAGACAGAAAAGTTATGCATGAAATACAAACAGGTGTCGGTTTTGGTTCCCATAAATTTTCCTGCGAGAAAAAATTACCAAAAATTCATAAATTGTGCAATAAAACTCAAGAATGATAAATTCGGAACTTTATTAAAATATTGGACAAATTTGGACATTTAATTAAAAATATAAGCCGTAAGGTCTAGATAACAGTACCCAATTATGCAGTTTTGACGCGTAATCACACCCCCTAACTAACGTTTTGCTAGTCTCTAGAAAATGGCGTGAATGAATTTTAGGGTACTGCCTACAACTACGAACTTCAGTGATCATGAAATGAATGCACATACGACACAACCATACCATTTCGCATACAAGAACATAACTGAATTTCACACAGGTTCGTTCATATTCAATACACACAAGTGCAAAGCACATCACTCATGCAAGTTTCATCATTTATATGTCATTTAAGAGCAGTATACTCACATGAAGTTAATCAGTGACACATTTAGAGTTAATGCAGTCATATAAGTTTGAGTATAAACAGGTAAACTCTCGAGGCGTGTGTGATGTGTGTGACTCAGTATACCTAGGATAGTAGTGGACACCTACAGAACGGTCGCTTAGACTCGGCCTAATTGGTATACCCTAAAAAACACTCATGGGTTCACTCGTCATATGTGAGGAGAAGTGTCGCGATCAAACATCCCACATATTAAAAGGAACAAACGCTAAGTATATGGAGTGGACTAGTCTGGAAAGGATCTAACTTATCTATGAGGTGTCGGGTCCTTCACCTTAGCATTTTCTTACCTACTCACCATAACCGAGACCACCCTATATCAACTTATTCACAAACTTGTCGTGAGTACATCTGAGCCATTAACCGGTTAAATAATCTTCATACATGGAAAATATGTGTTGTCTCATTGACTTTTTGTAATATGCATTTAGGCCAGTATTGACATTTCATTTCATGCGCATGCTTATTTCTTGTTCTTTTTTTTTTCTGCTCATTCTTCATTCTCAGTCTTTTCTTGATCAATTAGGACAATCTTTACACTTCTTTTGTAATATTTAAACAATCAATGGGAATTGAGCTCGAATAGTAGTTTATGAACTAAGTCTATCTCTAGGGATGGCTCAGCCTTCACATCTTGAGTAGGCTACAAGACCTAGGTTTCTATCTCCCTACTAGATGTCACCTCTAGGCTAGCAAATCAAAACATAGAGTAGTGTACAAAGGATATCTAGAAAAAAAAAAAAGGAAAGTTGAGTTTCATGAACTCTGAGCTGACGTCACAAACTCAAAAGAACGATAATTGGCTCAATAATACCTCACAAGGTGTCATAATCGTCACGGGTGTTCTTTTAGTACTCACAGGAACCCTAAGTGCAATGAATCACGTAAATGTGTTTATTCAGTCTCATGAGATGCCGTGTAAATATAGGAAATTATATAGTCAAATTAACATGAATGTACTACCAATTGATTCTTCATGGAGTCATAAGATCATATAGAGAGAAACTACGCATGATTGACTCAGGTGTGTAATTCGTAAGTTATGCGCAAGTATTTGAAGGGTATACACAGTGTTAAGCATGACATAGTGCAGTGTAATTCCTCAGTGCTCCTTCTTTCTTTCTCTCTCTTGTTTTGATTTTTTTGATTTTTTTGATTTTTTTGTTTTTTTGATTTTTTGTTTTAAATTAAAAATGCGGTATGTGTACGTGCACAGTGTTACATGCGAATGTTCATCCCCCCCAACTAAAATAGAACATTGTCTTCAATGTGAAAGCATAAGGGAAATAGAAAAGATTGTGCATGCGAAAAGTAAGGCGTACCTGAGTAGCGAAGTAATGGGAAAGAAAAACTAAACTACGAGATAGACCTGAAAACTAACTAAAAATAAAATAAGATAAAATAAAAGGAAAAGAAGGAAAAGAAAAACATCACAATTGTCTGGTGAAGGCTTAGGAGGAATTTCGTCTGGTGGCCGCAGGTCTATAAATTGCATTGGCGGTTCTTCAAATTTGAGCCGCCACAATCGATCAATTGTCATACCTGCACGAAAATCAACCTCAAATGAATTAATGCTCATCAATATACCAAACAATACGTGTGCAGGTCGACCCTTGTGTGTGGACAAGAAAGGGTCTTTATTCAACATCGTGTCCAGGAAATGTGCTTCTTTACGAACTAACGTGTGATGGGAAGTTATTGGAGCAATTACCTGTAGTTCTTCAGAAGTATTAACATTAAAAGTTTTACCTGGTTTCTTGAAAATTAGGCTCTCACCAGACTGGTCACCCTCTTTATCGGGTGTACATAGCATCTTACCACTACAAGGTTTTACTTCCACATTAGGCTCCTTAACATTTGACTCAGGTGGGAGTGACGGTTCCATGGTTTCTGGGCTCTGAGAGTGAGGTACCACAGGTTGGTACTTCGTATGAGTGTCAGTATCCTCATCAACTAACTGCTCTGCTTTTGGGCCCGTTTCCTCTGATTTTTCTTTGAATTCATCTATTTCAGCCGTAACTTCCGGTTATGGGATAACTGGTTGTCCGACGATGAGCATCTCAAGTTGGGGAAATTCTTTCTCGCTTCTCGAAGTAGTGGCGGTCTCTGCTGTCTCAAGAGAAACATCATGTATTTGGTGGTGTGGCTGCTGGTACTCTTGAGGACTAGGTTGAGGTTCCATGAGCAATTCTTCATTTTCTAAGATGGCAAATTGCGTGCTTATCGCATTAATGGTATCCCGCAATTCATTATTATGATCGACTTGAGTTTGCATGAACTGCTGGAGCATATTCGTCATTTGTGTTATGCTATCCTTGAAAAGGTCTGACGGCGTATAGCTTGGAGGGATCTGTTGTGGCTGATATTGAGGCGGAGGGTTGTTTAGACAGTTTGGTGGCTCGTATACATCTCCACCACCGATTGTGCTGATAGGATGTGCAGTCATAGGTGCTTGAGTGTATTGTGTGTTCCACTGTGGGACATTGTCAGCTAAGTAATCAAAGAATGATAATACATGATCTGGATCCTCGCTGACGGGCTCTCCATTAGACATAGTTTGGATAGATTACTTGCAATCAGGGGTAAGAGCAGTATAAAAACAATCAGCTAATCTACATGTGTCGAACCCGTGATGTGGACAAGTACTTAGCAGATCCTTAAATCGCTCCCAACAAGCCCGAAATGTCTTGTCATCCTGCTGCACAAAATTAAGAATCTGTTCTTGCAAAAATTGAGTTTTCTGTGAGGGACAAAACGCATGCAGAAATTCACTCTCCATATCAGTCCAATTAGTGATAGAGTGAGGTCTCAAGGAATGAAACTAGATCAGTGCCCTATCCTGCAAAGTAGCAAGAAATAAATTCAGTCAGTTTTAGCATGAGAGAAAAACATGTTGCAGATTAACTCAAACTCTACTAAGTGCTGATATGGGCACTCAGATTCTGTCCCGTAGAACTCGAGTAGCAATGACGTCCTCCCGCACTGCATCATGAAATTAAGTTCGTCATAAGGCAAAACAGTGGAAGAGGATGCAATGGCATATTCAAGTTGCAAAAAGTCCATTATCGTGCGTGGTGTAGGTGGAGCCATTTTTTAAAACTTAAAATTTTTTTCTGTTTTTTTTTTTTCTATTTTTTTTTTCTTTTTCATAAAACTAACAAAAATGATGGGAAAAATGCAAATTTGAGACTAAGACTGACATTTCCCGGAAACGGCGCCAAAAACTTGCCTCACTCAAAAAATAAGCAGCTCGGAAGCTATTTCAAGTATAGGAGTTTTGATATATAATATTAAGTCCAAGGGCTAGATCGTCTCCTCAGGGAATGCGCTTAATTTCAAATCTCACGTTTTTCCAATAAAAAGAAAAGGTATTGAACTCAGTTTACATTCGGATTTTTCAAGATTGTTCAATTTCACTTTTGACAAATTAAATGACACGCAATTTAAAATCCTAAAACTAATGTGTAGTGAATTAAAAACACTAAAGGAAACCATAATCTACTCAAAGAAACATAAAAACACGTGTTAATTAAAGATGACAACTTTGAACCCAGAATGAAAATTAGGTAACTGAAACTCAACCAAACACACATGCACATAATAAAAACCAAATCTTTAACTTGAACCAAAAATTACGAACCAACATCACAATTTAAGATATGCAAACGGTAATGAAACACGATAAAAACACAAACTTTAATGTTACTAAAATAAGACAAGGATGAATGCAATTTAAATTAAATAATAACAACCTAGATAGGAAATTAAAAATTGATGCTTTAATTAAAATTCACAAAACAAAGTTTAACAATTATTCAATGCTAAAAAAACTGGAAAGAAAAGAAAACTAAACAAATAAAATGAATGAAATAAGAGAGAGAGAGAGAGAGAGAGAGAGAGAGAGAGAAAGAAGTTGGTCATGGCTGTTGTAGATGTTGGAGCACAGCTGTGTGCTGGAGCAGAGGGAGTTGCAGCAGAGGAAACTTGTTCGGATGCAGCAGCTGGAAGACCTTCGACGGGGGCTGAGTTTCCAGAGCAAAGGGGAGTTGTGGCAGTGCTGAAGCTGCTGTGGGGGCTACTGTGTGTGGCCGAAGCAGGGTGTGGTTGCTGGCAGCAGGCAATTGAGCTGGTGGCCAGAGTTGCAGTGGAGAGGTTGGAGTTGGGGGCTTCAGGTCTGTGTTGTGGTGGCGAGGTAGAGGAGAACTAGAGAGAAAACAGAGAGGGGAACCCAAGAAAAATTGAGAGAAAGAAAGAAATAGAAACTAAAAAAAATATGGCAAAGAGATAGGTAAAGGGAGAGATACAAGAAGAAGAAGAAGAAGAAGAAGAAAAAGAAGAAGAAGAAGAAGAAGAAGAAAAAGAAGATGGAGATAAATGAAGAAGAGAAGAGAAGAGCTCGGCTAGGGGCAGCGCCCCACAACCAGAGAAAGGGAAAAATATATATATATGAATAGAAGAGGTTTGAAGCCCTATGACCCGCGAGACCAACCCAACCCGGCTTGCATGGCCAAGTCACATCAAATATCTCGATATATGTATTTTTTTTTTCTTTTTTTGTTCTTCGCGTTCATAGTCAAGTTTGACCTTTCTGGGGCTGGTCTCTCACAAAACTCAAAACACAAAAGTTGTAGACAATCCTTTCTTTTTTCTCCAAAAATTTGAATCGTCTTGATTAGAACTCAGACGGAAAAGTTATGCATGAAATACGAACAGGTGTTGGTTTTGGTTCCCATAAATTTTCCTGCGACAAAAAATTACCAAAAATTCATAAATTGTGTAATAAAACTCAAGAATGATAAATTCAGTACTTTATTAAAATATTGGACAAATTTGGACATTTAATTAAAAATATAAGCCGTAAGGTCTAGATAACAGTACCCAATTATGCAGTTTTGACGCATAATCACGGACATCGTTTGGGGTCTTTGCGAGCGTAATCAGGTAAAGGGAATTAATTATAGTAGGTTTTTATTAAATTTTAAACCGGTTAATTCAAGTATGTAAAAATATGTATAAATATTTAGGTATGATTTATCTGAATAGTTAGGCATTTGGAAAAATATTGACTTTTGATATAATATATATATATATTGAAAAGAAACTATGTGGCAGGAATACAACTTTCAAAATTTAATTGGCTGTTGTGAGTACAAAATGATGAAATATACTGTTGTATTATGAACATTGGCTAGTTGTGAGTACAATTTATTGGTGAATAAAGATTGGCTGTGAATACTGGCTGCTTGAGATTACTGTGTGATGGACAATGTGATGTGTGTGTATGGGTCATTTTGTGTGATTATTCGTGTGTATCACAATATAACGTTGACAGACTTGAAGAGTTCATTATATTGCGTAGATGTAATCACGATATACGTTGGCAGGCCTGAGGAGTTCGTATATTGTCATTTTATATTGGGGGTATAGCATTGATAGGCCTGAGGAGGTTGCTCTATTGATATACTATGGGTAGGTCATGGGGATTGGTACTAGTGATTAGTTGTATCCTGTGTGGATGTGAGTCGTGTGTGGACCGTGTATCCTATGTGGATGTGAGTCCTATCTAAGCTGGGTATCCTATGTGGATGAGAGTCTTATGTGGACTGTGTATTCTATATGGATGTGAGTTTTGTGTGGACGATGTTCTCCTGTGTGGATAATTTATGTAGAATGTGATCTGATAAGATAAATGTTATGTGAATTTAATTATATGTATATTTATGGCAAAGTAAAACTTTCTTCCAAGAGCTTGCTAAGAAAGGCGAGTGTCCTGATTATTTTCAGTTTGGTACCAGAGTAGAGGGAAGCTACTTGTATAGGCAGGTAATCTTCCCTATTCTTGGAGACTTACCTATATACATAACCCAATGACTTACTGAATAAGGTGAGTGCTCTGATATTAGTATTAGAGCAGAGGGAAGCTACTTGTTTAGGCAGGTAATCTTCCCTATTCTCAGGAATTATCATAAAAAAATAATTATGAATGTATGTTTGATATTAGATGCCATTTTTGTTAATAATGATGCGTTTTCTCAGCTACTGTTGATAATGAAATATAAATGAATATATCTTCTATATTTATTTAAACTCTCTGCTACGCACTGCTATGATTTATTCTTCCTTACTTAGATGTGTCTCACCCTAGTGGATGATTATATTTTTAGGTCCATCAGGTGATCGAGCTTAGAGCTCCGGGAAGGGTAGTATTTTTGGTAAACTTTGGAGTGTTTGTGATAACAGTTTATGTATAGTTATGTTTTTAAATACTAGGATGTAATATAAACAGATGGATGCAACTGTTTTTTGGGGTTTATAGATAGACTCTAGTATTTATATTGAGGTTGTATATTTATTTCCGCTGCATGATTGTGGTGTATGGTATCAGAAACAGGTAAATTAAATACGTAACCTTCGGGCCCCACTTGGTGGGTTCGGGGCGTTACACCAACCCACAAAATACTTATCATTAAACCTTCCCTAGGCCTCCTATACTCCAAATCAACAATAAAACTCCAAAATACCTACTTACCCTAGTTTTGGAGTGGTGTCTGGAAAGACCCCGTTCAAAAATCTAATCCGCTAGACTTGTAGAGAACTTCCCCTAGATTCTCGTGGTAACTTCCGATCATCGAATCTAGCGACGAATGGCGAAGGATCGTAGAGAGAGAGTGAGGGGCATCAGTTAGAGAGAGAGAGAGAGAGAGAGAGAGAGAGAGAGAGAGAGAGAGAGAGAGAGAGAGAGAGAGAGAAATTATGATTTCCTAACCCTTAAGCAACTAAAATATCTATTTATAGGCTATTGACTCAGCTAACTTCGTCGACGAAATGGTGCCTTCGTTGCTGAACTGCAGAAGGATGTTTGTCGACGAACACGAAGCCTAAAATTTCCCTTGGTATTTCTTCGTTAAAGATGCCTAAACTTCGTCGACGAATTGCAGAAGGGACTTCATAGACAAAAATAAGGAGTTCGTCGACGAATCCTACTATTTGCCCTTTAAAAATTTCCTTTCTTCTTTTCTTATTTATTTTCTTTTTTTCCTGGGTTTTGGTTTCTACGATTTATTATATGTTTCTTTATTTCCTAAAATGTATTAGGGAGGCCATAACATATTTATTTACTTATTTGAGTTTTAATGGCTTCAACTATGTTTTGGATGCTTTTGTCAATGTGTTTTTGTTTAATTTTCTCATAGGCTACTTCGTCCTTTAAGAAATTCACTTAGCTTTCTTTATCTCTAATAGTAATGGAATGGTCTTTGAGTGTTAGCCTATAGATGGAGAGCCTGTGGTGGATCTAGAATGCTGATAAGGCGGTTAAGGAAGGGCTTTCAAGCTCTCGCTGTTGATTTATTTGTATATGTATGGGCAAATTTGAATAAAATGTCTTTGTTTCCAAACTTTATCTTAATTCCTTTGTGTGCTTGTAGGATGTGAGATTGTCTTAACTAAAATAAAGTTTGTCTTAAATCATACTCCTTCATTACAAACTATCGCCACTAGTATTTTATAATTTATTTGGAGTTTTTGTTTACTTGCTCCATATAATGTTTTAGTAGTCTTTTCAAAATATATGGTCAGGATCAATCCTTATTTTATACAATTTAAATATACTCATAAGTTTATTAATTCAATGAATTTATGGGAGAAATTAGATCCAATGTTGATTTCAATTTCACAATACCATTTTTGGATTATTAATTTGTCCATGAGATTTAAGTATTCTTCTTCTCCTTCCTCTTTTTGTAGAGACTCGGGAAATTTAAATAATAAGAAAAATGGGAAAAAGGAGGAAATTCAGTTTGGTAAAGACCAAAACGTCGACGATTTGGTGAGGGGTGTAGAAAACCGTCGATGGTTTTGTATTTACTACGAGCCAGTTATAGGTAAAATGGTAAAACGGGTGGGTTAAAAACCCAAACCGTCGATGAATTAGTGAAGGGTGCAGAAAACCGTCAACGGTTTTTTCTGCACTGAGGGATTTAAAGGGATCCTGTAAGAGTTTGTTAAAAAAAAACAAATCTCTCTCTCTCTCTCTCTCTCTCTCTCTCTCTCTCTCTCTCTCTCTCTCTCTCTCTCTCAACCCTACGGCCCTAACCCCTTCTATATTCATTTTCGCTTCAATTATAGCCTGTTTTGACGATTAGAAGCTACCACAAGGTTCGTGGGGTGATTCTGTGCAAATTAATCGGAGTAGATCGTTGAGTTGGGGTTCTGGGGCACCACTCCAAAAATAGGGTAAGTAAGGTATTTTAGGGTTTAATTGTTAATTTGGAGTATATGAGGCTTAGGAAATGTTAAATGAGAAATATTATAAGGGTTGAATTGATAAATTTGGGGAAAATGTGAATTTTAGGGTTTTGAGTTTCGAACGCCACAGGCATGGGATTTAGGGTTGTTAGCAAGTCTTTCAATAAGTCAAGTAAGGGGAATAAATTATAAGAGTTATTTTTGAAATTACTGGTTGAGTAAATATGGAAAATGAAATTATGATATTTTCCATGTGAATATTGTATTGTGAATATCAGACGAAATAGTGTGGCATGAGGAATGTGAATAATATTTTATATTGTGACAAAATGGAATATATATAATAAATTGTGATATACCAATGTGTATTTTATTGGAAAGGGTTGGAATATGATATGTATGTATAGAAATGTTTTCTATGATAAACGGAGAAATAAGAAATATTGATAGGTTTTATTGAGAAATGTTGAAATACGTGACATGAGATATATACTATTATGAGAAGGGAATGTGTACTGAAATGATGAGAATGAAATAGACAATGATGAAAATATTACTGATGTGATGAGATGAACGAATATACTGAAACGAGAATACTGAATTGTGAATATTGAAATGTGGAAATGAGAACCCTGATGGATTGTTGTTGATTGAAAGCTTGATACAGTTGCTGGAGAGGTGTTAGTGCAACCACATGGTCTCATGGAGAGTGTGGCATGGCAGTTGATTGAGCTAGTGAGAAGGGTATAATGCCCCTAGAGTCCGAACCAGGCGTAGGCAGGCCAATCGTACTAGAGGCAGGTAGTTTCATTATTTTGATCTAACTAGGTAAGCCAATTGTGATTAGGTTTAGCCTTCGAGCCGCACAATCGGTCATGGGAGGGGGAAGCATGACGATGGGAATATCCTCAGGGCAGCCATGAGTTACAGACAGGATGCGTATTTGTTACTGTGGACACTCATGAGCTAGATTGTGAATAGGAAAATGAGAAATGAAAGAGTGTGGATTTAATGGTATAAATAATTAGGGTGAAGTAAAACTTTCCACCTGAGGACTTACTAATTAAGGTGAGTGCCCTAATTAGTATCAATTGCAGCCGCACCCGAATTAATCGGGCAAGGGTACAAACGAAATCAGAGTAGAGGGGCATTACATGTATGGGTGTGTAATCTCCCCTATCCTCGGGAACTTCGCTGATAAATATTGGTTACATATGTGTGAGTATATGAAATGATATCAAAGCTTATAAATTTATGTTTTATAATTATATGATTATGAGTACATATCTGTATATTTTCTCAAAAGATACAATCATTAAAATGAGTGTATTATAAGATAACTAAACTCATGTGCCACACACTGTAAATAATTTGTTCCATCTTACTGAGAGGTGTCTTACCCAAATATTTAAATATTTCAGGGAACCGTAACAGACCAAGAGATAGAGCTCTGAGATAAAGGGGAGCTAGTACGCGAATAGACAGAGTAAGCGTTTTGAGTTGGGGATGTGTTTGTGTAATCTCTTAGAGTATGTTATGAATTTTTGGGATATGTGTGGATGTATAGAACTCTAGTTATTTGTATTCTGGATAGTTTGTAAATATTGACTTCCACTGTTAGGTTTGTTTGTATAAGATAGACTGATTACCCGGTACCTTATTTCGAGTCGGGTTATATTGATATGGTATCAGAGTTTGTGACATAACAGATGATTGATTTATTGATTATTGTTTATATAAAAAAAATTGTATGAAAAATCAGGGCGTCAAAGTTTAGTATCAAAGCCTAGGTTGCTAGCTTTTGCATTAGTAAATAGCGGGATACAATACCAAAGTATATGAATGGATTGTGAGGAGAATAGGAGATGGGTAGATTGAGATATGAGTTAGTTATTGTTAGAGGATGAGATTGAAAATTTAGAGTTCTATCTTGCGACCCAGAGGCAGGAGTTCCATGGTTGTTTTTGTGATTTTCTTGGGGTGACGACCTCAGGAAAACCATAGTAAACTATCGTTGGTTATTGTTTGTGAGTGGTAGGACTGAATCTTAAATTGGGACTGAAGATGTTAAAATGAATAGTTATAAAAGATTATTTTATGGGTTTTAGTTTGTTGGGTGTATTATTGGTGTTGTGAAGAAAGAATTCTAAGATTGTTTTCTATCATTTTCAGGATGAAGCTTGGAAGTAGCAGTGCACATGTTGGAGGTGATGATATAGGACCTTCCAGTATGGGAGGCGGAGACCCCGATGTAGTGCTATGTAGCATCACCTAGTAGGTGATGGCAGAGATGGCTAGGAGCTTAGGGGAGTGGAGTTCCACAATTTAGCAGTTCAAGCTCATGAAACCGCTATCGTTCTCCGGAGGGGTTGACCTATTCGTGGCCGAGAACTAGGTCCAAGATATAGAGGAGATGCTGGTAGTGCTCCTTTGTACTAAGGAGCAGAAAGTGTCCTTTGCTGCATTCAAATTGACAGGGGAGGCAGAACGCTGGTAGTATCAACGAGACTATTAAAGGAATAGAGATGTAGAGACTTGGGAAATGAAATAATAAAAATAATTGAGAAGTGATTTTTGGCTGGGGAAAGAGAAAACCGGCGACAGTTTTCTAGAGGAGCCAAAAAATCGGCAACGGTTTTTTAAGGGGAAACCGAGAGCATCATTTTGTTTAACAAATTCAAAATTCTCTCTCTCTCTCTCTCACATAAACCCTACGGTCCCCTCTCCCCCTTCCTTCGATTTCGACTTCATTTAAGTCCGGATTGACGATCAGGAACCACCACGGGGTTCCTTGGAAGATTCTCTGCAACGTACGCAAAGCGGATTTTCAAGTTGGGGTTTCGGGGCACCCAAAACTAGGGTAAGTGGTGTATTTTAGGGTTTTTAAGTTAATTTGGAGTATATGAAATGTAGGAAGTGTTAAATGGAAGTTATTTTGGGAGTTGTGTTGAATAATTTGGGGAAAATGTGAATTTGCAAGTTTTTGGGTTGTGAACGCCGAAGGGCGTAAAAAATTGGGTGTTTAGTGGAATCTCAGTAAGTCAGGTAAAAGGAATAAATTATAGCAAGTTTTTTATGGAAATTATAGGTTGAGAAATATGTGAAAATGGAATTATGTTATTTTACCTAAAATTTACTTATTATATAAATATCAGAAAAAATTTGTTTGGCATATGATTTGTATTGAAATGTGTACTTGGAAATGTGATTACTGAATTGATGAAATGAATTGTGAAAGTTGAAATGAGATTATTGAAAATATTTATTAAGATATGAGATTTGAAATGGGGGAAAATGTTGAAAGCAATATGTACTGAAAAATGAACATCTTCTGAGAAATGATGAATATGTGATATATAGAAAGGATTTATTAAGAAATGTGGATTTCACGAAATGAAATATGTATATGTATTTATGAGATGAAATGAGTTGTGAATATTGAAAATGAAAATATTGTAATGTTAATTCTGCAATATGAAAATGAGAAATGTGAATATGAGGAATATAAATATGGGAAATGTGAATATGTGAAATAAAAAAATTGCAATGTTAATTCTGTAATATGAAAATGTGAGGTATGATTATGGGAAATGTGAATATGTGAAATGTGAATATTGCACCGTTAATTCTGCAATATGAATATTAAAATTGTGAGAAATGAAATGTGAAATTTCGAAAGGGGAATACAGACATATGAGGGATGAAATGCCAATACCATATAATGATTGCTGGTATGTGGCGGTGATAACCCTTATGGATGGATATGGAAACCCTAATGAGGGGTTGTGATGTTGAGAGCACAGTACTGTTGCTAGTAGAGTTAGTGCAACCACACGGATTAGTGGAGCATGTGGCGTGACAATTGACTGAGTTGTATAGTAGAGTTGTTATGCCCCCTGATTCCGGATTAGAGCTATAGACCGGCCAATCGTACTATAGATACGAGATATGTGATGATATTAACCAGTTCGGTGAACTGCGCTTAGGCCTAGCCTTCAAGCCGCACAACCTTGACCATGGGGGGAAGTATGGCGTAGTGAATATCCTCAGGGTAGGCACGAGTACAGACACGAATGTATCGGTTATGGTGACACTCATGAGTTTGATCTGGAAATGGATATAAAAAGGAAATGATAATGGAAATGGAATGAAAATGGAAATGAAATGGGAATGGAAACAACAACAACAACAACAAATCCAAGCCTTAGTCCCACTAAGTGGGGTCGGCTATATGAATCCTTCTCTGCCAATTTATGCGATCAGGAACCATTTTTTTTTTATAGATTCAAGGATATTAAATCCTTACTCACTATCTCCTCCCAAGTTATTTTAGGTCTACACCTACCTCTTTTATGGCCCTCCACGGTAACTAAGTCACTCTTCCTCACAGGTGCACTATAAGACTTACTTTGCAAGTGTCCATACCATCCGAGTCATCCCTCCCTTATCTTATCTTCTATAGGAGCTACAACTAACTTACCACAAATATGTTCATTCCTTAATTTATCTTTCAATGTTATACCACTCATCCATTTAAGCATTCTCATCTCGGCAACTTTTACTTTTTGGATATTATATTTTTTCTTTGCCCAATATTCCGATCCATATAGCATAGCTAGTTTTATAGCTGTCATATAAAACTTTCCTTTCAATTTTAAGGGTATTCTACCATCACATAGCACACTTGAGAAGAACTTCTCCACTTTAACCAACCTGCTTTAACTGTATGCATTACATCATCTTCATTTTCTCCTTCAGCTTGCATAATAGATCCAAGGTATCGAAATCTATAAGTGCTATTTATTTCTTCATCATCAAGTTTAACTTTATCTCCAATATTCCTCCTATCATTACTAAAATTATATTTCATATATTCTGTTTTATTTCTACTTATCCTAAAGCCTCTAGATTCCAACGTTTCTCTCCATAATTCTTACTCAGCCTCTACTCCGTCCTTAGGTTTCGTCAATTAATACAATATCATCTGCAAACAACATACACCATGGTAATTGGAAATTCTCTAGTTTCTCCATCTATAGTCCTTACACTAGTTTCTCCATTTACATCGGTAAACCTACAACATACACCCTTTTTTTCTAAAACCCACCATAGAACTTCCCTAGGTATCCTATCATATGCTTTCTCAAGGTCAATAAATATCATATGCAAGTCCTTCTTCCTTTTCCTAAACTTTTTCATTAATCTTCTTAAAAGATAAATAGCTTCTATGGTAGATCTCCCAGGCATAAAACCAAATTGATTTTATGAGATCTTCATTTCTAACCTTAATCTTTGTTCAACTACCATTTCTCATAGTTTCATCGTATGACTCATAGGTTTAATTTCACGATAGCTATTACAATTTTGAATATCTCCTTTATTTTTGCATATAGGTATTAAAGTACTTTTCCTCCATTCATATGGTATTTTATTAGTTTTTACAATTGTATTAAATAAATTAGTTAACCATATAATTCCGTTATCACCCAAGCATTTCCAAACTTCAATTGGGATGTCATCTGGTCCCATAGCTTTCCCATTTTTCATCTTTTTTAGTGCAAACTTAACTTCATTAACTCTAATTTTGCGAATAAATCTTATATTTGTAGTCTTTTCCTCATTTGACAATTCTAAGTTTAAGTCTTCTATTTGGTTTTCATTAAACAACTTACTAAAGTCACTTTGCCATCTTTATTTAATATCTTCGTCCTTAACCAAGTCAATATCATCCACACTTTTTATACATTTTACATTTCCTAAGTCTTTGCTCTTCCTTTCTCTAACTTTGGCAAGTTTAAATATATCTCTTTCCCCTTCTTTTGTACCTAATATATCATACAAACTATTAAATGATCTATATTAAGCTTCATTAACGGACCTTTTTGCATCTTTTCTTGCCTCCTTATATTTTTCAAAGTTATCTCTGTTTTCACATTTTTGCCACTTTTTATACCAAATTATTTTTTTCTTTATGATTTTTTGTACATCTTTGTCCCACCACCAACTTTCTTTGCTATTCGAGAATCTTCCCCTTAATTCACCTAAAATCCCTATTGCTATCTTTTTAATAGAGCTAGCTAATCTATTTCAAAGAGTATTTGTATCTATCTCACCCTATAAGGTCCAATCCCCATCTTTGATAATTTTATCTTTAAATTTTATTATATTCTCACCTTTTAGGTTCCACAATCTAGTTCTCGTACACTGGTTTATTTTATATTTTTTCTTCCATTTTTTAATACATATATCTAACAATAAGACTCTATATTGTGTGCTTAGTCTTTCAACTGGAATAACTTTACAATCCTTGCATGATAAACTATCTACCCTCCTAGTTAAAAAAAAAAAAAAGGAAATGGGAATGGAAACGAGAAAGAAAATGGGAAATGAAATAGCGTGAGTTAATAAATAATTAAAGCGAAGTAAAACATGCCGCCTGAGAGCTTACTGAGTAAGTTGAGTGCTCTGATAAGTATCAATTGTAGATGAACCTAAGTTAATCGAGTTAGGCTGCAAACGATATCAGGGCAGAGGGAGGCTACTTGTATGGGCGGGTAAACTTCCCTATTCTAGAGAACTTTGCTGATAAACTTGGGATACGAAAGAATGATTTTGGAAATAGAAGTAAAAGCTTATGAAAGCTTGTGTTGTAAATCCATATGATTTCCGCGACGTCCTGGACCCTACCAGAGACGGCTGCAAACTGGGAAAAATGAAAAGTGTATTTTGAAAAGTATTTTTCATGGAAAAACAATGTGTGATGGAATCGCTACTAACCTTTTAGAGTGTGGTTAGAACACTTCATTGCTACCCCGTTAGGGGTAGAATCGATTTGCATCACTAAAGTTGGGCTCGAGAGTACGGTTATGCGAGGGGAAGGTATTAGCACCCCGTACGCGCCCGTTCTTACGAAAGTTACCATATTAATAAAATATTATCCCAAAATAAATTTAATAAGCCTTTGAAATTACTTCCTCCCAAAAATTGAAAAACTGAAAATACTATATAGGTATTCCCTAAGAGTCGGGGCATACCAATCCTCCAAAGAGTCTTTTCCCTTTGTTGCAATCATCGGGAAAGAAAGTCAAGAAAATAGGGTACGGAGTATGCCCCCGGGGGTTTTAAAATCTATAGGTTTTTCTAAATAGGAAAATACTATTTCAAGAGGTTTTTTGGAATTGGTTCGGGATGAAAATAATTTTCGGGGCCTAACAAACATTTTTGTGATTTTTTCTAAGTGTGAAAATATTTTTTTTGTGATTTTGGTGATTTTCCAATGCTTTTCCCGAACTTCAAAAGAGCATAAACAAAAACCATCAAAATTAAAGTATGAAAATATTTTTGGTATTTTCTGAGAATTTAGTGATTTTTTTTGCAAATTTTTATGGTTTTTATTGAATTTATTTGAATTTATTATGAATTATTGAAATTAAACTAGCTACATACCAGTTAATGGACCCAACTGATTCAGGGACACGAACCAGTCAACTTGGATCAACCCGGTTTAAGGTTTTGGTTAAGACCAACATTGCCACGTGTCTCCCTGTGAATGGCTATCCAATAAGGTTGAGGATTTGTGAGATGATGCAATCTTGATTGTCAACAAGGAGCGCTAATCGAAGGGCTCCCAGAGAGCCGCATGGGACCAACCGTGTGTGTGGATAAGGGAGGCACCTCTTGTCAGTCATCTGACGATCCAAAAAAAAAAAAATTCTCCTTTATGTTTCTTTTCCCCAATTTGCTCTCCTATTCTCTTCTCTTCTTCCTTTCTTTTCTCTCTTGCAAATCACTCCCCCCCGACGCCCTACCTAGTCGAAACCATCCTAGCAGATTCTCTTGCCCAAAGCCACGACGCCAGCAACTCCTTTGCTTCTGCAGCTCCACTCAAAGCCTCCCATGGCGGTCCCCCTTTCTTCTGCAGCTCCATCATGTCCGGGTGAAAGCTCCACAACCACCATCTCTTCTGCAGCCGAGCCTTACATTGGTGAAACAGCACACGAAGCCTCGTGCTTCTTCTAACTCTCATCACAGCCCTCTCTTCCCCCTTCTCTTTCAAACTGAAGCCGCAGGTAAAACCCTAACCGTGCCCTCTCACATCGTCGCCGCCGTAGCCGAAACCCTCTCTTCTGCAGCTCCACTCGAAGCCTCCCAAGGTAGTCTTTGGCTCCCTGCACACCACTCTCTCTACAAGTCCTTGGTGATTTTGTTCTGCATACCGAGGTCGCAAAGTACTTGGCATGATCTGCTGCATCCAATCTCCACACCTACCACACGCACACATTTTATGCTTATTCCACAAAACTTAGGAGGGATGGCAATGGAGAAACCGACATATTTCAAAAGGGGGTTAGGGCTTCTTACATTTTTTCATTTTCATCCTTGTCATATTCACTAGCATTACCATCATCAGGCTCTTCCCACACTCCCTGGTAGGCATGCTCTACATTTTTCTCCTTTGAATGAGCCAAAAAAATCCTTGCTTTCAAATGTTTCTCAAAGACAAAGAAACCAACCCATTTTCATTTTGGAGTAAATACTTTGGAAATATTGATGATGGAGATACAAATTGGAGCAGCAGTAGTAACATCATCAGTGAATGGAGGAAGTCGATTAAAAGGTAGAGCTATTGCAGACCATGACATTGTCATTTTATTCCTCCCTTAACTATTGATGTCTATTGCTGGGCATGGAGCTTACCAGTAGAGCTTACTGCTGACGAGTAGACAGTGCCGATGGCAGCCCGCCAGTGCCACCGTCAATGGTAAGCTGGAGCAGAGGAGCCGATTGCGTAGTGGAGATGGAGAGTTCCAAATTTCAAATGAAATGGGAGATAGGGATAGGATTATGGTTTGGCTGCAAAGATGGAGGTACTATTGACGAGGTCTAGCCATGGATCTCCTTGACTCAAATAAGTTCCTTTTTTGTTCTTTTTTTGTTTTGGTTTCGGGTTGTTGTGTTGTCTATACCCCAATCAGTTCTTGCTAGTGGGTAAAACAGAGGTAGGAGACAACCCCTCTCGTCTCCAACTTAGTGAGTTAGAAACCTAGAGAGAGAGAGTTTTTCAAGTTCTAGAAAGAGAGGGAGAGGATATTGTTGAGATAAATAGTGATTAAGTAAAGGAAAGTGATATTTATAGCCCTTGACTCGGCTACCCTTGTCGACGAAATGGCGCCCTCGTCGATGAGCCACCGAAGACACCTCGTCAATGGGACGGTGACCTCGTCGACGAGCCTGAGATTCCCGGTTTCCAGAAATCTCTTGGCTTCTCCTCATCGACGAGCCTCTGAATTTCGTCGACGAGAATAAAAGGGACTTCATCGACGAACTCTGGCCTCGTCGACGAACTCTGCTCAATTTCCCAATTTACCCATTTTTAAATAATTAATCCATATATCACGGTTCAGGTTCTTGCAAAGTGACTATTAAAAGTAAGTAGTTGCTTCCCCGCATTGATGATTTGTTTGATGAGCTTCTCAAAGATAGATTTACGGTTTGGATGTCATCAGGTAAGAGTCAGAGCAGAGGATGTTTCAAAGACGACATTTAGAACTCGGTATGGCCATTACGAATTTTTGGTTATGTTGTTTGGATTGACAAATACTCTTGTAGTATTTATAAATTTGATGAATCGGGTATTCCACCAGTATTTAGATCAGTCAGGGGTAGTGTTTATCGGCGATATACTGGTGTATTCTGTAAGAACCCGAACCGTGATAAATGGGTAAAATAAATAAGAGATGGGCAAATTGGGAGTTGGCATATTTCGTCGACGAAGCCTTTGTTTTTCTCATCAACGAAATTCAGGGGCTCATCGACGAGGAGAAGCCGAGGAGTCTCGAAAAAACCGGAGATCCCAGATTCGTCGACGAGGCCACCGATTCGTCGATGAAGTCAGTGAAAGATTCGTCGATGAGAACACCATTTCATCGACGAATTGGGTTGGGTCAAAAGGGCTATAAATAGGAATTCTCTTTACTTCACCATTGAGAAAACTTAAATATCCCTCTCTCTCTCTCTCTCTCTCTCTTTCTCTCTCTCTCTCTCTCTCTCTCTCACTAGAACTCTCCCTACTCTCTCTCTCTCTCTAGATTTCTTCGCTGATCGTTGATGGAATCGGAAATCTGAAGTTACCACGAGGATCGTGGAAGGATTCTCTACAATTTCTACAGATAATAATCTCGTTTAAGAGATTTTTGGGTTTTGGCGAAAAATCGAGGTAAGGCTCGGTTTTCAATTTTGATATGGTAGTTTTATAGGTAACGGTCTTGTGAACATATTCTGTACTGTGATTTGTAGGTTTTCGAACTCGATTCGCTGTTTAGGGGCTTTGGAGTTCAGGATTTGCTATTCAGGGAAAAGGAAAGCGGAACTATGTTTATATTGGTTATTTTTGAAATCGGACTCGGTAGAACTGTGGTTCACGGTCCTGTATGTGTTTTGGCTACTCATTTGGGGGGATCTAATGGGGAAAATTATGGGTTTTTCATTATTACAGTTTTGGGAAAAAGGGGGCGACGGCCTGCATCCTTAGTTTTGTTGAAAACCAAGGGTATATGTTGATTTATACTGTGTAATTGGGATGACCATACCTTGACTTATTTAAACTATATTTAAACATGGAGTCGAGACTAGCCATGTGCTGATGGCACTGTGCTTCGCGGGTTGGCTAGGGCCAACGCTGGATTGTTGCGGATCGGATTCGGGCCAAACGGTGTGACGACACCAAGATTACTGATCATGTGTATGTTTATGGGTGCGTGTGTGCACTGTGGAAATTAGTACTGGAATGCATTTAACTGCGTGTATGTTGTATCATGATAAAACTTAAATGCCACACATCGATATAACCTGTGTTCTTCCTTACTGAGAGGTCTCTCACCCCTGTTGTACGTACATTTTTACAGGTCCTTCAGGTAACCGAAACTAGAGTCCTGGTGTAGGGAGCGTTGTGGCTGGTGTACCGCGTTTGGCACTAGGTAAGTGCTAGGACTGTAATTTTGGTGGGTTGCCATTTTGGGATGTGTTGGGCACCCGTTTGTACGTTTCGATAGAGCATTGTGTCTGCTCTTGTACAGACTCTGGTATGGTACTGCATATGTATGTATGGTTTTTTCGCTGCGTATATGATTGTGTTTGGATGTGTTTAGGGTGCATGGGACCCCACGGGGTCGGACCCTCATCCTTTGTACTGTATCTGTGATGATTTGTATGATACAGGGACATGTTAGGTTACATTTTCACCCCTGGGTCCCATTTCGGGGTTTGGGGCGTGACAGCTTGGTATCAGAGCTAACCAGGTTACCAGAACTTGTAGACTTAGTTAGACTTAGTTATGAGTACATACTAGAGTATAAAATGTGGATATGGGTAGAGTTGGTTGAGGGTTGTTCGGTTTCTAGACCAGGATTTGTCGACGGTATTCCGTGTTTTTCCTAAAATGATGATTTCAGTAAAAGCAGGGCAGATCATTGATGACTTTCGTGTCGGTGTGATAGGATAGACCTAGACCTGGCAGGGAGTAGTTAACACGATTAGTGTAGATCATTGTGATACCTGTATGTGTTGTAGGGACACTGATAGATTCCTATTGTGTTGCAGAATAGAGCCCAAGGATAATAACCTGGGAAGTGGCTCCGAGGAGACTGCGAGTGATAAGTCTCCTTCTATGCCTCGAGGTTTGATGAGACAGGTATTATGGGAGATTGGGTAGAGTGTGAGGAGACGCGAGCGCTCTCCTACTGCTGCGGGGTGCACCATTAAGAGGTTCATATGCATGCATCCTCCGACGTTCTCTGGAGGACCTAACCCAATGACAACAGAGGACTGGATGAAGAAGACTCAGAGGATTCTGCGAGTCTTGCACTGCACGGATAGTTAGCGAGTCCTCTATGCTACTTTCCAGCTATCTGGGGAGGCGAGTCAATGGTGGACTGCAGTGAGTCTGCTGGAGAAGCAGAGAGTCGGTCGTGAGGAGATGACATGGAGCTGATTCAAGGAGGTGTTCTTTGACAGATACTTTCTGGCTTCTGTAGGTGATGCGAAGGCAAATGAGTTTTCTTCGCTGACTGTGGGGAGTTTGACGGTGCATGGGTATGCGGCTTGGTATGTAGAGTTGTCCCGCTTTGCACCATGAATGATCTCGAGTGAGTTTGAGAAGACTCAGAGGTTCGAGAAGGGTTTAAGGAAGGATATCCGCAGACTAGTGGGTATGCTTCAGATTCACGAGTTCTCAATGTTGGTGGATAAAGCCAAGATGATCGAGACCGGTATCCGAGAGGACGAGGTGGATCGGGAATCGAGGAAGAGGACAGTACCTTCTGGTTCTCAGACAGGATCTCGTCAGGGATCATGGAAGAAAAGGAGTAAGGGCTCAAGTTATCTCCAGAATACCGAGCGCCAGGATTCTCATATGAGCTAGACTGGTGGTCGTTGTACCAGATGTCACAGGTGGCATGAGGGTGAGTGCTGGTCATTTAGGGGTAACTGCTATAATTGTGGTCGGCCAAGCCACATGTCTTGTGATTGTCGTGCATCGAGGCGAGACGTGGCTGCACCTAGTGAGGACCAAGGGAGCAATCAGATACCTCGGGGAACCATTCAGACGAATACAGCTCTAGCCAGAGTATACTCTCTTACTCCAGCGGACATTGAGCATGCAGGTAACGTAGTGACAGGTACCTTGTTATTGCTTTCGAATAAAGCTTTTGTTTTGTTTGATTCGAGTGCAACCCATTCCTTTGTATCTGTGAATTTTGTGGGACGGTGTGGGATTAAGACCCAAGACATGAATGAGGTGTTATCTGTCACTACACCATCTGGGAGTGTATCTTTCTGTAGGAAGATGTTGGTAGACTGCCTAGTGGAAATTCAAGAGAAACTGCTACCAGCGAGTCTTATGAAGGAATGTCAGGGGTACCTAGCTTGTATGAAGGAATCACCGTGGGATGAGTTGAGGCTTGAGGACATTTGGGTAGTCAGCGAATTCCCGGATGTGTTTCCAGATGACTTACCTGGTTTACCTCCAGATCGTGAGGTGGAGTTTGTGATAGAGTTGCTGCTCGGTAAGGCACCGATCTCTAAAGCTCCATACCGGATGGCTCCAGCAGAACTTCGAGAGTTGAAGGAACAGTTACAGGAATTATTGGACAGGGGATTCATTCGACCTAGTGTTTCGCCCTAGGGGGCTCCAGTACTGTTTGTAAAGAAGAAGGACAGGTCGATTTGAATGTGCATTGATTACCGTGAGATTAACAAGGTAACTATGAAAAATCGCTATCCTTTACCTCATATAGATGATCTCTTTGACCAGTGGCAGGGGACGCGAGTCTTTTCGAAGATCGATTTACGGTTAGGATATCATTAGGTGAGGGTTAGAGCGGAAGATGTAGCGAAGACAGCGTTCCGAACCAGATATGGCCACTATGAGTTCTTGGTCATATTGTTTGGGTTGACAAATGCTCTGGCGGTGTTCATGGATCTGATGAACGGGGTTTTTCATGAGTATCTAGATCGATTTGTAGTGGTATTCATTGATGACATTCTGGTATGCTCGAGGAGTACGGAAGAGCATATGGAACATTTGAGGTTAGTGTTACAGATTCTGTGGGAGAAGAAGTTGTATGCTAAATTGAAGAAATGTGAATTCTGGTTGAGTTAGATTGCGTTCTTAGGCCATGTGTTTATTGGGGATGGTATATCAGTTGATCCTAGCAAGATTGAAGTTGTGGTTGACTAGGTAAGGCCGAAGAATATGTAGGACGTTCGGAGTTTTCTAGGATTGGCAGGTTATTAGCGTCGGTTCGTAAAGAGTTTCTCTAAACTGACGGGACCTCTAACACGATTGACCAGGAAAGGAGTGCAGTTTAAGTGGACCAGTGATTACGAGCAGTGCTTTCAGGAGTTGAAGCACCGGCTGGTTACTGCTCCAGTATTAACCATTCCTTCGGGGGATAATGGGTTTTTGATTTATAGCAATGCGTCACTGAAGGGCTTGGGATGTGTGTTTAATGCAGTAGGGTAAGGTAGTGGCGTATGCTTCACAACAATTGAAAGAGTATGAGAAGAATTACCCTACGCATGATCTGGAATTGGCTGCTGTTGTATATGCACTGAAGGTCTGGTGAGACTATCTGTACGAGGTGCAGTGTGAGATCTTCACTGATCATAAGAGCCTCAAGTATTTCTTCATGTAGAAGGAGTTGAATATGTGGCAGAGGTGGTGGCTAGAGTTGATTAAGGACTACGATTACACAATTAGTTATCACCTGGGGAAGGCTAATGTGGTAGCTGAAGCGTTAAGTCGGAAGTTAGAGCCTACAACTGTATCTGCGGTTGTAACTCAGTGTCACATCAAACGGGATTTGGAGAGCTTAGGTATAGAGTTGGTGGTTGGTGATTATCAGGCTTATCTTGCTGGTTTGGTGGTCGAACTAACCTTATTTGAGTGTATAAAGGCCGCGTAGGTTAGTGATACAGAGTTGACAGAGGTTATGGAAGAGGTACAGCAGGGACTGGCTACAGAGTTTAATATCTCTGAGGGAGGTATGTTGAGGTTTGGGACCAGACTATGTGTTCCAAACGATGATGAGATCAGAAGGACGATTCTAGAGGAGGCGCATCGTTCTATATATACAGTACATCCTCGTAGTACAAAGATGTATCAGGACTTGCGCGAGACCTTCTGGTGGTCTAGTATGAAGAGGCAGACTGCTCAGTTCGTGGAGTAGTGTCTGACGTGTCAGCAGGTGAAAGCTGAACATTAGAGGCTAGTGGGGCCGTTGCAGCCTTTGCCTATTTCGGTGTGGAAATAAGAGCATATTTCCATGGATTTTGTGACCGGATTGCCACCAACACTTCACGGGCAAAATGCTATCTGGGTGATCGTAGATAGATTGACGAAATATGCTCATTTCATACCGATAAAAGTTGGCTATCCTTTGAGTAGGGTAGTAGATTTGTACGTGCATGAGATTGTGAGAATGCACAGAGTACTGGTGTCCATAGTATCGAATCGGGATTTGAGGTTTACTTCTCGATTCTGGATGAGCTTGCAGGAGGCATTGGGGACGAAGCTTACTTTCAGTACAGCGTTCCACCCCCAGACTGATAGACAGTCGCAGAGGACGATACAAATATTGGAAGATATGTTGCGAGTATGTGTGTTAGACTTTGGTGGTAGTTGGATACGTTTTATGCCACTTGTAAAGTTCGCTTATAATAACAGCTTCCAGTCTAGTATAGGGATGGCACCGTTCGAGACTTTGTATGGTCGGAGGTGTCGATCTCCTTTGTGTTGGGATGAGGTTGGTGAACGTCAGGTGTTAGGACCTAAACTCATGCAACACGCCTCTGAGAAGGTGGGTTTGATCCGGGAGAGGATTAGATCAGCTCAGAGTTGGTAGAAGAGTTACGCATATGTTCACCGCCGTGAGTTAGAGTTTGAAGTGGGAGGTAAGGTATTTCTACGTATTGCTCCGATGAAAGGGGTGATGATATTTGGGAGGAAGGGCAAGTTAAGCCCAAGGTATATCAGACCATTCAAGGTACTTGAGCGAGTGGGTCTAGTAGCCTACAGAGTTGCATCACCTCCAGCACTTTCGAGGGTCCATGATGTGTTTCACGTATCCATATTGAGAAGGTACGTGTTGGATCCTTCACATGTTATTAGTCATGATGAGTAGAAATTGAGGATACTTTAGCGTATGAGGAGATACCTGTTCAGGTTCTGGACCGTAAAGTTAAGAAGCTTCATACCAAAGAGATACCGTTAGTGAAGGTATTGTGACGAAACCATGAGGTTGAGGAGCCTTCTTGGGAACTGGAAACGGAAATACGCCAGAAGTATCCATAGTTGTTTTGAGCACTTGTACATGATCCTACTATGGGTTAGGATAGGTGGTTAGTTGTCGGGAGTGTGTGTGTATTGTGAACTCTTGAGACAGTTGTATGTGTAACCACGATATTCCTCTGCCATAAGTGAGGGTATGTATGTGTATGTGTATGATGAGACTGCGCTGTAGTAGTCGCCAGTTTCTTGTTGATAGTTCGTATATGAGTATTCCGAGTATGACTTTATGAATGAGAGATGACAAATTTTGAGGACGAAATTTTTGTAAGGAGGGGAGATTGTAGGAATTCGAACTGTGATAAATGGGTAAAATAAATGAGAGAGGGGCAAATTGGGAGTTGGCATATTTCGTTGACGAAACCTTTGTTCTTCTCATCAACGAAATTCAGGGGCTCGTTGACAAGGAGAAGCCGAGGAGTCTCGGAAAAACTAGAGATCCCAGATTCTTCGACGAGGCCACCGATTCGTCAACGAAGTCAGTGAAAGATTCGTTGATGAGAACACCATTTAGTTGATGAATTGGGCCGGGTCAAAAGGGCTATAAATAAGAATTTTCTTTATTTCACCATTAAGAAAACTTAAATATCCCTCTCTCTCTCTCACTAGAACTCTCCCTACTCACTCTCTCTCTATATTTCTTCGCCCCTCGTTGATGGAATCGAAAATCTGAAATTACCACGAGGATCGTGGAAGGATTCTTTACAATTTCTACGGATCAGAATCTCGTTTAAGAGATTTTTGGGTTTTGGCGAAAAATCGAGGTAAGGCTCGATTTTCAATTCTGATCCAGTAGTTTTATAGGTAACGGTCTTGTGAACATATTCTGTACTGTAATTTGTAGGTTTTGTAACTTGGTTCGCTGTTTAGGGGCCTTGGAGTTTGGGATTTGCTATTTGGGGAAAAGGTAAGGGGAACTATGTTTATATTGGTTATTTTTGAAATCGGACTCGGTAGAACTGTGGTTCACGGTCCTGTATGTGTTTTGGCTACTTATTTGGGGGGATCTAACGGGAAAACTATGGTTTTTCATTATTACAGTTTTGGAAAAAAGGGGGCGACAGCTTGCATCCCTAGTTTTGTTGAAAACCGAAGGTATATGTTGATTTATATTGTGTAGTAGGGATGGCCATGCCTTGACTTATTTAAACTGTATTTGTTTGGAAAACCGTGATTTAGATTACCAAATGGGTGTGGTTTGTTTGGTTATATGAGCATGCATGTGTGTGTGATATGTTGAAATGCTAGTAGGAACGCGGTTCCGAAATTGTTCTAGGTACTGAGAGTGTCCGACTCTATATCCGAGGGCGTGTATTTTATCGCCTACCATGTGGGCAAGAGTGTCCGACTCTATATCCAAGGGCGTGTGTTTATCGCCTACCATGTAGGCAAGAGTGTCCGACTCTATATCCGAAGGCATGAGCATATTCCGGCAGATCAGACCGAAGGGTGTGGATCCACTAGTTATGCACCAGTACGATGCCATGGGAGTCGAGGATTAGCCATGTGCCGGTGGCGCCGTGCTTCACGGGTTGGCTACGGGCCGACGTTGGATTGTTGCAGACCGCCTTCGGGCCGAAGGGTGTGACGACACCGAGATTACTGATCATGTGTATGTGTATGCGTGCGTGTGTGCACTGTGGAAATTAATACTGGAATGCATTTAATTGCGTGTATGTTGTATCATGATAACACTCAAATGCCACACATCGATATAACCCGTGTTCTTCCTTACTAAGAGGTGTCTCAGCCGTGCTGTACGTAAATTTTTACAGGTCCTTCGAGTAACCAGAACTAGCATCCTGGTGTAAGGAGCGCAGTGGCCGGTGTACCGTGTTTAGCGCTAGGTAAGTGCTAGGAATATAATTTTGGTGGGTTGCCATTTTGGGATGTGTTGGGCACCCTTTTGTACGTTTCGATAGAGCATTGTGTCTTCTCTTGTATAGACTCTGGTATGGTACTGCATATGTATGTATGGTTTTTCCGTTGCGTATATGATTGTGTTTGGATGTGTTTAGGGTGCGTGGGAACCCTATGGGGTCAGACCCTCATCCTTTGTACAGTATCTGTGATGATTTGTATGATATAGGGACAGGTTAGGTTACATTTTCACCACTGGGTCCCATTTCGTGGTTCGGAGCGTGACATATTCAAAGAGCCTATAAGAGCATGAGGAACATCTGAGGATAGTACTTTAGGTACTGAGGGAAAGGAAACTGTTTTCAAAATTCAACAAGTGTGAGTTCTGGTTAGAGCATGTTACCTTCGTTGGACATGTGATCTCCAGGGGTGGTATCTCAATAGACCCGAGTAAGATTGAGGTGGTAGTAAATTGGGTACGACCGAAGAATGTGATAGAAATCAGAAGTTTTGTTGGATTAACTGGATACTACCGCATGTTTGTAGATGGTTTTTATAAATTGTCTGGTCCATTGACTAGATTGACAAGGAAAGGGGTGAAATTTGAGTGGTCTGATGATTATAAGCGGAGCCTCCAGGAGTTGAAGTAGCAGCTCATCACTGCACCGGTGTTGACGATTCCTTCAGGTGAAGAAATATGAGTTTAGCTATAACACATTTTACTTTTCAAATCATCAATTCATCTGAGAAAAATACACTGATATATATGCTCATAACCATATAGATATAAAACACAAGATTTTATAAGCTTTTAATTCTATTTCAAATCTCATTCATATGCAACCCATGTTTATCAGCGAAGTTCGCGAGAATAGGGAAGTCTACCCGTCCATATATGTAGCTTCCCTCTGCCCTAATATGTTATGCAGCCAAATATGGCTACATCTGATACCTATTAGGACACTTACCTTACTCAGTAAGCCCTCAGGCGGAGAGTTTTGCTTCGCCTAATTATTTAGATTATTAAACTGACACTCTTTCATTTTTTCTTTTTCATCATTTTTTCCTTTTCCATTTCCATTTCACAATCCAGCCCATGAGTGTCCTTGATACGCAGTACCAACATCGCGTCTATAACTCATGGCTACCCTGAGGATTTTTTTCTCTACATCATGCTTCCCCCCATGAATAGGGTTGTGCAGCCCGAACGCTGGATCTAACCGCTGTTGGCCTACCCGGTTAGATCAAAATGGAAATCCATCCATGTGTCTGCAGTACGACTAGCTGGCCTATAGCCCTGATCTGGACTCAGGGAATACAACAACTCTACTAAACTACCCAGTCGACTGCCCACACCACACTCTCCATGAGACCATGTGGTTGCACTAACACGTAACTAGCAACGGTACCGTGCTCAATATCACAACCCATCATTAGGGTTTCCATAAACGTCCATCGGGGTTATAATTATCATATACTCGAAATCATTATGTGATATTGGCATTTCATCATTTACATTTCAATGATCCCATTGCAGCTTTTGCACATTGCAATGTTCACATTTCCCAGTATTTACTTTCAATGATTCCATTGCAGTTTTTACACTTTGCAATGTTTACATTTCCTAGTATTTACATTCATCATTCTCAATTCAGTATTCATGTTTCAGAAGACATGTTTCAATATTCATATTGCAATATACTCATTTTCATATTCACATTTTAAAAATCAATTTTCAGTAAAAAATATTTTCATTATACTCTGTGTACATTTCATCATCTCATAAAAGTATATATATATATATATATATATTGTTGTGATATGGATCGTATAATGAAGATGCACAGTGGAATAAATAACAACAAGTGAATGTAAATAATACACACAACCAAAACAAGATCAACACAAAGATTTACGTGGTTCAGCAAAGCTTACATCCACGGAAGCATTGACACACAAGTTTCACTAAGGAAATCAAAATGTACACAATACACTTCTCTAATGATCACTCTCTCTCTAAAAATATGCCCAGATGATATATATAGAGTTTCCTTGGAGGCTTCCCCCCGTTTGTCGAACCATCCAATGTTCAAAATTTTAAAATTCAGAAAAAATGCTGCAGCTCAGGCACCTCTCGTCGACGAACACAAGGCTTCGTTGATGAGACCAAGAAGATCATTCATTGACGAATGCAGGGCTCTCGTCGACAAAGCCAGAAGTCTGAAATTTCCTGCTTTCGATAATTATTTGTCGACGAGCTTCAGAACCTTCGTCGACGAGCTTCAGAATCTTCGTTGACGAACCTCTATTGTTCCCTCGTCGATAAGCATAAGCCTTTCATCGACGAGTCCTATTGTGCTGCCCCCTTCATGTTTTTCCTCCTTCCTTCTTTGCTTATCAAAACAGAAGTATAAGAGACACAAATAACAATCTCAACCTTGACGATTATGCGCCCCTTAGGAGAATCTCAAAAATATGAACTGTTTCACTTTGAACTTAAAAACACTTGGTTGGGTATGTCTCACTTCTATCACTTGGAGACATGGAGTAAGTCCAAGAAAAGCTTGAACTTCTCCAAAGTAGCTAATTTCGTCAGAATTTTTGCTGCATTTTCAGACTTGTGAACTTTTGCCAACGCAAGTTCACCCGAAGCAATCAATTCCTGAACCCTGCGGAACCTCGCATCAATGTGCTTGGTCCTAACATGGTATACCTGATTCTTCGCCAAGTAAATGACACTTTGACTATCACAATGCCGCACCACACCATCTTACTGTAACCCCAGCTCTTTGACTAACTAGTAAGTCATAAGGTTTCCTTTGCAACTTCAGCAACTGCCATATATTCCGCCTCAGTCGTGGATAATGCAACCAGAGACTGTACCATGGATCTCCAACATATCGGTCCTCCTATAAGGTTAAACACATATCCCATTGTAGAACTTCAGTCATCCATATCTCCGGTATAATCTGCATCAACAAACCCTATAACTGAAGGACAACCCCGTTGCTTGCTGAACATGATGCTATATCCTGATGTACACCGCAAGTATCAAAGTATCTATTTGATAGCTTCCTAATGTTGCCTTGCTGGATTAGAGAGGAACTTGCTCACCACACTTACAGTATGTGCCAAATCTGGCCTCGTACATACCATGGCATACATTAAACTCCCCACAACACTAGCATAGGGGACCTTTGACATGTCCTGGATTTCTTCATCCAAACTTGGGAAATCTACAATAGACAACTTAAAATGATTCGCTAGAGGTGTACAAACCGGTCTTGCATCAGCCATGCTAAACCTCTCACACCTTCTACACATAACCGCCCTAAGATTGCCATAATCTCCCTACAATTCTGTCTCGGTGAATCTCCATCCCAAGTATTTTCTTGACTGAACCAAAATCCTTAATGTCAAATTCCTTATGCAACAGGTCCTTTAACTGATTCACCTCAGTTAAATCTCTTGCAGCCATCAACATGTCATCGACGTACAATAACAAGAAAATAAGTGAGTCATCATCAAGTTTATTCACATATACGCAGCAGTCATACTCACACCATTTGTAGCCAATCTTCATCATATAGGAATCAAACCGTTCATACCATTGCCTTAGAGACAATCAAACCGTTTATACCATTGCCTTAGAGACTATTTTAGTCCATAAAGAGATTTCTTCAACCTGTAAACAAAATTTTCTTTTTCTGGTTCAATGAATCCCTCCAGCTATACCATGTAGATTTGTTTCTCCAAGTCACCATGAAGAAATGCTGTCTACACATCCATTTGTTCCAAATGAAGATCGTAATAAGCTACCAACCCTAACACAATTCTGATAAAAGTATGTCGGACCACTGGAGAAAATATCTCATCATAATCTATCCCCTTCTTATGTGAGTATCCTTTTGCGACCAACCGTGCCTTGAACTTCTCACCTTCCTTTTCTGATTTTGTCTCCTTCTTCCTGTACACCCATTTGCATCCAATCGATCTCTTCCCATCTGGAAGCTCCACCAATTCCCAAGTTTTATTCTTATGTAGTGATTCCATTTCATTAATCATTGCTCCCGTCCACTTATCTTTCTCCTGGCCATGGATTGCCTCTTGAAAAGAAGTTGGATCGTTGCACAAGTAAGGAAAGCATAAGATGCTAACTCATCAAAACCATACCTTGGTGGAGGCTGAATAGTGCATCTGGATCTTCTTAACGGAATATTGTCAACTTGCTGGCTTTCCAAGCTAGAGCTCCCTGCAACCATGAGACCATGATAATTTCCGTTGCCCTGACCTTCCAACTCCACTTGCACGATATGTTCATCACTGCCCCAACTTTCTAGCTCCTATTTCTGTTCATCAAACTCTTAAGTGTGCTTCACCACAGCCTTCTCATCAAAGACTACATCTCTACTGATCTTCACCTTGTTTGCCACTAGGTCCCACAACTTATACCCCTTCAAACCCTCTGGATATCTCAAGAAGATGCAATGACAAGACTTCGGGTCAAGCTTAGACCTCTCCTCACTAGACACGTGGACATAGCTTGAACACTCGAATACCTTCAATTCAGAGTAGTCTACTGCATTTTCCGTCCAAACCTCTTCTGCCACTTTACCCGCTAGTGATGCCCTTGGTGATCGGTTAACCAGAAAACAAGTCATTCTAACTGCCTTGGCCCAGAAGTTCTTCGGTAGACCTACATTCAATCTGAGACACTGAGCCTAATTAGCAAGAGTCTGGTTCATCTGTTCTGCCACACCATTTTGCTGAGGTGTTTGGAAAACTGTAAAATGTCTCTTGATGCCCTGTTTTGCACAAAACTCCATAAACCGAGAATCAGCGTACTCAGTCCCATTATACGACCTTAAGTATTTGATTCTCCTCCCTGTCAGGTTTTTCACTTTAGCCTTCCAAATCTTAAACTTGGCAAATGTACTGGATTTTTGACGCATGAAGTAAACTCAAACCTTCTGTGAGTAATCATCAATGAAACTCACAAAGTACATATGTCCACCCTTTGATGCAACTCTTACTGGGCCCCAAACATTTGAATGTACATAGTTAAGAATTCCTTTCATCTTGTGAGTAGCTGAACTGAATTTTGCTCCGTTATGTTTTCCAAGAACACAAAATCTATAGAATTCTAACTGACATGATTTTTAACCTTTCAACAATTTTCTCTTGTGTAGTTCTTTTATGTCATGTTCTTTTATATGTCCAAGGTGAATATGCCACAAGACGGTTTCATATGATTCAGCATCCACGGTTGCAACTCTACCTACAATGGTAGTTCCTAACAAGGTGTAAATATTCCCCATCTAGTTTCTTCCCTTTCATCATAGTTAGATTACCTTTCCATATCGTCAAGACTCAACCTTTGGACTTGTAATTGTAACTATTACAATCCAAAGTGCCAAGAGATATTAAACTCTTTCTCAACTCAGGTATATGTCTTACATTACACAATGTTCTTATAGCACCATCAAACATTTTTTTCTTTACATTTCCTATGCCAATAATATTATAAGAAGCATCATTACCCATAAGAACTGTTCCAAAATTTACTAACCTTTAAGTGCTGAACCACTCCTTGTTTGGAGTTATGTGATAAGAACATGCCGAGGCAAGTATCCAAGAGTCGGTTACATTATCCGACTCCGCTGAAACTGATAGAACATCACCATACGATGAATCCTCTTCTTGAACACATTTACAGATTTAGAAATTCCCTCTTACTTATTAGCATTTCCTTTCTTCCAATCGGGACACTCCCGTTTCACATGCCCTTTTTTACCGCATTTATAACACCGGATTTCCTTCTTCTTCTTGGATTGATTCTGGGATTTCTGATTAGACCCATTTTTAAACTTTCCTTTGCCTCGATAATTACAACCCTTTACCACAAGTCCTTCTCCTTCATCATATATTTTCAATCTTTGATGAAATTTAACAAAACACATGTTACCTCTTCCAAATCAAGTGTTTCTTTTCCCCACGTAAGAGTGGTCACAAGATTTTCATAGGTATGAGTTGAGGGCAAAGAATTTAATAGCATCAAAATCTTATCATTCTCATCAAACTTCACATAAACTCTCATAAGATCACTTATGATTTGATTAAACGCATTGATGTGTTAATCTAGACTAGATCCTTCTACCATCTTAAGCCAATATAAACACTACTTAAGAAAAAAGTTTGTTACTGAGGGATTTAGACACGTATCGACTCTATAACTTTCACCAGATAGCCGCTGGAGAATCCTCCTCCATCACCCGATAGAGAACTTCGTTAGCCAAACACAAGCATATTGTCGACACTGCCTTTGCTTTCAAATCTAACCATGTTGTCTCATCCATTCCTTCCGGTTGAGTATCAAGAAGAGCCTTAGCCATTCCTTGTTGCACAAGACTATCTTTCACTCTCCTCTACCATAAACCGAAGTTTCCGGTTCCATTGAATTTGACAATGTCAAATCTTGTAGGAGATGATCCCGATGCCATAACAGCAATCGCTCTGATACCAATTTATTGTGATATGGATTGTATAATGAAGATGCACAATGGAATAAACAACAACAAGTGAATGTAAATAACACACACAACTAGAATAAGATCAACACGAAGATTTACGTGGTTTGGCAAAGCCTACATACACGAAAGCAATGACACACAAATTTCACTAATGAAATCAAAATGTACACAATACACTTCTCTAATGATCACTCACTCTCTCTCTCTCAAAATATGCCCAGATGACATATATAGAGTTTCCTCAGAGGTTTCCCCCCGTTTGCCTAACCACCCAACGTTCAAAATTTCAAAATTCAGAAAAAATGTCGCAGCCCAGGCGCCTCTTGTAAATGAACACATGACTTTGTCGACGAGACTAAGAAGACCCTTCATTGACGAATACAGGGCTCTCATCGACGAAGCCAAAAGTTTGAAATTTATTTCTTTCGGTAATTATTCATTGATGAGCTTCAAAACCTTCATCGACGAACCTCTGCTATTCCCTCGTTGACGAGCATAGGCCCTTCGTCAACGAGTCTTGCTGTGCTGCCTCCTTCATGTTTTTTCCTCCTTCCTTCTTTGCTTATCAAAATAGAAGTATAAGAGCCACAAATAACATATATTTATATATATATATATATATATATATATATATATCATGTTTAACGTGTTTCAGCATTTCTCAATAAAACATATCTTCATTTCATAATCATTTTCTCATAAACATATCAATGTTTCACATATCAGTATTTCTCAAAAAATACTCATTAATATATTTATCACTTTTCATCACCTTTTTATTAGCTTTACAGTGATCCCAAGAGGGGGGGTGAATTAGTATTTTTAAAATTTAAGCACTAGATCAATCACCTAACACTAGTATATTCACAACCCTAGGGTCAATTTAGTGCAAGAATGTAAATATATACAAGAAAGTAAATAAACCAACTTAATCAAACACACATGCACCGGAAAGCAGTAAAGTAAATTCGACACACAAAAATGTTATCGAGGTTCGGCCAATTGCCTACGTCCCGGCCTTGGCTAACAAGCACAAGGATTACCACTATAACTTGCTCACTTAAATGGGTGGAGTAGCACCTATACAAACTAGGTCAATTAGCACGGGGCTGACCTCAACTTTTACAACAATCCTTACTGGGCTGGATTACCACCGCCTCAGGCCACGCCTGGAAATGCTCAAATTTTATAATCAAATGGTACAGATTAAAGTGCTTCCAAGTAAAGCAAATATGTACCCAAATGCGTTCAATCACATACACCACAAATGATTTAATACGTAAGCTCAGTGTGGTTTAAATAGTTCAACTATCAAATGTATTTTCTATTAGTGTAGTGAGTACGTGAGAGTGTCAACAATAATCTGTGTATCTCAAAATATTCAATCAAACGTGTTCACACAAGATGTTAAGTGAGTCTCAAGTGTGTCAATCAGTACGATGTCTCAATCACGAATATAGTGTATATGCTTGGTTTGCAAAAGATATGCAATATTTGTATTCAGCAAATGATGTGTACTTGAATAAATATTGCAACAAAGATTAATATCACAAACACAAATATCTTTTCATAAATATATAAATGTAAATCCCACAAGATATTTGAGTAAGTTTGAAAACGATTTTGTAACCCGAAAACAAATACAAGCTTCCTAAGATATTGCAATATGAGTGCAACACTCGGAAGCTTAGATAAGTCTTCCTAAGATAGGCTTATGAGCAAAGCCCCCTAAGAACACTTAGGTTTGGCTCTCATGAAAATCGTTTCAATCAAACAAACAAGAAGAGCAAACCTTTCAATACAATCACTCAATCAACTTACAAAGACTTTTGGCAATAAGAGAAGCTAAGTATAAGTGGTTTGAGAGAGAGTAGGAATAGTAGTGAGAGTTTTGCTTTAGAGAAAATTTTTGGATTTTGTATGCTAATCTTGTTGCTAATTTTCCCAAATGAAGGGGTATTTATAGACACCCTATGAAATATAACCGTTGGGGACATAGCCGGGATTATTAGAAAAATTTAATGATGTATTAGCCATTTTAACCCTGTTTTAAAATTATTAACCACGGTAAAAATTTACAGCAACCTGAGAGGCCTGGTCGACTAGAACCATTTTGGTCGACCGAAATTCATATGACTCGGTCGACTGGGACAAAGTCAATTTTGTTGACCTAGACTGGATTCGGTCGACAAGGTCAAAGTGTGCATTTTGGTCCTATTTTGATTCACAAACACTCTATTCAATGTGCCTAACATATATGAGTGCAAGGGTGAGTGTCCTAATGTCTCTTTAGGTCCAATTTGAAGATACCGAAAGAATTCGATGTCGGTCGACCAACCTTAAGGTCATTCTAAGGTCATTTTCATTTTGAGCTTACACATTACATCATGCATGTGATGTGTGTGATTATTACATACAAAAAACTCTAATTACTATCATAAACCCTTTACATGAATGAATTATATTACAATATAAGAAATTGGGTCTTCAATAGAAATTTGGTCTTTAAGCTTCACTCTCTCCATGTGCATTATGATCTAACAATTTAAGTTTCTGCACAAAGTCTCAAACATTCATTAGAAACAATGAGTATTTGTCATAATCAAAACCGGGTGTGACTTATAAGGTCAACACTTTTGTATTTCGAAAACCAGAACACCACAATTCAATATAAATCATATGCCACACAACTTTATTTGATATTCATATCATAGCAAAATATCATATACTCATTTTTATGTATTAACTAGATCAGTAGTTCTCAAAATAACTGTAATAATTTATTACTCTTACTTGGTTTCCTGAACTAGGCCTGTAGGGATTTCGAAATTATACCCGCGACGCTCACCCAAGCTCTGAATTCCAAAAACCCTACTTACTCAGTTCAACCCAAAATGCCCACTATTTTAACATTTCCAAAACTATAATAATTAAATAACAATTAATCCCTAAATAACCCCTTTATCCTAATTTTGGGGCTATGCCTACGACGACCCTACGAGAAATCTGCTCTGCCAGACTTTTAGAGAATCATCCCTAGATTCTTGTGGTGGTGTTCAATCGTCAATTCAGCTTAAGATTTAAGAAAAATTGAGGTAAGAGTGAGAATTTACCTTACCCCAGGGGACATGCCTACGTTGCTCCTACGTCAAATTCGCTCTGATAGAAATGTCGGTGGTGGAGAATGGAGTCCAGTGGAATTTTTTTATTTTCGATCGGCGCCCATTAGGCCAATAAAATCAAGGAGAGAGAGATGAGAGTAGCGAGGAGAGAGGGCGAGCATCAGGGGTGGAAGACGTTCTGCAGGAATTCTCTAATTCCTTCCTGAAGCCAGAGCTTCAAGAAGGTTAATATATATTTATATAATAATCTTATATTATTATATTATATAATATTATATTTATATATAATTATATTATATTATTAAATTAATAATAATTTTTAATTAATTAATTACTTAATTAATATTTATTTATTTATTTATTTGAAATCACTCCACTAATCTTATATAACCATTTTTTTAGGGTTATTACATTTTTTGTTATGAAGGCTATATCATTTACATCCATCACTTCTTCATTTTCATCACTAGAGGCTTTAAATGCAATGGATTCCTTGTTTTCAGATTTTTCACTTCTTTCGTTTATTGTCATCTCATAAATGAGGAGAGAACCTATTAATTCATCTAGGGAGGTGCTTTTCAAATTTCTTCCTTCAGTTATTGCAGTGGCCTTGGGTTCCCAAATCGGTGGAAGTCTTTTAAGAATTTTTTGGATCATTTCATAAGTTGAGTACCTAAGGCATTGAGGGAGTTTATTATATGGGTGAACCTATTGTACATCCTAATGATGGTTTCATCTGGGTTCATCCTAAAGGCCTCATACTCGTTTGTGAGCATGTCAATTCTATTATCTCTAACATCAACCGTTCCTTCATAGGTTACCTCTAGTTATCCCATATTTCTTTAGCCGATTTACACGCCATGACCCTATTGAATTCATTTACATCAAGAGCACAATATAGAGCATTCATAACACTTGAATTTACTTGCAACATCTTATGGTCATTGTCAGTCATTTTTTTTCCTCCTTAGGTATTTCTTTGTTATCTATGTTTTTGGTAGGGACAAGGTCACCATGTGTGACAACATTCCAAGCTTTCCAATCCATGGTTTGCAGGTATATCATCATTCGTTGTTTCGAAAATGTATAGTTGACACCGCAAGAGAGGGGTGGTCTATAAGAGGATTGACCCTCGATAAAAGGAGATACACCTAGGTGTGCCATTTAAAATTTTTATGTAACTTCTAGATTAAGATTTGCTACAAACTCTCTCTAATACCAATTGAAAAGGAAGGTGTGCTCACAAGAGAAGGGTGAATTGGGATTTCAAATTTTTCTTTAGAAACTTCTTTAGTTAATTATTTCTCAACCCTTTTTAGTTTCAGCAAGCACACATATAAGATTTGAATTTAAATCACAAGTCCAACTGTGAATTAATTTAGTTATAATTCTTTATGAATGAGAATACCAAATTAAATACTTTGTAGGTTTCTCAAGACTTCTTCCAGTAGCTTAGATCAACACCCAATAAACTAATTTAATCAATCAAGATAATATATCAATTCCAGCAAAACATCCATGATATAGCTTTTGAATATGTCAATCCACTCAACAAGATGAGCTTGATTTCTCAAAATAAAACACAGTAGAAAATTCAACCAAGCTTCCAAAACTCAAATATTGAAGTTCAATATGTAACATGAATTATGCAACCAATCAATATATTAATGAGCTTTGGTATTGATAAATCAACGTACTCCCTTATGGTTTCCACTATAATATTAATCAATCAACATACTCCCTTACGGTTTCCGCAATTCCCAAAATCATATTAATTTTCAGCTATTAAATAATCAATCCACGCAGTTTATATATGTGTAGAAAATTAAATTCACCACCACGCAGTGTGTATATATATGCAGAAAATTAAAGAGAGTAGAGAAGAGAGAGCGACACCAATATTTTACGAGGTTCGGTTATCCCCGCCGACGTCCTCGCCTTAGCCAACACACCTAAGGATTCCACTATACCACTCCTTTACGGGCAGAGAAAACCTTTTACAACACTCCTTCAATATGATAGATCCCTCCTCGCCAAGCGATACCCCACGCTCGGTACAACGATTCAACAATCCTGAATCAAAAAAAAAAAAAAAAAAAAAAAAAAACAAGAGAATTTGGTGTACAAAGACACTCTTAACAGGAGCTAATTAGTACAAGTGATTAGCACAATATACTTCAATCAAATAACAATATAGAAAGATGAAGTTCAAGATAAATATCACCGGAGGTTGATCTTAGATTTGAAATCTCAGTATACTGATCGTAAGCTTTTGTACTTCAGCAAGAACTTTCAGCAGTGCGTATTCAATGAGAGAGTTTTTTGAAAGTATGAGAATTAGATTGCTTTGTTGCTTGTTGGTGTTTAATCCTTGGGTTTAACTTGTATTTATAGAGTTAAAAAGTATTTTTCGTGTTGCCCAAGTTGCATGGAGTATTCCCCAAGTTTTCACAAAATTTGGTGGCTAAGAAATCACTTTTAGAAAGTTTCTTAACTGTTAAAATTTGAATTTTACAAAGGTTAGTCACCTGTCAAAAAGTTTTAGTATAGGGTCAGGCACTTGGACTCATAGGGGTCAGTCGCATGGACAGGTTTTGCTGTTGTTTAGTCGCCTGAACAGATATAGTCAGCCGCTTGACAGTTTCGACCACCCTTCCGTATTTTGGTCATAACTTTTTCTATACAACTTAAAATTAAAATTTAATGGTATCAACAGAAAGCTAAGAGAAAATCCCAAAACTTTCATGTTGAATACTTTTTAAGGTAAGGAGTATTAGATAGAGAAAAATTCTCATCGATGCGGATATAGAAAAAAGAATAGAATTTGGAAAATCATGTTTTGGTGTTTTTCATTCTAAAAATAATTTTAACTTTTTTGAAATAACTTTTGACCTTATAAAAATATTTTCCAAGTATTTTAAAAGGTATTTAGGTCCAATAAATTAACCTAAGAGTTTCATGAATCCATATTAAAATTTTTTAAAGTACTTACATAAAGACTTCTTATGACTTTGACATTCTAAGCACTTAAGTCTTCATGCTTGTCTTTCTTTGACTCCATCTTGTTTTCAAGTTTCAATATACTTTAAGCTTCATCAGATTTTTTTATCTTTGAATCTAAGCTTTTCTTTCTTCAATTGTCTTTTGTTTCACCATGGGCCAAGCATAATCTTCATGTGAGCTTCTTTACAAACACTTGATCCTTTAGAGATTTGATCTGTTATAAAAATGTTTGAGCTTGATCTCTTTTTATGAAAATTTTTTAGCCCTGAAACATATCTTAGCAAAACATGTTAAGATCCTTTGCTTTATTATCATCAAAAATAAGAATCGTAAGCCTTGTTAAGCCAACACATAGTCTTACAATAGGGAAATCAAAAGACCATAGACAGGCTTCAGGTCTAGGCCTAGGCCATAGATTGACTTTAGGTCCCCAATATTCTTCATGAAAAATCCCCTATATCTAAAAAGTTAGACCTATATGAATAAGGGTGACTTCTAAATAAAAATCAGGACCTAACTTGCATTTTGAAAGGGCTTCGAGCGATTGACCTTAGGGCGTTATAAATGCCTTGGTTGACCGAACAGGTCATAATTCAACACGTTGACTAAGGCTCGGGCGACCGAACCATATTTGAACTAATTGTCTACAGTTGACCGAACCTTGAAGTTGATTTTTCCTACCTGTCCTGATCGACTAAACCATCAATTCAAAATACCTTCAGTCGACCGAACTCTTCGGTCGATCAAAATCTTCGGTCGATCAAACTCACCCTCTCAGCAAACCGACCTTAAGACCAGGTGCACGAACCTATGAAGGTTTGGGAAATTGCCTTGGGCTCAGCCAACCAGTCTTGTTCTCAGTCACTCGAACCCAATATCAGCCTTGTGTCTGTTCGGGCGACTAGCCCTATGAAATGAGCCACCGAACCCCTCGGGTTCATTAAAATTAACCGCTGTAATTTGGGTTAAAAATTTAATTAATCTTTTCTAAAATTCCCAATATGTCCCCAATAGTTATATTTTAAGGGAATACTATAAATACCCCCTCATTTGTTCAAATTAGGAACTTAATTAGCCATTTTGATTAGTAAAAATCCTTTGAAATTATTTGTGTTATTTTTTCATACTATCTTTTATACAAGCCTATATTCATACTCTTACTGACTCTTTCTTACAAAATCATTTTAGTGAAGAGTGCTTCAAGTTCATCTTTCTCATTTACAATGACATTGCAATCTGTAGATTGATTGAACTTTTATTTTTTAAGGGTTTATATATTGAGTTTAAAAGCTTTCACTCTTGTTGCATATTCATATTTGATATTGATTTTTGGAAAGTAAGTCTGAGTTTTCCCTTGTGATTTAATTCATAAATTTATTTTGGAAAGACTCTCTTGGGCTTATGAATCTTTGCATCCTTGTTGCAAGATTCAAGAGCTTGTATTGTGTTTAGAAAAATATTTTGGCAAGCTAAAATTCGAATATCTCTTATACTTGATACTTGATAATTATTTTTGAGATATTTGCTTGTGTTCTTAAGATCTTTGAGACTACATTTTGTGATTGATATATATATATATATTTGGGTTCAAAGATCCTTACACAACACTCTCACATATTGATTGCTAAATTTGCACAATCTTGAGAGTTGTCATATAAACTTCATTGAGCTTATAACTCTTATCATATTGAAGTGCAATTGATTGTATTTGTACATATTTACTTATTGGAGAAACACATATATTATACACATCATTTGATTATCTATTGTATTCTCGACGTGTGGTCGGAAGAGGGAGAGTAGCCCTGTAAATAGTCTCGAATTGCTCAAACTCGACTAGAAGAGCACCAGATTGGTTTAGACCTGGATAGGAGAACTAGGTGCACCATCCTGTAAGGTGCTTTATCGGTATTGCTCCACTCATAAGTGAGCAACTAGTAGAATCCTCTTACTTGTGAACTTGAGGCGGGGACGTAGGCAGTATTGGTCGAACCCCGATATCATATTGTGTATCCTTTTTTTTTCCCTGCACTATTTAATTTATACAGTTAAATCTTTATTATATTTGTTGTGTATGATTTATTGATATTGGCTTGTTTAAGTTGTTCTGAATAATTAGGAAATATTGAGACTGTTATATATATACATACATATATATATATATATATATGTATGTATGTATGTATGTATGTATGTATGTATGTATGCTCAGTTTATTGTTATTGGGTAATTGGTATTTGCATAGACAGACTTTAGGTTGTGTTATATTGCTGCTGGACATTCAACTTAGGAGAAAATTTTTTAATGCCCAATTCACCCCCCTCTTGGGAATACACCTATTCCAACAGAAATGATGCTTGAATGGGAGTCGGAGAATTCAAGCTTGAACTTTGAATATTGAAGAATAGGGATTGAAGTTTTGGAAGTTTTGAACATTTAGTTTATTTTTTTATTGAACATTTTTAATGTTTGTTTTTGGTTTGTAGTTTGGGATGTTTCATATTTCCTTGTAAAAGATAGAACAAGAATGTTGGAAACTCCCCTATCCTTGTAAGGACAGATGATGTATATTTATATTAGTACAATGATTTACAGGAAACTATAAACAAAGAAATGAGATATACATGGAAAAAAAATTAATTTTATAGCCATTGGGGACTCCTGGAATCAAGGTACAGTTACATTTGATTTGCCATGATCTATTGCAGTATTTATGTCCGTAATTTGGGACTCCTAGAATAAAGGTGTAGTTACACTTGATTTGTCATGATCTGCTGCAGTATTTATGTCCGTAATTGGGGACTCCTAAAATTAAAGTGTAGCTACACTTGATTTGCCATGATCTGCTGGAGTATTTATTTTCATAATACCTTATTTATTTCAAAAGTTTAATTTTTTCATTATTTTGAAATTTGCTTATCTTGGATGTCATATTCCAACTATTTTGAAGGGTTTCGTAAATTTTTCCTAATTATTTTGGGCAACCAGGGATAGGGACGAAACTAAAGCAAACTTTTTCTAACTATTTACAACTTTTGTTGCTACAATTATTTATTAAAGTGCTCAAGAAATTGTGATTTAAGTTGCAATTTATCGTAAATTTCCTCATATGTTGGATGACATTGTGGTCTCTTTAATATTTAAATTAAAAAAGTGTAGGCACTGGCTTTAGTGTTGAAAACCTTGACATTCATACATAAAAAAATATGCTTTAGTGTTGGATGACACTCTTTTGTTCTCAATGATTCTACAATTTCGATTTGGTTTCTTGTTCTCCCCAAAACCAAACCAAACTAAATCACTTTCACCCCTAATGACAACCACATATATAGTTCTTCGTTCAAGTTTTGAACAACTATTTCTCAAACTAGCTAATCAAGGAAGGAAACAAACAAATTACACCATTAACTTATAACTTTGCAATATTAGACACCCATAAGTGCATCATTGTCTACTATTTACAATGAACTTGTTTGCAATATTATTATTTATTATTGATAAAGAAGTCATTTATAAGTGACAAGTATAAATATCTATTGGCCAGTATTTAACCAAAAAAATAAAAAAATAAGAGCATAAATTAGCTTTAATGAAGGTCTTGGAGCCACAATACTTGACATGTTAAACAATTCTAAAAAGGAAAAAAGATAAATCATTTGAGTTGAAGGACTCAAATCTTTAGAAGTACTGGGACACTTTATTTTTAACACTGTAATGTGGATGTTTATTCAATGAATGCCAGTATTTTCATTTTCTTTTAATGTGTCATTTTAAAATTAACAACCATTTCCTCAAAATATCAAAGAAAAAACTTATGTCCACTTTAAGAATTTATAAATGTCGCTTTACAAATTCATAACGTACATAAGTTGTTCAAAGATTACATGTAAGATAGAAGATAAAAGTTGACTTTTATCTATTCAAAATATCCCCAATGTTTAGTCTTTAATCAACAACCGCACATCACCATTATCATCAACAACATTGTAATAGACAATTTGACTCTCCGTCTTTGGGGGCAAACTTAACTCAATATATAGATTGAAAATACTGCATAAAATGTAGTAATCCCCAAAACATTAAATATCATTAGTACAATCATTGTGTGTTTTCACTTTTCTTGTAACCTCATCGTCATATATTCTTTTCAATAGCATTTTTTTTAAATATATGGTTGAATTGTGAATATAAAAAGCTAGATGAAGAGCAGAGAGCAAACATGAATTCTTAAATACTTAATTAATTTCCGAATTTGGATTATGGTGCTCCAACATCAGCATGAACATGTAAATGTCACATGGTTCACACAATATATTGAAATTAAATTAGTCAAAAAACAAACCATTGCAAACTCTTGTAGCACTAGTCATTTCCTCACTTTACCTTTCTCTCCCTTGACCTTTATGATATAAATATTGTCTCTCTCTCTCTCTCTCTCTCTCTCTCACACACACACACACACACAGAATACCCATATCTCACACAATGCTTTTTATTAATCTTCATTTTTGAACTTAGAAAACTTGAAATTTGCTAGAATGGGAAGAGTGAGATCTCAAAAGAAAATAAATATATGTTCATATTTGGAGATGCATGTGCACAACTTCTCCTAATATTATTTGTTAACTAATTTGGCATACGTGTTTTAACAACCCAAAAAAAAAAATCCCTAGAAGTTGGGCAAGAACTAAAAGCAATGGATTCTAAAAACTAAAAGCAAGTTAAAAAGCAAACTTACTTGGAATGTTGTATCAAATTAAGTCTCAAAGTGGATGCTAATTCCCAAATGTGGAAAAACATTTACAAATCTATAATAAATGGTATTCTGTAAACAACTAAAGGAAATGAATTAACAACTGAAAGTAAGCCAGGAAATAGACTAACTTGGAATGTTGCGATGGTGTATCACAATTAGCTTAAAGTAAATGCCAATTCTGAAAATGTGGAAAAAATATATAAAAATTTGAGAAAGAAGCATACTTTGACATTAGAGTCTGCACTGCATATAAGAGCTTTGAAATAGTTAGGACCACTTCTTAAAGTAGCATGATCATTAATGGTTGATTTCCATATTTGATTGGCACTTCTTGAACTATACTCATCAAATTGCAGTTTTAAGCAAATACACTTAAGATCAAGACCTAAAATGCTACACATACCTATGATTTTGAATTTGAATTTGGAATCATTATTTCTGAACACAATTCAAAGAAATAAGTTCTATTTTGCACTTAAAAGGATAAATATACTATATAAGTATACACATAAGCATGCAAACACACACAAAAACTAAGTGGTGAAAGAGTTAGTGGTCCAAAATCGAAGTCGTGTCAAGCAAAAAGTGGGGATGGGGCAACAAGATCTAAAGTGACGACAAAAAATCGAGACAAATCAAGCAAATATTGTTTGGGTCAAGTCCTTTGTTATATAACAATAAATCATAACTCACATAATAGGTGCAATGGCACTAGGTTTTTGAACTTTGGGTCTTTTAAAAGACTAATAGTTAGTGGGTTGTTAATGTTGGACAACATTAGAACCACATATGCAAATGACAATATGTACATTAGCTTCAGTCATATATGCCAATTGAATTATTATAGGTAATAATTCAGTTACTATACTTCAATCATTGGCTTTACCAAATAATTTGGTCATGACTTCACAAATCAACTATAAGAAGTTGAATGATTAAGGAAATGGAAACACGATAATAAAGTAGTGGGAAAAAAAAAGATAGTTAATTTTTTTTTTGTAAAAAGGGTAATTAAAATACAGTGAAGTAAATGTTAAATTAGAGCTAGACATAGTTTAACAAAAAAAAAAGGGATCCGCTCATTTGTTGTTTTAAGAATAATAGTTCGTATACTAGATTGAAGTTTTATGAGCTACAAATTGCAACACTAAAAAATAAAATAAAATTGGAACCAAATTCAATAAACTTTAATTCTAGATCGAAAAGGAAACTCAACTTCTAATTTTACAAGCATCATAATTGTGTGATGTTCTAGAATTTTTTCGAGCTTATGGTTAAATCCATAATTTTGGTGGAAGATTACATTACTTGGGCTTTTCCAACCACTATTAATATGTAAGATTTTCTATTACAATTAATTAATAATTTATCATTAAGTTTCAACGAATGAGAGGCTTTTTAGTAAGAAGAACATATTTCATTCAAAGAAGCTCACATTTCTTTACTAAAGGACGGCTATCTACTCAATGACTTTATGTGATGCAAATGAGGATCCCTTGAATAAGGGATTTAGACATGAAATTCACATGTTTAGAGGTAATTTCAAATCCTTACGGTGAATTATCCTATTAGGAAAATGGTTTTGAAAAAAAATAAAATAAAGGCTAAATAATTTGGTAGGCGTGCAATTATTTTTTAAAATCATTCTATGGTTTGGTAAGGGTGACAACAATGCTAAAAGGTTATGTCAAAGTATAACAAAAAACATAGGTTTGACAAAGATGACATAATTTTAGCTATGTTGAGAATGTATGCATGTGCAATTACATTAAACTTTCTTGTTAACTGAGTTGCAACATATAAAACATTTTTTTAACTAAAGAATCGTCCAATCATAACACACATGATAGAAAAATATAAGAGATATGTTAAATAATCTGAATGTCATATAGAACTAATCATGACCTAATCACGCATGCATAGATGTTGTTGGTAACATCTATTGAAAGATACATCATTTTGAGGTTTGATAGCAAAAAATAAGCATGCTACAAAAACTAGTTCATTCCTTAATTGTGTTGGTGACCAATCAAGTGATTTCAACACAGGAGATATGATTCTGAAGACTTCAAACTTAAATTTGAATTTGATTTTGAATTTGAATTTACTTGTGGCTTATATATATAGACACATTTATATTCAAATTCAAATTCAATTTTAAGTTTGAAGTTTTCAGAATCATATCTTCTGATCTTCAACGGTGATTTCAGTTGAAATCACTTGATCTTCTACCGTGATTGAGTCTTATATACAATGGATAAATTTTTAATCGTGTTTCATTATATTATTTTATATAACTGAATTTCATGTATCAATAGTTCACAAGAAGAACATTGATGACAATTATTTCAATGACTTAATAATGTTTATGAGGAAAAAATGTTTTATATATATATATATATATATATATATATATATATATATATGTCCATAATATTTTTAACATGATGGCAAGACCTTTAGTAAAAAAGATAGACCAACTATTGACCTCCCTTCAAGAATCATTTTCGACTGATGGTGAAAATTTTTTCATTTGATTAAACAAATTTGATTACTTTTTTAAATATTTCTTTTCTATTGTTAAAATTGTTGTCTGCTCAAGAAAGTTAAGTTGATATATTTTTTAAGTGATTTAATTAGCAATTAAATATTGTTTGTATTCTATGTGTTTTAACGTAATGTTAAGTTCCATGCTAAAATGATATATTGTTAAAATTTGGTATTTTCCAAGTTTTCCGCTGAATGAGAAAGTTACGTTGATCTATTTTTTTGTTTTTTTGTGATTTAATAGATAATTAATTTCACTAAAAATATAAAAAAATTATCCTTAAATATTTGTTTGTCCTACATATGTTTAAAGGATACTATTTAACAAAATTATCTATTCCAGATATGCTTTTCGTATACACCATCACTAATAGTAAGATTGTATTCATGTTCAACCTCCGTGTTGTAATTATATATTATTGCAATTTTCATTGTTCTTAACATTTGTATTTATTTTGCAGCTTATTTTATATATATATATATATTCTTTTATATTGTCTCGCATTATATTAGCACTAAGTTTATATTAATTGGGAAAGAAAAACTTGTTAGAATACAATTAATTTTCATAATGTTAAAAAATATGTCATTTATTTATTTATTTATTGTGGCTTTTATCACAATTGTTGGATCGTCTCTACATCCAACGGTTGTGTGATGTCATATATATGTTTGTAAATCGTGGGAAAAAGAGTGTATTGGTTGTCATTTTGTGTAATGAGAGTTAGAGAGAGCTTTCTCTCTAAGAAGATTTTTTTTTTCACTAGTTTGACAGGTGAAAGGGTATACAGGGGATTTAGGATCGGGGAGAGTTTGATCAGATTTTGTACTGTTATCGTTTCATAATAAATTTTTCTCAAGGTGCACGTTTCGTAAACGTAGGCAATCTTACCGAACCATGTAAAATCTCTCGTCCACATTTATTCTGTGAATGTTTTTTGTGTTATTTATTTTATTGATTGGAAGATTAAAATCGCTACGTGTCAACCCATAATTTATAGGACTAATTTTAATAAGACTTCTCTTGATTATGACATTTATTTTTATAAACTTTTAATTATCTTCATTAACATTGACATTATCTATACTCTTTCTAATAGAAAGGGCTGTGAGGTGCACATGTAATATAAGGCCATAAGGAAACAAAAGCAATAAATAAAATATCTCTCTCAGCTGTAAATAAAAAAATAAAATAAAGAAAATGAAATTTTCGTGTTCGCCCTCTCCAAGGGTGTTTCGGGGATTTTAATTTTCCACAGATAGGAAAATAAAAAATGCAAAGAAGAAATTAAATTAAGTTAAAAAAAAAAACCCATAAACCACTTCAATTCCCTGTACCCTCTTTCTGGTCGGGCACTGGGTCGACGCCTTCCACCCCCGCTGCTCCCTCTCCGTCCCTCCGTCGCTGAACGGCCGTTGCGCAGACACTGGAAAACAGGAGCTTGGACAAATGTACGGAGGATCAGGGAAACTAGGGCGGGGAGGGGGAGGGGGAGGGGGAGGCGGCCGCGGCGGCCGGCGCTCGCTCTCGGCCTTCCCTCCTCCGCCGCCTCCGCCGGCCCACCGCGCCTCCGCCCCAGCCGGCCGCCTCTCCGTCGGCGGAGGAGCCGCCCCTCGCAACCGCACGTCCACTACCTCCATCTCCACGGCTTCTGTTGCCGCCGCCCCCGCCGTGGAGGAGAGCTTTAGCCTCGTCACCGGGAACCCTCTCGCTTTCGCTGCTATCATCCGCCTCGCACCCGACCTCGTCGACGAGATCAAGCGCGTCGAGTCCCAGGGTGGGACTCCCAGGATCAAGTTTGGTTCGAATGCCAATCCTGCTGGGAATGTAAGTTTCTTGCTTTAATTTTGAATTTTGATCGGGCGTGTTTTGGTTCTTCAAATTTGTTCTTTTTTTTTTGTGATTTATTGCTTTCGGAATTAAAATTTTGGCTGCAATTAAAAAAATGCTATTATTATTTTCTGTTGCAGTGTTGAATCGGCCATTCTTGTATCATTCTAGTGGTGGGTCGGTGATTCGGGTGAATTAGAACTACCCAAATGATAAATCATGCAATTCAAGACGTCTATAGTTATTGATAGTTACATATTTGTGTTGCCCTTGGATATTGACTGTCAATTGGGTTAACACCTTAAAGTTTTGTTTGGTTTGCAAAATGGAATGAGGTTGGAATGGAATGGAATGAAATTTTGAATGGGAAGTATGATCAAATTGAGCTATAAATTCAATACTATTCCGTCCAATTTCATTCCACTTCTATGTACCAAACTTGTGGCTAGTTAAGGAGGCTAATTTGGAATTTTGATTGGAGTTGTGGAAGAGGCCCCATGCAAATGCAATTTTTTTTGGGTTTGGAGAAAGTGTCATGCTAGGGTAGTTATACTATCAAGCAAGATGACGAGTATAAATCCCAGTGTTTGGGATCAGACACAGCTCTAAGAAAAGGAGCAGAATGTTTTCATATTGTCCCAACAAACTTTTCACTATTGCTTCTTGATTTCTTGGCTGAAGCTGCACTCGCAATTCAACAAGAAGCATCTTGAAATTATTGCAATGGGAGTGTGTTGTGACATAATATCAATATACATATAAAGTTTATAGAAATAGAATATTTAAGAGAAGAAAGAATATACAATGAGGAAGAGGAATCCCTTTGAAACAGACCTTAAAAAAAAAAAGAACAAAGAAAACAAGTAGTAGAAAAAGAAGGAAAAATAAGGCCAACAAAGGCATGCAATTGTGTTTGATATCAAAGAAAATGACACTGTGATGGGGGACTATCTACTTGTTGTACATCACACTGCTGAAACAACTTGTTGAGTAAAACAACGATGAAGGGAAGAAAACAATTGCATTGTAAATCATATCAATAGAAGTGTGATGTAAAATATATGAGCATATCTCTCTTGCCAAAGCACTTATAAAATTGCAAAAACTGCACACCTTGAAGTCCTTGTTTTCTTACACTTCCCAAAACATCTAAAATTGATGCGCAAAAAAACTTCTAATGAATTAGGACACACCCAACACTCTCCAAGAAAGCTCAGAAAGTAAGTTTGATAAACTCTAGGTCACAAAGTAATGAAGAAAACGACGAGCATGTTCCTCACTACTGACATGAAACATGACGCACTTACAAGGAGATGCAACTATATAAGCTCTCCTAATCTACTTGGTGTTAACTCTATTAAGGATGGCTATCCACACAAAAGGCTTAACCTTTGAAGAAAACTTATATTTTCACAAACTATTAACAAGAGGAAAAGAATGAGAAGAGTGATTTAAATGGAATAAAAGGATTTACACGAGAAAGCACCAGAATCATGCAAACATTAGACCCTAACATTCCCCACAATATGAATAGAGATAAGAATCCAACAATTTAAAATATGAAAAAATCTCCTCCACCTCCTTATCCTTCAGGTTTGCACAAAATTGAAAATCTATAGAAATAACACCACTATATTTTGAATGTCCAGTACTTGGACAAGTATATCAAATTGCAAATCAGAAGCTTCATTTGCAAGAGCTTTGTTGAGCTGGGAAGATAATTTGAATAGACTTTCTGTTATGGGAAATACTAAGCTGGAAATTGTAGCTAAAATGAATTGGGCAGCAGCAATCTATCACTCTTGGAAAACCACTAATCATCTGATTTTTGAAGGAACTCCAGTTTATCCAGTTCTAACTGCAAAGCAAGCTACTAATGATGTGATTTTAGCTTGTTCTGGGCTGAAGGATTTTAAATTCTTGCCTTAGTTTTTCTTTTAGTCTGCCAGTTGGTTATGTGTGTTTTCCTTTGTTTCTTCTGTTGGCTGTGTATGTTGTGACAGTTTTCTGTTTTCTGATTTGGACTGCCAGTCCCCAGCTATTTGGTTGATGTGCTTAATTCTTCCTGGAAAAAAAAAAAAAACACTGCTGTCAATAATTGAAAACGAAAAAAATAGGTGCCTTATGATGCAACACAAAAGAGAAGGAACAAGAACAGAAAAGTAAAGCTCTCCAAGCCGAAGATCCTTCTGAAATCAAACTTGACAACCATCTCCCACCCTGTATTTAGTATGAGGAGACACCTGCAACATGAATTTTTCACGGGTTTTCATGCAAAACTCTAGCTCCAATATTAGCGTCCTACCTGTTTGCTATATTTACTTTTAATAACCACAAGCCGAACCGAATTAATTTCCAAGGGGAAACACCATAAATGGGTAGCTACCAACGACCTTTCAACTCACAAGACGGTCCTTCCTCTTACCCGCCTTCGACCATTGAAAATCTCTCATAATCCTCCCCAACTTAGTTGTTGCCCTCACCAGAAGAATTGACAGAAGACACTCATAAATTAAAGTAATTTGAGCCCCAAAGAAAAAGAGCTCACCTCCTCCCATCAAGGCGTTTGGAAACCATAGACAATCACTGGGTCCAGAACCTCACAGAATGAGGATTACCACCAAATGGAACTCTTAGATAAGTCAGAGTCCTCTATACATTCTCTAATTATAGCAATTCAACTCCAAAATTCATAAATGAAGTGATAAAAGAAATGCATCTTGCATTGGTATTTGGAATCTGAATTGGTTAATGTTGGGAATGCCTTCTGTTTTAGTGTTTAAAGCTGCGAATGAGGTGAATATTTTAACTTTATTTGCAAGGGACTTTTAACTGCTTAGTTTGCTACTATGGGGGCCATTTATTTTTCTTATCCTCTCTAGTGAGTTCTGATTTTAGGACCCATGAAGAAAGACTCTTGTTTGTCATAAATTTTGAATGGCAATCAGTTTGAAAGCTTGAAAGATTTACGTCAAGTTTATTGATGCTGTTACTGTGTTACATGCACTGAAGAAAGCCCTTGATCTAGCTCGATACTTTTTGAATAATCTTTCCTTAGACAGTTCTGTTATCTTATAAGTAAAGAAGGGTCCTTAGAGTAGGGCCTTCCTTGTGCCATGACCTAGTTTTCCCTTATTCTTTCTTCATTTTAGTTATTTTATTTGCTTTCCTCTTTGCTTTCTCATTGTTTTCTTGGTAGCTCCACCTTAAACACTTGATGTCGGGCAGCATCATCGAATTACGGCCAACAGATAATTTGGGAGAGCTAGAAAAGAGGAGAGGGGAAGAAGAAGAAGAAAGAAGGATGAAGAGAAGGAAGGGGATACAAAGGGGGGAATTACATGTTCGCTTTCTATTCAAATTCATCAAGAACCTAACTCTTACATAGATTTCACACCCTATTTATAAAAAAAAATCTTATTACATGATATTACACATGAAATTACAAAAGAACCCCTAAAATACTGTAATATTACATACAGACACTCAAATACATATAATCATATACTAATTAAACTAAACACACGATAAACTATTGACTAAACTCAACTATTCCTTTATCTAATTCTTATGAATTAATTTCCAACAAGGGTCTCCCATTGGTTCTGCATCTTGTCCTACATTAACACCCCACCCCAGATCAACAAGAAAAAATAAGAAAAAAGAAAAAAGGGGAGAGTTCTCATGAGATATTAGAAGTACAAGAATATAGGCCTTACTTCATGCTTCCTATATTATTAGATTCATGGCAATTGGAGCTGCAATCAATTTCTCTTTGATCTTTTTGTTTTGGCTATTATTCTACATGTTCAAGCCTGTTAATTTTTTAGCATAATTTTAAGCAGCCCCCCGTTGCCATTTTGCATCAGGTCATTCAAGTTGATGGTAAGGACTTTAGATTTACGTGGTCGCGTGAATTTGGTGACCTCTGTGATATATATGAAGAACGTCAAAGTGGTGAAGATGGAAATGGTTTGCTTGTTGAATCTGGGTGTGCCTGGCGTAAGGTGAATGTGCAGCGTGTTTTAGATGAATCAACTAAGAAACATGTTAAAATGCGGTCAGAGGAAGCTGAACGGAAGCTAAAGTCACGGAAGTATGTTTTGGATTTATTTCAAACATGTTTTTTATTTTTGTATACTGAAATAAATGTATACTTCTTATTGTGGCCAAAGTAGACCTATGTTGCTCTTCTGCAGCTTGTTTTTGTCTTGATATTCCAATACCTATTGTTTTAGGGTCTTTCTCTGCATATTTTGGAGCCTCTCATAACCTTATTTTGGCCCAGCAACATTTTTTTTTTTTTGTTCATTAGCAACATGCCTTATTATGATCTAATGTAAAGGGGCACATGTTTGCAATGTATCTGTTTTGTATGGAATTTTTGTTAACCATACCTTAGTGGGTAAATTCAACTTTAGTGTTCTACTTTTTGCTTTTGCAAAAGAATTATATATGGTTTTTATCTTTGGTTACTATAGAAATAATCATGCTCAACTTCACTCTTTTTTCTAGTTTGATGTATCTTCTCTCTCTCTCTAATATAAAAAAAATGTTCAGTATGTTGTGTCCTTATGAATTTATATCGGCACCCTACAGATAAAAAATATGGACACAATATATATGAATAGTTTTATCATTCACTTCATGTCCGCGCACATTGCTTGTGATGCGCTTGTAGTATCAGGTACATGCAACTGAATATTTATTTACAGATACAAATGCTATCCATGTGAACTTGAAGCTGCATATAGGCTTATGCCATGATACTCACAAATCATTCACCTAGTTCAGCTCCTTCAGAAAGATTTTTCTGTTGAAACTTTGGATAATTAACAAAATCTGGAATTCTGGTTATGATATAATCTATTTTTGCTTAGTGATTATCCAGCGATCTAGTTAATTGTGTTGAAATTATGGCATACTTGTGTAACTTTTCAACCTTTCTTATTCAGTGGATTTTCTGACTATGTGTTGGTCACACTGGTTACTGTGATGTCTTTTAAACTATGTGGCATGTTTCTTACAGAGCCATTGTCTTAGAGCATGGGAACCCATCTATGAAGAGTCAAATGAAGGCAATGGCTGCTGTTGAGGGTATTTTTTGAATCTCATATTGAATTTCTTTCATGTTTTTATTTTCTTGCTTGCAATTATTGTCCCTGGTGATTTGCATACAGGAGATATCTCAAGTCATGTGATAATACTAGGGTATATTCAGTCTGTCACTCTTGACATTTTATTCCCTTCATTCATGTGGATTGTCCGATGTTTTTCTTTGTTTATAGTCAATCCATGGAGGATGGGTTTCAAACAAAAGAAAGAGGCTGCATTTAAAAAGCGAAAGATTGAACCACCACAAGGTAATTGGGACATGTTAGAAATTAGCAGTTTCTTTATCAAAACTGTTTTAATTTCTGATGTTTAACTTAGTACTTAGAATGCGACTCACTATTGATAAGATGCATAACTCAGAATTATTATTGTGGATTTATTTTCATGCATTTTTATTTTATTTTATTTTATTTTGGAAATGTATATAATATATATTTTAAAATTGTATTGATTGTAGTTGGACTCCCTCTTAAATCTGTCCATAAATCTGGACCATCTACAACAGCAAGTGCAAAGGGCAGGCCGTCTATTTCGCCTCTTCCATCTCCACCTGATCAATCTGGTGTGTTAGCATCTCCGTATGGAACTGGAAATCTTAGTAAGGGCCATGCAATTGTTGAAGATACAATGCCTGCTCAAGTGTTGAGTAAAGAGAATGCTGCAAGCTTGGATAAAGAAATTCCTAGCAAGGTTGCTAGTGTAGCAGCACGGGAAAAACTAGGACGCAAGGGAAATTTAGGAGCTACACCAATGGATTTGCAGAGTATGTTGATTTCTTTTCTCACAGAGAATCCCAAGGGAATGAGCCTTAAGGTAACAGCATCAATAATCTTGTATTACTGTGTAACTTGATTTTATGTGGGGGATTCTTTTTTTTGGCAATTTGGGTACTATGTTATCCAAAACATAGAACATAAAAAGAAAGAGGTAGAAGAAATGCAACAGTGGAAAACAAGGCAAAATTTTAGGCAGTGTGATGAAGAAAAATGCGAAGAAAGCTGTTAGTGAAGCTAACGTAGAGCTTTAACTTGCATTCTTGATACTAAAGATGGGGAAAAGGCATGTAAACTTAATAGGGCTCGATAAAGAATAAGCAGCTTTGGGCAATATCAAGTGTGTAACAAGGGATGATTATAGTGTTATCTAAGAAAGAAGATATAGCTAAAATTATTTTTACAAGCCGTTTGATGAAAACGCAGCAGATGGCTTTAACACAGGATTGGCAAATGAGGAAAATGCTAGATTGTTAAGTTCTGTGAAACTAGAGTACATGAAGTTAATATGCATTAAAAAATGAAGAATAAAATTTTTTTGGACCAGCTGGAATTCCTACTCAGAAAAGCTTAGGAGATAATGGGGGTACTATGGTTGACTAGTTTATTCAACAAGATTGTAGGGAGTAAATAACTGTTAGATGAGTGAAAGAAAAAGTACTTTAGTACCTATACAAATGAAGATAATCGAAATTAAACTTATGAGCCATACAATCAAACTTTAGAAAAGGGTAATCAAGTAATAATTGAAACAGGAATTTTAGAATATCAGTTTGGTTTTATGCCCAGGATCAACAACGGAGGTTCATGTATATATTGAAGAGAATATATGTATGATGGATGACAATTGCTTTAGGACTATAGCAGGAGAAACAAGGGAATTTGTACTTTGAATCATTTTTGTGTTTTTTTTGTTTTTTTGTTTTTGTTTTTTTGTTTTGTTTTTAGCTATGGATGAACCTACAACAACAACAACAACAACAACAAACCAAGCCTTGAGTCCCACTAGGTGGGGTCAGCTACATGAATCCTTTTTTGCCAATTTACTTACTAGACATATATAAAATGAGGTTCCTTGGTGTATATGTTTTTTGCAAGTGATAATGTCTTAAAATGAATGAAAACGAGAGATTGGAGTAGAATCTAAGCTGAAACTATGGAGAGATGTTTTAGAGTATTGAGGTTTCAAGATAAGTAAAAGGAAAACACAAGAAATGTGTTCTTAGTAATTTTAGGAGGAATAAGGTCAAAAATAGTGAACTTGATGCTCAAGAAAGTACTATGTGTATTAGATTTTGTTTCCTTGAATCTATTGTGCAAGCAAAAGGTGAAATTGAAGATGTGATAATAAAAGTAAAGCAAGTTGGGTAAAATGGAAGAGTGCATTCGGCATCTTATGTGATTGTAGAATAGCCCTAAGATTAAAAGGAAAAAATTGTATGACGACTACAATACTTTCTATGCTATAAGGATCATAATGTCGGGTGATGGGGAAACAACATATTCATAAAGTAAGGGTCTGTCTGGTATCGTTGCTGTTTCTCCACAGTGAAAAAATATATTATAAAAACTTGTTTGTTTCTGTTGTCAGTTTTTTGTTTTTGTTGCTGATTTTCAGCTGTTTACCAAAAAATTGGAAATCAGATTTTATGGTTTTCAGTTGTTTTGGCAACCTATTGCCAAAAAATTTAATATCCAAAAATAGTTTTTTTGAATTAAATTATTCATTTTAAACATTTTTAAATTAAAATAAAAATTAAATGATCATATGAATTTAAATATAATTAAAAGAAAAATGTACGTACATTTTTAAAAAATATTAATAAAGCCAATTACAAAATACTTTTGGTATTTTTCAATTATCATATCCAATAAATTTTTATTTTAAGGTAAACTTTGGAAGTAGAACAATTAAGTAAAATAACTGTAATAAGTTTTATTTTTATTATAGTAATTTTAATGTGTATTATTTGTAATTTTATTATTTAATCATATTTTTATAATATTTTGATTTAAAGATGAAAATGAGCATTTTTTAATTAAGTTTTTAATTTGTATTAGTTTTATAAATGTTAACCAAACAAGTTGCTGGTTTCTAGTTTTTAGTTTCTATTTTTGGTTTTTGGTTTCGTTTCTAGTTTTTGTTTCTCTATTTTTTGATAGTGATACCAAACGGCCCCTAAATGTAATTGAAATGATAGACTTAAGATGGATGAGCGGCATAAGTTTTAAAATATAAAGTAAGGAGTGAACACATTACTAGTATTCTAAGCATACTGCTTATAGAAGATAAGATCAGAGAAATGTGGTTCAGATGGATTGGACACTTGCAACATAGACCAAGTAAGGGCTGAAAGAGTGATTAGTGGCTGTTAGAGGTTGTAGGAGTGGTAGGACAGACCCAAAATAGCATAGATCTAAATAAATTTGGTAAATATTATTTCATTATATGTCTTACCATCTCTGTTGCTTCATTTGTTTCTTTGTGTATTCTCAATTATTTGTAGGCATTGGAGAAAGCAATTGGAGACACAATTCCCAACTCTGTAAAGAAGATCGAACCCATTATTAAAAAAGTAAGTTGTGGGAATCCTGGATGTGTTTGCTTGTTAGATCAATGAGTGATCTTATATCTTTGCATTGGGTTTTGAGCATCAGATAGCAACTTTCCAAGCTCCAGGGAGATATTTCTTGAAACCAGGAGTGGAGTTGGAAAGCTTCAAGAAACCTTCATCTGAAAGTGGAAGGTAGCTGCTACTTTTTTATGATAATAGTGGGCTTGATCTGGCCCTCTTATGTTTTATTTTTTATATATTTGATTGATAAACCCTGAACGCGCACCACTGATGGTCTAAGAAGCACACACTTCAGAACCCCTCGTGTATCAGTGTTGGATTTCATGGGACTGCTGGGACGTATATGACACATGTCAGAAAATAAATGGAAACTCTGTGATATGCCCGAGACATTTACAATATGTATTTAGCATGATGATGCATTTTTTGTTTTTCTTCTTTCTATTTTTTTTATTATTTATTCTATTTTTTTTTAAACCCGGGGAGGGGAGTGAGGGATTCTTTCGTAGCCTTAATCCCTATGCCTTCAAACATTTTGATCCAGCTCCAACATTTAGAGCCCTAACAGGAGAAAAAACTTATTTGACCTCGCCGTGTTTAAGCTCCATCCTGCACTTTCTCCGCGTGTTGCTTGTCCGTTTGATATAGCTTCCAAAAGCCTCAATATTTACAGGAATCTCCATCTTCTCATAGCATCATTTGAGGAATCTGTGAATGTCTGATATTCCATATATATTTTGGATCATTATCCCAAAAAACACAACTGAATGTAATTCAGAGAACAAAAGTCATTAAACAGCTATCTGGAAAACTAGTCCATCCATCATTAAGAATTGAAGGAGACAACTCTGTTCCTTCAAAGGCTCTTACGTTTCTCTTTCCCCACAAAACCCAGAATGGTGAGAGCAACCAACAATAAATTTTTTTTCCCTGTCAGCTCCTGATCAAATGCTTTTCCAAGCTCAAGTCTCCATCTTGACAGTCTCTGCGATTGCCCAGGATATGCCAGTGCTGTAGCCAAGTCCCAAAGATTTTTAGCCCATCGGCAGTGCAACATTGTGATTCACAGATTCATCATCTTCTTTACACAAAAAGCATCAGTTCACCTTGATTTTTCCACTCTTCTGCAAATTATCTATTACTATAATCCAACCCAATGCTACTTTGCAGGCAAAGAAGCCACTTTTCTGTGAAATTGTTGAAGTTTCTGTTTTCAACCACCTTCGAAATTAAAAGGGCAGTCAATTTCTGTTTTACGAAATTTCCGTTGAAATTTCCATGATTCATCTGAAATTTATTGAAATCTCAAAATTTCTCTATTAATTTATCTTCTTTTTTTTTATTGAAATAAAGATTGTTACAAGAAGGTTATGAATTATAGCTTTTGGACTTTTGAATGTTGAAAATTTTTTAACTTAGATATTAGCTAACAGCATTTTATTTGTTTATTTATGTCTAAATAATTTGTATTTATATAATATAATAAAAAATATTTAACTGATTTATGAATTTCATTTATACAGTTGAATATGTTTATTATGATTTTTATATTACTGTTATTGCACCTTATACACCAATACCAGTCCTTCATGTATTTGATTTATAATATTCTAGATCTAAATCTTCCATTATTATGGCTATTAGTAGTTTCAAAAGTTTCACAAAAGCATTCCATGATTTAATATAAATTTCCATCTTTTTTTTTTTGAGATTGAAATTGAAATTGACATTTGCATCAAATTTACATACTATTGGAGCCTCAAAATTTTAGTCCAAATCAAATTTAAGACCTTGGAAGCCACTTTAAAGGGGCTGCTGTTTTCCAGATAGTCTTTCAGAGGAAATTAACTCTGCTATCATCGATATTCAATCTTTCCATCTCCCTGTAGAAGAAGGCTTTTGGAAGGAACTCACATTGTAATGACCATTGTTGTAAGGCATCCTAGTCTTCCAGAGGAAATTAGCTCTGCCATCATCAATGTTCAATTTTCCATTTCCCTGTAGAAGGAACTAACCTTGTAATGACCATTGTTGTAAGGCGTCCACTTAGGCTTATCTAGATTAGATAGGGTGACAGCATTTCTTGACAGGTACCCAAAAAAATCAGCAAAATTTCTAGCTCTCAGTCTCGAGGATTCCTTTCAAAGGGGATATTCCATAGTATTCGGTTTCCTGGAGGCTCCATCCACATGCTAATCGCAGTGTCCTTATTGTGGGCAAGGTTGAAAATGTCAGGGAATTGGATATTAAGTAGAGTAAACCTGTGCCAAATGTGACCCTAAGGAGAATGTTGTCGCCATTTCCGGCCTTTAAAGTGGATGAAAACAAACAAATTTCCACCTCTTCCTAATTCATTCACCTACTGACATAAGACTCTCTAGTGTTTTTAGATGTCCATGCTTTGTGATTAGTGTTGTATTCTTCAGCAATTATTTTCCTTCAAAGGTGATCTCTTGTGAACATAAACCTCTAAAACTATTTGCCAAAGAGTGCTTTGTTAAATGCAAAGAGGGATTTTAAGAACCAAACCACCCTGCTGAATTTTGGTTGTTTAACATACACCCTCCCCCCAAGGGAAAAAAATGATAAAAACCCTTTGTCTTATTACCCCAAAGGAATCTGTCTTGAATTTCTTCAAGGCTTTTGGCCATTTGGGATGGGAGAAGGTTTGTGAAAGTAATCTAAGCACAGGTGAGCTTTCCACAAGTAGAAATGTAGTTATGCGTCCAACTCCAGCAAATTAACTTTTTTTTTCAGAACCTTTCAATAATAGGCTTCCGAATGCCTTGTACTTTAACTTGACCCCAGAGGTAGCCAATTCATTGGAAAGGTCTCCAATTTGCAGTGCAAGATGCCAGCCAAGAACCAGCCATCAACCTCATCTCCAATGGGGATAAGTTCTCAAGACTGCTTCAAAGCAAAGGAGAATGCACCTGAAGTCGAAGATTTGATTGGCCTCCAATGCACAAAAGATAGTGGTATCATCTGTGAAGAAAGGATGAGAAAGCCCCAGTTCCCTTAAAGTTTGTCCCACCTTTAGTCCCATGACCGAGAACTATAATTAATATGAAAAGAGAAGGAGAAAAGGGTCTCCACTCTTCCTATTGTAAACTTCCAGATGATTGCAAGCGTCATGAAGGTCAACTATGGAAACCCATTTTCTTAAAGATAGAAATAAGAAAATACCAGCAAATATGGTCAAAATATTTCTCTACGTTGAGCTTGAACGTAACACATAATGCTTCTCTTTCTTTGATTTGAGTGTCCACAATTTCTGAAGGACTGAAGGCTACATCCATGATTCGTCTCCCTTCAACAAGGCATATTGGTGCTGCACAATTACTTACCTAATCACTTTCTTGAGTCTCAAGGCTAGTAGTATCTTGAAGTTAATTTTTTTAAAAAAAAAATAAGAAAACGATAAAACTTAATTGAAGAAAAAAGAAGTTCAAAAATGAGCATAAGATATCACTCCTTAGAAGATATAAAGGTAAAAAAAAGGCAGAAATGTCAAAACAACACTGCCCCCAATCACCCTGTAAATCTGAAAAAGACAGTCCTCTGAAACAACCAGCTGCGAAAGCCCGCAACAAGGCCATATACTGAATCCTATCCCAAAGCACAGACAGATACATTTTCTTTCCTGTGAATATACTAGCATTCTGCTCCAACCAAATCCCCCACAAAGCAGCAAAAAGACCTGTATCTCCACAATGCCAAACCATCTCTGCTCCCAAAACCTGTAAATGAGATAGACAATAAATTCTTCAGACATTGGACAAACCTGACTTTACCCAGATGGACCAAATAAATTACTCCACACCCTTCATAAAAGGGAACAATGAAGGAACAGGTGAAAAACATATTCTGAACTATCAAAACATAAAGAACTTGGATAGTCACAAAGCCTTAAAAGAACGTTGGGCAACTGAAAAACAATATATCCAAAATGTAATAGTTCCCGAAATGAGAATGTTATATGTTAAGGTGGATGAGACGTAGAATGTTGAAAAATAAATTAAATTGGAAAACAGATTCTGAACTATTAAAACACAAAGAACATAGATAAAGTCATAAAGTGTTAAAAGAATGTTGGACAACTAAAAAAAAACATATCCAAAAAGTAAATAGTTGCCCAGATGAGAATGTTAAGGTGGATGAGAGGTATAATGTTAAAAAATAAATTAAAGAATGAACATATTCTTGGTAAGTTAGGCATAGCACCTGTGGAAGATAAGGGAGGGGCAACTCAGATGGTTTGGACATCTGCAACGTAGGCTAAATAGTGCATCAGTGAGGAGGAGTGAGTAAAATAACTTGAAATGAGATAATAATATGGATTTAATTGCCGTTAAATTTCTAGAGGAAATTACCCATGACCATGTAAATTAGCGGAAAAGGATTCATGTAGCTGTCCCACCTAGTGGGATTTATGGCTTGGTATGTTGTTGCTGTTGTTGTGTAAAGCCTTAAAAGGCCTCCAACAGCTTGTTAGTGTAACTCTACGTTCGTTTGGATAAGAAAAAATGGTATTGAGAATCAAAAAATGTAGAACGTAAGAGGACATGATATCCTCAATAGACCAAAAAATTTACAACGAGAAGTTAAATGAGAGCTGCCATCTATTCCCTTTGGATATTTTTGGTAGCAATAAACCCCCAAGACCCCAAATGAGTGGGCCCATAACAAGTCCAAACATCCTATAATAAATTAGGGCAAGATTTGGGGCCCTTAAAGATTCTCGTGTTCCTCTTGATCCAAAGGGTCCATAAGGTAGAAAAAACTGCTCCGCTCCTTATAACACCTCCCTTTCTACTAGAGCCAAAGCCCCTATGTTTCACTGGAAAGAACTTTTCCACACTTTTTTGGCATCAACCAAGCTTCACCTGTGTAAGAGAGAGAGCATTCTAGAGGCACGATGCCACCTTACAATGCAGAAAAAGGTGAGCATTCTTTTCGGGGCTTATGACACATAATACACATGTTAGGGCTGAGAGGCAGGGCCTTTAAATCTGAAGCAGATAATGGGTATTAATCCTATTTAGAAAGGTCTGGATTTTCCAAGGAACCTTATTCTTTTGATTGTATTATTTCTCATTTTGAGGTTCTCTTTTCCCTCATCATTGTATATTCTTCTTTTTCTACTTGGTTTTTTTTTCCTATCCAAAGAATACATTTAATTATAATTGATATTTTTGTTTCTTTTTGAACAGTCATAATTAAATTAACTTAAAAGTGCTTTTGATATTAGACAATCATCTTAATGATCCATTGATCATTTTACCCAATGTTTTAAAAGGTGAAGGCATAAGGCAAGGCGTTCTAACCCTTTCGAATTTTATTTTTAAGATAAAAATGTGTAAGTAAATTACATATATTTTAAAAACGAGGAAAAAATTAAGAAAATCACAAATATAATGTTTTGAAAAAAAAAAGATATACTCTGCAAACTACTTCCTGGCCATTCACGACATAAATCATGACAATAGATAGCTATATATTATTACGAAGTTCAAACTATTTTCATGATCTAAGATACAACTCTTAGTTATTTTGGTAAGGTTGAGGTTCAAGAGTTTTAGAAATCAATTCACAATATGACATTCCTTTTATACAAACATATAGTTAAATTTTTCTAACCAATTCTAACTTGAGAATCACATACCCGAAATGCGTAAGCCTTAACTACAAAAGGTACAAAAGGTGTGCCTTTTGTACAAAAGCATAACCCTTAACAAGTAATGCGTTAATTTTTTGGAATTCATTATTTTAGATTGAGCCTTCAGGCATTTTTGGCATGCTTTTTGCCTTGAGGCAAGCCTTGAATGAGCCTTTTAAAACACTGATTTTACCAGTATATATTTTCTCATTTGCTAGTGGTGCTGTCACATAGAATAATTATTATGATTAAATGTTGTTTGATAGATGATAGTAGGAGTGGGGTAGAATCTAAGTTAGAACTTTGGAGAACAACTCTAGAGACTAGAGGTTTTAGGATAAGTAGAAACAATACTGAATATATGAAATGTAATTTCAGCCATATAAGTAGAAATATTGAAGATGAGATTAAACTTGATATTAAGAAATCGACAATGCTAGTCGATTCGATATCTTGGATTTATTTTGCAAGAAAAAAGAGAAATTCAAGAGGGATGTAGTACATAGAGTTAAAGCAAGTTGGGTAAAAGTGGAAGAGTGCCCGTCCTCAGTTTGGATTGCCATTTGCAACTCCATGCATGATCCAGAATCGCTAGTAATCGCCGGGTCAGCCATACGGTGGTGTATTTGTTCTCGGGCCTTGTATACAATGCCGTCACGCTATGGGAGCTGGACATGCCTGAAGTTGTCACCTTAACCGCAAGGAGGGGGATGCCGAAGATAGGGCTAGTGACTGGAGTGAAGTCATAACAGGTAGCTGCATTGGTAGGTGCGGATGGATCTCCTTTTAGGGAGAGCTAATGCTTGTTAGGTATTTTGGTTTGACATTGCTTCACACCCAAAAAGAAACGAGCTATGTCTGAGTTTAAACTTGGAGATGGAAGTTCTTCCTTCGTTTCTCAACGGTGAAGTAAGACTAAATTCATGAGTTTATTATCCTAGGTCCGGAACAAGTTGATAGGATCCCCCTTTTTACCTCCCCATGTCCCTCCTTTGTGGCAACATGGGGACGTAAAAAGGAAAGAGAGGGATTGATTTCTCTTCTTTTGGAGTGGCGGGCCCCAGTGGGAGGCTCGCACAATGGGATAGTAGTTTAGTGGAGAGCGTGCCCAGGATAATTGCGTTGTTGTGCCTAGGCTCAGGGCTCTCAACCATATGGATGTTTAATGTGCTCATCAGCACCTGATCTTGAGATGTGGATCATCCAAGGCACATTAGCATGGCGTACTTGGGGGTGCTATGTGCATTTCATATCCTATCTCTAAAATTGCATCATATAATAATCTATAATATGTTGAAATTAAAGTTCTATAGGACGGCTGTATGACCAGCCATGCTATATGAATCAGAATGCTGGGCAGCTAAGAACAACATGTTCAAAAAGTAAAGTTGCTAAAAATGCGAATGCTAAGATAGATTGAGTGGTAAAATACTAACGATAAATTAGGAATGAACATATTTGCAACAAGCTAGGAATTTCACTTGGTGGATAAGATGTGGGAGGGCAGCCTAGATGGTTTGAGCATTGAATGAAGGTCAAGTAGTGCACTAGTGGTGGAGGACCGAACTAGTTATTGTAATGGTGATAGAAGAGGTAGGGGTTAGACTTAAAATAACTTGGATTGAGATTGTGAGCGAGCATTTAACAGCTCTTAAGTTAGTTGAGGAAAATGCCTTTGATCACGTGAATTAGTGGAAAAGGATTCATAAAGCCGACCCCATTTAGTGGGGATTAGACTTGTTGTTGTTGTTGTATGTGATTAAATGTCCTCATTATTAAAGCTTATAACATGTGAATCCTAGTAAGGGGTGACATAATCAATAGCTTATTATGACTGCATGAATTCTTCCATTACTACTACTATTTTCTTCCATCACTAATACTATTCAGCCTTTTCCTATGGTAGCACCAAAGCACATTGAATTGTTTTTGAATGAATGGGCATGGCTGTAATTTCTATGTTGGTTATTCCAGTTCCCCTGAAGACATCATCACCAAACACCGCCATTGAAGATAACCATGTGCAAAGGCCTTTCCAAAACCAAGCTCCTGTGGAGAAAAGCTTCTACTAATGAAGTACAGGAGCAGGCACAAATTGAACTCTAAGCTTGGAGAAGTACCATATTCAGTGGAAAATAATGGATGTGCACCAGCATTCGCCTGATCTGGTTTGGTGACAAAAGGATACTCTGACAACAGTGAGGGCCAGGCAGGCAGCTCCAGTTACAGTGGAATTGATAGCGATAGTGAGAGTGACAGCAGCGATAGTGGGGAGTGACAGTGAAGCCATAGTAGAAGCCGAAGCAAAAGTAGAAGTCCAGTGGGAACTGGTAGCGGCAGTATAGTGACAGTGAAAGTGATGCTTCTTCAATAGCAAGGGAGGGGTCTGATGAGATGTGGGATATTATGAGACTAGTGACGATGACAAAGATCCAGGCCGATTTTGCAAACATCTGAACCCGCATTTTCTTCATTGCCCATTCCATGGAAAACTCCAGATGGTGGTCCTGTGCAAATGGGATTGATGGGAAGGATGATAGCCATTTATCAGATAGATGTTGAGATTGAGAATGACCTGCCTGCTGATGAACCATAAACTGAGGTGGCTGTAATCACTGATTTGGATCCTTGCAAAGTGGGTGAAAACACCTGTTGAAGGGATTAAACACTTTTCACCTAATCAATATGAGCATAGAGAACGCCAACTTTTTGTGGAAAATCTGTTTGATGACAGGGAAGGTCCAGGGAAGGAGGATGTCATGCACAACCAGTCTGACACTATGGAGAAAAGTTACAAGATAAATCCAAAAGGGGGTTCTGATATGAAGCATTCTGATGAGAAAACTGAACATAGCAAAAGGTCAAAATCAGGAAACACGGTGCCACCAATGAATTCTGGAATCAGTGATGCCCACTTTATTGATGATCCTTATGAATTTATCTCCTGAGAGACACATTGAAGGCTCATATAATGTCCCCATTGTGAATAGATCCGAGAGGAATGGGAATGCTGGTTCCAGCGTACAAAAAAAAAATACAACCATTCAAATCCTGGAAAATCTATTTCAGATTCTCAGCAATCAGGTCGAAAGTCTGTTGATCGAATTGCACAGGCAAAGGCTCCTGAATCAGCAGAGAGGCCTGGTAAACATTTTGAGGTCTTGGGACATGTTGCTAAGCACTCCGAAAGGATTCCTCGTGCACATGAAGGTTTTCCTATGCAAAAAGACAAAGTTTTTCAGAGAAACACAGGATGAAGATGGTTATGCCAATGAGAAAAAGTTTTCAAAAAATTTTAGGGAAGGTGCTGGCTGGAGACAAACATTCGATATCCTCTGAGATTAGGGAAGGTGCTGCTGGAGACAAACTTTCGAAAACATGAACTACTTGGAAAGTTCAAGGAAGCCAGACAGGTTGTGAACCGAATGGATGCAGACAAATCTCCTGTTGTGAATGGGAAAAGGCAATATTCTCCGAAGAGAGCTTTCAGATCTGGAATTGGGCGAACTTCGTGAGCCTTGCCTGAAGAAACACCTGGGGTTAGGAAGCAATTGGAAAGAAAAGGTTCATTTAAACACTCAGATAATCGACCAAGCACTAATGATAACTGGAATTTGGATTCTAGCAAAGTAAAACTGTCGCAAAGCATCTCTGGACTCGAGAAAGATGTCACCCATATGGTGGCTAGCAAACAATTCCGGTTAGTTTGTCTAAGGGAAGACCCCTGAGCATCATTATAAGATTTAATTAGACCACCTCCCACAGGTTGTGGCAACCCCAGGCCACAACACTTTTGTTGAGAGTAAAATCATGCTGAAATTGGACCCCGTTTAACAAATTAGCTGATGCAAATGTCAAATTTAGAATCATGAAGCAGGAAGGGGCCAAGAGACTGGTATTGAGGAGTATGGAGAAACTCATCTAGAAGTACCGGTGTTCCAGTCAGGGGGGAATGGAGAACCAGACATGGGGGACCACAACGACAGTAAACGAGGACTAACTCCCTCATTCTGCAAGAGAACATAAATGCGATGGGAATTCCCGTACTACCTTGGCTGATATGGGGTTACAGGCCGAAGGCTCATTCTCTATGGAGATTAATACCAGTAGTCAAAAGAGAAGGACTCTTCGTCAGATGAGATGCAGATTGTCCTTATTCCAAGTATGACAAGGAAGAACCAAGCTGAAGGACCAATAGGATTCTCTCAAGTAGGGTTGTTATTTTTGGTCTACAGCGTAGTTTACTTACTTTTTCTTTAGTTTTTTTTTCACACATGCTTGCATGTATACTCACCATAATTTGTGAACAGTCTCCTAACTTCTTTAATGTTGCTTGATTCTTAATTGCAACGACGTAGGTAATAAGGAAATGTGCAGGAGTATCGTGAGAAGTATACAGGTTGGTCGCTGGTGGCTGGTGGCAGGGGGGGGGGGGTGAACAGGATCCTAGAGAGTTTACATTATTGAAAATCCCTTTGCGTCATGGGGGGGGGCCGGCTGGTGTTTTGCCTTGGGTTTCCATTTTCATTGGTATTTTGATAGAATGCATATTTGAAATTTTTCAAAATTAACAGATTTGGAAATGTATTATATGCATGAATGAGTTTCGTGGAACTGTAACGGGACCGGGAAATATCAATGGTAGAGGATATGGGCAGATATTATGACTTTTGAGCCAGTGTGAAATGAATCCTATCCGGCCATGTGGAACGTATAATGGTGCCTTGCCTTTATGTTTAGGGACGTTTTGCATAATAGTTGTATAATGAAATTTTATTAACGTAAAACCTAACAGGTCCGGGGTCGTGGGTTCGATACGGTTAGTGCTCCTTTGGTCAAACGCCTAAATTTGTTGTGTGATTCGTGTTGATGTCGGATGGGCTACTCCTGCGACCTTGTTACCAATTTTAGGGCCAATGGAGTTTGTATTAGAAGGAACTGTTTTTACTTGTGCGGTCGCATGGGCAGCGGGGATGAGAATTGTGGTATTATCATCGCGTGATAATGACACAATTAGTGTGGCGCGAAAGTGCTCTTATGGTAGGATTTTTATCAAGTAAACTCACCCATGCAACTAGGATATAGGCTATCGTGGAAATAACAAATTTCTAGATGTATGAGCGAACAAAATTTAACTGGTTGTTTCATTTTTTTGAGGAGGTCTGGTAGGAAGACCGAGAGGGTGGTTGTCTGCTTGTTTAGAGTACGTATTGAAGAGCGGTTTGTTATTGTTGTGTGGGTATAAAAGAGCGAACCACACAAACTTGTTGAGAGCAGACAGGGGTAGAGTCACGTATATATGGCTTTGGTGATTTGGGGGGGTAAAGAATATACCGTATCAATTCAGGTTATCCGTGGTGCTCCCTTTTATATGAGTGGAAACCAAGGACACAATATAGGCATGTCCTACAGGGGCCGGGCGCGGGTCAAGTGCCAGGGGAGCGTGATGGGGACAGCGGACAACACACAGTGTACATATACTCATACTATCATACGGCTAATACATACATGGTCGAGCGGTAGCCCTCAGGGCAGGGTCGCTTGGTACAGTTGATCTTGGAAGTTAGTAGTCATAGTAGTCTTTGGTGGTTGTGATGGGCGAGGTAGGTGTTCTATGGTTAAATAGGCATGATGTGGCGATATATTGGGAGATTAGTTAGGTTTCATTATTAGTTAGTATGTAGGTGTTGGATCTTAAAAAAAAAATAGTGTACTTCTCACCATCTGACAGGCTGGTAACATCATGTCAAGACGAAACCTGAAGAAAATTTCATTGTCTGCCGAAGACGGAAGGTTCCAAGTCCCAAACACTGGTGCGAATGGGGCCTTTGGACCGTCTTTCAGTTATGTGCTGCTGATTATTTGCTATGCCTCTTTACTTAGGATGGACTGCTGTCTTTCTTAATTTGCAGCACCTCAAGCAGAGATCAAGTCGATGGCGTTGCATATACAAGAATTTCTTTTCACTTTTAGAGGACCTTAATCATAATTGTCAACACGTCATCTTCTTGGGGGTCTTCTCGGCATCACTTACATAGTGTCGTAATGTTTGCTGGTGTCGAGGCTCGACGTTTGTTGACAATGAGCACAGACTCAAAAATATCTCATTTTTGATCTTTCGTACGATGAAGTTTAAGCTGCACAGTTGGAGATTTTGGTGCAAAAGCTAATAGACCATAGGAACGAAAGAAATTTGGACAATTCCTCGGTGCCCCGATCGGAATGCTTTTTGCAGGAATGTACTTCACTTTTCTCGGGTGGGGCAGTTTCTGTTGCTTTCCATGCAAGAAT